>NC_041003.1:46989324-47603610 GCF_004193775.1 Glycine soja
TTATATATCATGGTATGGTGTTGATTTTGTTTTCCTCTTCTATGGAACCCAAATCAGCTTATCATATAGTTATGATACTTAGACCGATCAATGAATAGAACGTTTACTTCATCTTCTCCGGTCAAATGGACAACTTTGAATAAGGTGGTATTAGATCCCCCATATTAAGAAAACTCTAACAAAGAAAGATATATATCAGCAACCATGATATAACAATTTTTTTCTGATCACATGCCAAATGGAAGAGATTCGTCTCGTGAGCCGTTATCGTTACAAACTAATATTAAAAATTGAATATGCATCGGTCACAAATTGATGTGTTGGATTAAGTTAATTAATCGCAATTGAATGTAGAAGCTAGCTAAGCAGCATCTGCGGCCTCATTGTAAAGCTTCAGACCCTTTCTAATCTTCTGTTTCTTTTTTTAACCACTGACATGCATGGCATATTTTTTCATCCCAAAAAGAGATTTTTTTTTTTTTTCTCTTTTGCAAATGATAGAATGCAAACTGTAGTCACTCCATTTTGACTATTTCATTCTTTACTTAAGCACCATATTTAGAATTTCGCTCTCATTAATTAACCTTCCTAGCTATTTATATGTGTATCAATATACGGTGAATAACTCTTGCTTATCTTTTCTACAAGAGCCATAGGATATACAGATTGGTATGTACTAATAATATACGTAATTTCATCACCAAGATACCTTGCCCATCTCATTGCTTGCTGTGTGTCTGTGGCATTTGTATTATATAACTATAGGTCAGTTTGTTTGGATATCAATTAATCAATTCTAAGAAACCAAAAATTATTAATATTTTATGACCTAACCCAAATGACAGAAATGTGAATGCCATGGTATATACTATAGCAATAATGTTTGTTGAAAAGCAAAGAAAACACAGAACCCACCACCAAGCTATTAATGAGATTCCTGACATTCAATTAAGTTGTAGGGATTATTATAAATGAAACTCGTTTTCATGGAGATTACTATTGAAACTTGTACGAGTTGTAGCTAGTGTGGTAGAAACCCTAAGCTTTCCTTGCATTAATTGCCTCACATGATTCAAAGCTTCCTTGTCATATAAAACAGCTCTTCTTTCATGGCAAGTCGGTCTCCTATACGTCTTTGTTTTCAAAATTAATGTGTAAGACTACCTTTGAATTGATTGGAACAAGTGAATGAAATTTTATTAAATTTTGGATACTTGATTAAAGAATATTAACTTGTCCTCCTAACATAATAATTATCTTAGATTATTGGATAAATAGTTATTTTTGTTTTTGAATGTATAATTGACTAAAAAATACATTGAGAAACATATAAAATTTAATCTTTAAAAGTGTAAAAAAAATACAAATAAATAAAAATATTAATAATTTTATAAAATTAACTTTATATATTTATTTTCTATAGATTTTGTAATTTATTATTAATATATAAGAAATATAAGTGAAAAAAATAATTAAAATTATATTGAAAAATTAAAATGACAACTATATCAAAGGAGAAAAAATTCTTACACAATAATTATAATGAAACCAAAAGAATAATAAATATTATTATTTTCTTAAAAAATAGATGTATTTTAAAAAATAAAAGTCATGAAAATATCAAACATTAATAAATACTTTCTCTTTTCTATTTCATAAAAAAAACTAATTTCACACTTATTAAGGAAGATAATTTATTTCATTCAAAAAGAAACTTTTTTTATATTATTCTTCATTAGAATTTGATATTAAACATAATTTTTTTTATTAAATAAAGGAAATTTTAAACATAATTTTATTAAATAAGACAAAAATAATTAAATTTTATTTAAATTTGGGAGAAAAATAATATTTTTCATATAAAAGAAAACAGAGATAGTTACACTTACTATTAGCAAAAACAAAAGTACTATTATAATTGGTATGAGGAGTGTATTTCTAATAAATTTCAATTAATAAAAAGAAGTGTGTTCAAAATAATGTATTAAAGAGTGTGTTTTTAATATTTTTCATAATATATTATATATTAAATGCATGTAAAATGGCCATATTATTATAAAAAGGAAAATACAACTTATACTAAATACTACGTGTAAATTCTGCAATAAATTATGGTCTTGTATGATAAAATCATTAAATTTGTGTTTTTCTTTAACATAAAGAACCAAATCTATTTTTTTACTGCAAAAGTGCATATCACTTCATTAAATAAACAAGTCACTGAGAGAATCAGGAGGAGTATAAAAAATTTGTGAACTAACATAAAATTAAGACGCCTAATAAGATGATGATTGACTGGATTTATTTGTCTACAGATCAAACTAATGGATGAGTTGTTAATTAAACTAATTTTTTTATTACATGCACTAGTCAACATGGATCCCAGTTCTGATTTCATGGACGCATTGGGGTGAATAGTTTCGATTAATGGTTATTAATTTAAAAGTGATCTGAATCCCTATTTTTAATAGATTTGGATCTTTAATATATCTGAATGTGATTTTTAATTAAAAATGTATTATTTATTTTTTAATTAGTGTCGTAAGTTGGCACTTAGCAAGAACCCGTTTCTATTTATTTGTTCACTTAGAAATTCACGTTAATGTTAATTACTATCTTTACAATTATGTCCTCATCTTTATTTAATTCCTAAATATTTTACACACTTTACTATAAATAAAAATAATGATTAAAGTCATATAAAAATCTTTGTAGAAAATAAAAAATAAAAACCCATTTTTTTGTTAAAAAAGAAAAGTTATTCAAAGAAGATTCAGTTTGACGGGACTTATTTTGATCAACGCCTCTATTGAAAGCAATGGTAACAGGTAGGGTCTAAATTTAGAACTCCAACCCCTCTCGGAAGGTGAGACCATGGAAGCTGAAGCTGAGAAACCTGTCGTTTGGTTTCTCTGATATCTCAAACTTTGAAGACAATAAAATATGGTTGAAGAAACAGACATCTCACCACGTTAGAAGGAAAAACATGAGACCTTCAACGCAACATTAAATGAGCATCGTTTCCATGAAGATTCATTTTCGAGATGCATGTTTTTTTAATTTTCAAGAATAATTCTAAAGGAGAATATTAACACATAAAGGGAGTGTGTTTGGTTAAGTTAAACTATCAGTGGTGTATAAGTTTTTTTCTCTCAAGACAACCATCAGTTTTATTATAAGTTAGATCGATGAAAATCTTATATAGAGAATAGAGTAATTTAAATGTCATGCCACGCATACTCAAATGCTCCTAAAATACTACTCTACTATTTTATTTTATTTTTGAGGAGACTAAAATACACTATTTAAGAAGTTAAAAGTGCAAACCTTTTACTAAAAAAATATTAATAATGCATTCTCATTATGTTGGAGGGAATACAACAAATATTTATAAACATACTTGTCATTTTCTATCTTATATTTTTATTTATTATTTAAGTGACCTTTTTTGTTGGATTTCATAGAACTTAATTATTTGTTAAGATAATACATAAAGAATATAAGATAACATATAATAGGAGAAAAAATGTGTTCGAATTCACTAAATTAATTAATTTTTTTAAAAAAAGATTAGGGAAAAATGAATCTGTATACTGATTTTGTAGAGATTTATTTGTATAAATAGAAGTGGTATGATAATAAATTACATATAAACTCCTTTTAGATTTAAATTAATTTATTTTGAAATTGCATTTGAAATCAAATTTAATTTAATAAATATTTTAATTTTTAGCTTAATGGACATTCAACTTTCAATAATTCAATTTGATTTTTACAGTAGTTTATATTGCACTTTTGTTTACTTTTTTTTATTTTCTATTTTCACTTTTTAATTATAAAACTATTGCTTTGTTTTTTTATCCATTTCCTGTTTTTAAATATTTTTATAAGAAGGAAACACTAGAAATATTTTTTTTTGTTTTTTCTGATTCATGTATAAATATTTAAAAAATATAATAAAAAAAGGTTGAAAACAATGTAACAATTAAAAAGTGAAAACAGAAAGAAAAACATAAATACAAGTAAACCCTTCGATAACTAATTAATTTATTTGATATAATGATATAGTCGTGTTACTTGTGTATGAAAATTCAGAAAAGAAGTTTCCAGGTCCCAACAAATCCAATATCTATCCTTTGAGCTTTGTTGATGCTTTCTATAGTTTTATATATGTAACAAATATTAACAACTAAGGCAGAATTAAATATATTTTTATGTCAAATAAATATTTAATTTTTGTATTTGTTCTTTAAATTTTTTTTGTTCTGTATTTAATCTTTAATAAAAAAATATTTTTTTCTTTGATACTTTTTTCTCTAATAAATTAATAAATTTTATATTTATTCTCTAGTAAAAAAAATTATTTGTTGTTAATCGAGATTAAAATAAAATTTGATAATTTATAAAAAAAAGAAACATAAAATTCCTTAATTTATTAAAGAATAAAACAAAATATCAAAAATTAAAAATAAAATTATTATTTTATTAAAAACTCAAAATAAAATAAAAAAATTACTAAAGACTAAAAATTATATATATATATATATATATATATATATATATATATATATATATATATATATATATATATATATATATATATATATATATATATAAACTTTAACAATATACCACAGTCCTCTTGGTTCCTCCTCGTTCAACAAGAAGCCCAATAAAAGTATTGGGTTGTATCTTAGTGCCAATCAAACATCTCTTGGGTTCGTTTGGTCCAGCCTAATGAAAAGATGTTCTGAACAAAATATGAGATCCTTCTCGACAATCCTTACTTACTGAAAAGTTGAAGTAAAACTAAAAACACATCATTATATGCTACCATGAAAGAAAGAAAAAAATACATGATCATCATTTTCAGTATCGGTTTCATATGGAATAAATTAGTTGCTGAAATTATAAAATGTTATAACAATTTCTGAAATAGAAAAAAGTTAAGTCAATTTCTGAAATGAAATTTGCAAATCATATTAGTCTTTTGTCACTAGTTTCGTTAAAGACTATAATGTTAATAAATTATAAAATTTGAAGACTACGATCATAATTAGTTACAAATAATAGGGAATGAAATCACAGTCGATCAGAAAATTAGTTATGACCTAACTCATTTATGCTATAAGAATTATTTCTGTATAATTTATCTTGATATTATTTTTAGTAGATATAGGATTTTAATGTCTTTTTTTGTGCACAGTTACTCATCATGTGAAAATTTTTAATAACTCTTTTTATCTGATGACTATAATTTTAGGTGACTTTTCCAAGAGTATCTCACAAATTTATAAACTAAATGATAGTTTTTTTTTTTTTTTATGGGGACTAAAATATACTTTACTCATTAGTCATTACATATGCGAATAGCAACCTTATCTGGCGACTTGACATTTTTACTCTCAATATTTCTTCTAATTTCAAAGAAATAAATGAATGGATCGGAAAACAATAACGAAGAGTATTGTTTATTTTCCCAGAATATAATGATAAAAGAAATAAAAAAAAATAAAGGATAACTTCTCCCTTATCTCACACATCTCATTGACAGTGCTATGCATTAATAGTTAGTAATTTAATAATGTGATGATTTGATTGCTTTCTAATATTTTCTGGTTTTAGCTTTTGTCGTGACACTGATCCGGATAAGCATCGTTTCTAATAAATAATTTCACGTTTATCTGTTATTATTAGCAATTTCACATTTTTCTTTCTTTCTTGGTTTTCCCTCTGAAGCTACTTTATCATATTGCAATGGAAGAAAAAAGAAGACAGTGCAAGGCATTTCTAACACTAGAACTCTAGAAGACATAGTTAGGAATAGTCAAATCAAATGTATAAGAGAAAAATAGACCAAATTAAATTTTTGGAGTGTGCTTATTTCACATATTAAAAACTCATTCCTAGAATTAGAACTTAGAGAATATAGGATTTTTATGTTTGTTTAAAATTTTAAAAGTATAGCTTTGTATTATTCATTCTCAATAAAGTAATTATAATATTTACTTTATTTTTATGAGAATAAAGTTGTATTCTAATCACAATATTAGAAGTTATTTTTAACCCACTTATAACTTCTATTTCAATTCTTATTTTTATTTTAAAATCATTTTAAAATATTCTTTAGAATTTTAAAATCTAACCAAATAAACTTTTAAATCACAATAACATTCCAAGTAATAATATTTTTGAGAATGTAATTTTTGAAAATAAAGTACCATTGAAACAAATACTTGTCTTTTTTTTCTTCAACTTATTAGTTTATTATTAAAATGTTCAACATGATTCTCTAATTATCAAAAAATACATATAGTATATCATTTTACATTAAATTCCACCAAGATTTATATAAAGTGAGCATAAGAAAAAAATAAAATTTTGAATATAATAAATAGGGAAACAAGTAAAAAAATTATCATAGATTGCATCTCATAACCACCAAATGTGTGAATTAATTTGGGGTTGTTATAGTTTAATCAGAAATTTCGAGTTTGAGTTATGAGTATACAATTGTATTAAATATTTGAAAGAAAATTTTTGTTACTCATATGAAGGATTTAGACAAAAAATGATTGCATCTCATAACATGTTTTACATTCCTTAAAAAAATATGTTTTTTCGTTACTAGCTTGATGCATTTTCTAGTGGTTTAAGTTTAGTTTTGTACACATTTCTTAGATTTTTCTTTCTAGAACTTTGTTACACCTTTTATGTGTTTTTAGTGACAATGAAACTATTTTGCGGTCTTTTGGGATGAGAGCTTTAATACATGAGAATCTTGGGAGAGATTTGAAAACCTTTGAAAGCATGGAAGTCCAGATGAAGAAGCATGGAAGTCATCCAAGTATGGACACTAGGGAAAAGTTAAAGAAAATATGAAAAGTTGGCCACACTAAACTTGATGTGATCTCAACCTTCCACAGGAACTTTTGTGTTTGATTTAGCATGAATACAATTATAACTGAATCCTTGAAATTGTATTTATTTTTTAATTAGATTCATATTAAAATTTAAATAAAAAATAAATAAAATTTTACGGACACTTTAAAAAAAATTTGAAGGACCTAGATAAATAATAAATTCAATTGTAAAAAAGTTCAAAAACTTAACTAAAAATTATAAAAAAAATTGATACTTGTCCCTGCATTGTGGATCAATTTATGAATTTCTTTAGACTGCGTTTGAACAAAGAATTTTAACTAAGAAAAATAATTTATCAGATAATTTATTTTTTTTTAAATCTAAAATTTATTATTTGGATTTTTTTATGAAGAATTTAAATTTTTAAAATTTCAAAATAGAATTTTAAAGAACTAAAAATGTTGAATTTTAATTTCCTTTTAAAAAGGTGAAAAATTAAAATTCTCTTCTTGATAAAAGAACCTTCCAAAAATATTTGCGTATTTTCTTTATAAGCTTCCTTCTTTCTTTCATCTAAAAATTTTTGAAATCTCGTTCTCGAACTTGCGACTCTTCTCTCATGCTGGTGATCCTTTTTGAGGTGCTTGTTGGCGCGAAGGGCTTAGGTTATGCCTTGCGCCATGAATGTTGTGGTCGAGTGTGGTGGTGTACGCCGCCACCATTTTTCAGTTCCCTTACGATTCCCCATGTGACATCCTTCTCTTCGGAGCACATCAACTATATTTTATCTTCTCTTGCATTCATTTTGTTTTATCCTCACAATTTTATTGTTTTATCCTCACAATTTTATTATTTTATCCAAACACAATTTTATCTTTCAACATTTAAAATTTTCTCATCTAAACATACCAGTATTTTCCATCTAACGCACTCTTGGATTAAGGAAATATGTGCCTATCAATTGTCCGTCAACCAAGCCTATTGCCCGACCATGATCGAACCAACCACTTTCTCTTACTTTGTGGCCCCCATTGCAGGGTCACGAATCTTGGATTTACTGTAACTACCTTGGGTGCGGCAAATTTACTATAGGGGGGTTATTTTAAAAACAATTTATCAAATATGGTCTGTTTTAAAACAAATTGCAAGGGGGGTCTGTTATTTACGTGGGTGCCGCCATTGTTACTGGCATGAAGCTTGTAACGCCAACGGCGATGCCGCCATTGGCAGCAGCGGAACGGGAGAGATGAAGAAGCCTATACCGCCATTCGTACTGGTGGGACAAGGCTGAGGAGAGAGACCCGCTATTGGCACTGGCGGGACATGCCAACGTGGGCAGTCCCGCCAATGGGTCCTGCGGCACATTTCAGTGGAATAATTTCATGTTTAAGTTAAATAATTTCTCTATCGAGAAGTTTTTGAGTTTTATTTGTCTTTAGCTTAGCAGCTTCGCAGATATTTTTATTTTGGCATCCCAAATTCTCAATGGCCATCTTTTCAACCTCTCTGGCCTCACAATACTAGATTTTTTAATCTGAACACTGGGAATAATAAGTAAATTAAAGGAATAAAATACTAAAAAAAACTTTTAAAGAGACACATAATTGTGCATGACATCAAGTCCTACAACAGCTTCCAAGCAGATAGACTTGAAGGGAGCAAACCTACATTAAAAAAAAACATCATTTATGATATTTTAAAATGGGGGATCCTTCCAAACGAGATAAAGTTGAAATACTAAACAAAATGGGGCATGTTTCTCTGGGTCTGGAAGATCTCAGGAAGGATCTCCTGAGCTTAGAAAACATTTTAAGAGATAATTAAATTATATAATATTAGCAAACTTTCGTTTACTATACGGATATTTTTAAACTAATAAAATTTTAAAATTATAAATAAATAAAAATTTCAGTGTTATAAAATAACATTGAAATTAAACATCTTATTGAGGAAGTATAAAATATAATAGGAAATATATTTATTTTTAATATTATTTTATTTTACTAGATGTAAATAAATTACAGATATAATTTTTTTAAAATTAAACAATAATTATAAAAATATTTTTTTAAACCTTTATTGGATTATGAAAATGAATGACCAATTAGTTTAATAAACATATTTGATTTTATTTTAAAAACAAAACTCGAATAACTCAATTACTTTAATAAAATATATAACTCTCATGGTAGTGTGCCGCAGGACCCATTGGCGGGACTGCCCACGTTGGTATGTCCCGCCAGTGCCAATGACGGGTCTCTCTCCTCAGCCTTGTCCCGCTAATACGAATGGCGGTATGAGCTTCTTCATCTCTCCTAGTCAGACCTCGTCCCGCTGCTGCCAATGGCGGCATCGCCGTTCCCGCCATTGTCAGTGGCGTTACAAGCTTCACGCAAATAACAATGGCGATACTCACGTAAATAACAGACCCCCTTACAATTTGTTTTAAAATAGACCCTATTTGATAAATTATTTTTAAAACAACCCCCTACAATAAATTTGTCCCGTGCGTGCTCCAATATCTTAGAATAATGACTAGATTACAGTACAAAGACCAAAACCCAAGAATAACAAAGCTCAATGGTACGCATCAAGGGTGGATATAACCCAATATTTAATCTAAGATTAGCCATATTATACATATACACTTAAATGCTTCGGGCCTATATCTCCTAATCCTGGAACGACCTATACTAGAACACCTATAGATTAATTTAAGCTAATAAATTACATGTTCAATTTTTTCAGTAAATAGTAAATTTAAAATTATAATTCATTAATGTGGTCCTTAACAAATCTCTCTTTTTTAAATTATGAAGGTTTTACTTTAAATTATAAAGGTTTTAAGCACCGGTTAAAGAATTAAAAAAAAGTTATTAGAAATAATGTGGAAGCGCATTATTTTACTGCAACGTACTTAACTGATTTCATTAATTTCCTTAAAAAAACTCATTTAATTAATAATAATATAATCAATATTAAGAGAAATATGCTCAAATACCTGAGAACGGGTGAAAAATATAAACGCCCTAAATAAGATAAGTGACTTTATTCTCTTGTCTTCCAACAAAACTCATAAAAGAGTGGCTAATGAGATGGAGTTGTTATTTGCATTTATGGAGAATGTGATCATACTTACTCTGAGGTGGATTAAAATCACAAGCAAGTGCATTTATGCGTCTTCCAATAAAAACTTTTCATATTTTACTTCCTTGATGAGTGTACTAAGGATTTGACAAATTATAATAAAGAAACCTCTTTTATATTAATTCGCACTTGATTCATTATTTTGATATACATGCCTTTTCGTCCTCTTATGGGGATATATACAACTAGAAAAAGGAAACCGAACAAAAAGGCTCCACTTAAAGTACTGTAATTGGAACCAGAAAAGAATAATTTCAAAGATAAAGGATTCTAGACATTTGAAGGGACAAGGACAGCACAACAATGATAACAAGCTAGACCACGAGCACGCCACGCGCCCAGCCACACCTTTACATCTCAACCCTCCACGTTTCACTCCATCCAACGGCTCTCACATCACCAACCCCTCCTTTTAGTCCCAAAAAAAAAAATACCCATCTTTATCCACACCCACACTGTCACCTTTCCGTTCATTTCCTCTGTTTTTTCTTCAAATCCATTGTTTCGTGGAAATCCCGAAATTTAACCATGCTTCTCCGAACCGCCGCCTCCGCCGCTTCTGCTTCGTCCCTCTCCCTCTTCAGCCCTACCTCCGAACCTCTCCGTTCGGTTCCCGCTCGTGGATTGGTGGTTCGCGCCGCGAAAGGATCCACGAACCACCGCGCCCTAACCGGCGTGATCTTTGAACCGTTCGAAGAGGTGAAGAAGGAGCTCGATCTCGTTCCCACCGTTCCACAAGCTTCTCTCGCCCGCCAAAAATACGTTGACGAATCCGAAGCCGCCGTTAACGAACAAATCAAGTTGCTCCTCTCTCTCTCTCTCTCTCTCGCACATCGGTTTTATTTCATTTTCTTATTTTTCTCCATCTGATTATTATTATTATTATTTTTTATGCAGTGTGGAGTATAACGTTTCCTACGTTTACCATGCTATGTTTGCGTACTTTGATAGGGACAACGTTGCGCTGAGAGGTCTTGCTAAGTAAGTAACGGTTTCGTTATTTTTGGATGGAATCTATCATTTTATTTTATACTAATTAGGAGTGATTATTAGTTATTAATAATGGTTATGTGTGGTTGATGAAGGTTTTTTAAGGAATCGAGTGAAGAAGAAAGAGAGCATGCTGAGAAATTGATGGAGTATCAGGTGTTTGACTTTGACTTATTTTTCGTACGATGCTTTTTTCTTTTTTGCCTATAGAGTGATTTTGACGTTGAATTCTGATTTTTTATTTATTTATTTGTTTTCAGAACAAACGTGGTGGAAGAGTGAAGTTGCAGTCAATTGTGATGCCGCTTTCTGAGTTTGATCATGCAGATAAGGGAGATGCGCTGCACGGTTAGTGTTTCTGGCCTTGTAATTTCCCTTTAGTGTGTTAATTGGAAATAGGTTTATTTTCCTTTACTGTGTTGTTCTGTTTATCTAAATCTTAAGTGTTATGCGTGTGTTTGGTTTCTGGATCATTTTTTGTTTTTTTTGCATCATAGTGCTTTGTGGTTTTGATTATTGAAGGTACTTGATCGAGCTTTTGAAATCTTACAGTTTTGACATCGTTTCTAGAATTGGCATTCTTAGTTGTTAGTATCATATGATGAATCAAAAATGTTTTGGAATTATGCAGTACATGAAGGAATGTTGTGAGACCATCAATTTATTTATTTACTCTCAGAAGTTCTCATAATTGGAATTGAAAAGTTAAATGAGTAGTGACTTATTAAATGAAAAGGAACTGAAGGAGCACTAAAGAAAGGCAAACTGCTCTGTTTTCATTCTTACGAAACAATGATTTTATGCGGTCACTCAATCACTCGTTTTATTGCTCGCTTCTTATTCTTCTGAAATAGAAGCTCAACCTACTTAGCTGTGATTTTTGTTTTGTGGGACTTATGGTCAAGTTCTTTTTTCAATTCCTAGTTTAACATTATGTATATAATGTTATGTAAAATAAATCAAATCGTGACTGAATGTTACATTAATATAGTACTGATTAGAAATACAGTATATAATTATTATATATTACAAAAATGGTAAAATACAAATAAAGAAGTCACAACTTTTGCAAAAAATAAAAAAATGAAATCGCTTCTTTAGGCTTTACCTGTTGAAATTCTCAACTGGATTCTCTATAAGTCAGAGTTAATCATTTTTTTTCCTCTTTCAGCAATGGAACTCGCTCTCTCATTAGAGAAGCTAACGAACGAAAAGCTCCTTAACTTGCACAGTGTAAGCCTCCTTTGTTGGATCTTAGTTTTGGTTTGGCTGCTTGTGTTTTGTTTCATTGGAATCGTTCGTGTTGACATTGATATTGTTAAAAATGGAAGTTCCTTACTTTAAACTAGATGTATGTTGTTTGACAGGTTGCCACAAAAAATGGTGACGTGCAGTTGGCTGACTTTGTGGAAACTGAGTATCTGGGTGAACAGGTATAATATAAATTTCTTGTTGCAACTATCAATTTTTAAGTGTGAGAGGTTGTACATATGGTGTGCTATGCAATTGCATTTGGCAAAAGACTGCAAAGAAGTTCAATAACTCTAATGTTGAATGGTTTCTTTCTTAGGTGGAAGCAATCAAAAGAATATCCGAGTATGTTGCTCAGCTCAGAAGAGTTGGCAAAGGACATGGTAAGAATTTCAAATTCTGCTACGCATCTTTTTTTCTCCCCAGGTTTTTACTCTGATCAAAGGAAGGTAGTCATGTTATGTGTTTTCCTTGATGAACTTTCAGGTGTTTGGCACTTTGATCAGATACTCCTCCACGAGGGAGGAGATGCAGCCTGATGATTACTATATTACCTCCCCCCCCCCCCCCCACCCCACAAGTATTTTGTATCTTGCTCATTTAGGTGGCTGCTTGAAGGTGGATCTGAACTAAATGAATGAATGAAATAAATGTGGCCTGGTTTCGGTCCTTTCGGAGATTATTTACTACTTGATCAATTGATTTTTTTTCATAAAAAGAAAATAAGACTTGAATCTTTTCCGGAGGGGATAGATTAGTATGAAAGTACTGTGTGATTGTGATTGTGATTGATAAGAACATTTTACGTAATGAATATATGCACAAAAAATGAACTCAAATGATAGGATTAAAAGCTTTCTTGATAAATATGTCTTGCATAAACAAGAAAAGATGACAATTGTGAGATTGAATTTTCAAGTAACAAAATCACAAAAATTAACATTTATTAATAAAAAAAAAAGACGATGGTCTAACACTCCAAAAATAATTAGCAGAAAACTTCTATTTGATTTTATTAATTACTCCCCATTCTCAAAGAAAATACTAAAGCAAATAGAAATCCCTACACCTTTGATCGAAGTAACAAATGTGCATGCATTTACATTGCAAGTTGACCCATAACTAAATAATAAGTTTATCTATGGCTAGGGTTGCAATATAGCTAAGCGACCCCATTTGGATGTTAAGATTAGAAATTTCAAAGTTAAAATAAACAGTTGTAGCAGCCAAGGCTGTCTCACAGGAAACAGGACCATTACCAGCATCTCTGGCATAATGCTTAGCAGTTTTAGGATCGTCTTTCAACTTGCTTAGAGCACTCTTATACGCTGTAATCACACTTTCATAGTCAGAGTTTGCACATTGTGCAATGGCTGGAACATTTTCTGACTTCATCAATGTCCTAAGAAACTTCTGTCCTTCTATTGCCTTGTATAAGGACAACTGCAAGATGGCCTCTGCAAGTTCAAAAAAGTTATTTGCATGCATAATTCTAGGATAAGCTGTCAGGATGTCCGTGCATTCTTTTTGGTTTACTGAGGCCTTGCAAATTTGGGAAATTAGGTCAGAACCATTAGCATTTGTCAGCGAAGGAGAATTGGTAATGAGGATCAAGCAAAAGGAGAGAAATAGCGTTAAAGAATTCATTTTGTGGTTGCAATGGGATGGGTGGGAGTAAATCAATTCTTTGAGGTGATGAATTCTTTATAGTGTTGCTCACATTGCATAATTAATTCAATTATATTATATTTTCAGTTTCAAATTTGTACAGACCAAAACGGAAGGATATACACTGATAAAAAAAATGGTAGGATATCCCATCCCCATTATAACTAAATAAGTATGTAAAATTCTTTATAAAAATATTGATACTGAATATCAAATCAAATATTATAAGTAATTAACATATCTCAGAAGTCCTTGATATAATCTTCGAAATTAATAAGGAAATATTATACCTACAATTCCTACAATCATTTACATGAGAAATAAATGAAACAGTTTTTTTTTAGAAAAAAAAAATTATTTAAGAGATAAGGACAATATAGTCAAAGCATTTATTACTCCAAAATATAAATATTTTTTTTATATTTAGACTAACAATATTTTATAATTAATAGTGAGAAATTAATTCTTTGTGAAACGTAAAAATCATGAACGTGGGTATTACTTTAAATAAAAATAACGCAAGAAGCATAAAAAGTTATTAATTTAATATTTTTATCTTTATTAAATCATTTATAAAAAATAATTATATAAATTAAAAATATAATAGTTATAATAGTTTTTTAAAACATTTATATAACATAGGAAAATGTTAATCCATCTTAGCTGGTGTCCATTAACATGTAATATAAAAAAAAAATTGGATTAAAACATCATTAAATTTTTTTTTTCAAAATTTAATTTAAGAGTATTATGGTACTTCATCATTTAACATCAAAAAATTCATATATACACACGAGAATCGTAAAAAAAAGATAAAAGAAAAAAATCTATTTTTTTAAAAAAATAAATAATAAAATACAATAATATCCTTGAATTAAATTTTTAAAAACAAAATAACTAATAATTCTCTAGTGCAAATTTTTGTGTTGAATGTTAATGCATTCAATTAGGGTGAATATTAGAATTCTCCAAATATTGTAACAAATAATTATATAATTAAAATTGCATATAAATTAGATAATATTTTATAGTGATGAAATGTTTTTCGAATTCATATTCATCCCGTAATCAAATTCAATATAAAAATAAAATTATTTTATCATAATTTATTGACATCATTTACAAAATTTACACACCATTTTGAAGAGATAAGAAAAAAATATTTAAGTCAAGCTAAATTTACTGACATCTTCCTCATGTAACAAGTTCAATAAAACTTATTGGTTAAATTTTAGAAGAAGAAAAAATACAAAACACTAAATAGAATTTAAAAGACAGTTAATTGTCATCATATTCTTGAGATAAATTACATTTTTGCTTGTGAGACCCTAATTTTGTTTGATTAAAAAAAGTAAAGAAAAAAAAAGAAAATGTATAAAAATGAAAAAAGAAAAAAATTATTAACAGAAAAAAAACCTATAATAATAATAATAATAATAAGAGTAGAAAAAAAAAGAAGAAAGGGATATGAAGATAATCGTTTGATTCCTTGATTCTCACGGTTCTCTCTTCTCCTTTCCTCTCCCCTTCCTCCCTTCTCTTATTCTTTCTTCCTTTTGTCTTCTTTGTTTTTTTTTTTCCTTTCGTGATGTTGCTTCGTTCAATGCTATCTTGCCGATGGGCTTTGCCGTCGGCGAATTTCCTGTAAATTCAATCGCGTTTTCTTCATTTGTTATTGTGTTTTGGTTTAATTTTTGTTCGCATGTTCCACAGTCACTAACAACTCTCCTTTCTTCTTGTTTTGGTTGCGCCACCTTGCCTTCGGTAGCCCCTCTGTCGCCACTGCCCCTATCACGATCTCGCATCGCCGGCCAGAGAAGGCGCACCACCCTCCGTGGTGGTTCCCCAAGTCTTGCATCGTTTTGGGATTTGTCTCATCTAGGGTTGTTCCAACCCTGTTGCCTAAATGCGGGTTGGGCTGGATCGTCCTGACCCGGTTCCAATCCAACCCTAAAAAACAAAAGATCAAAAAAACCATTGTTGTTAACACCGATTTGTTAATACATGCAACTTCTTTTTTTTCTTTGTAGGCCTAGCTTATTTTTGCAAAGTTTGTAAAATGACAGAAAGACAATCACAACTGATTTTTCATACATGCACATTTTTTGTTTTGGGCCTAACCCATTTTTGTGAAGTCTGAAATAAAATGAACAACTATTGTTTATACCCTACTTTCCTCATATGCACCATTTTTAGCCCTATTTTTTTTTGTGAAGTCCAAAATAAAATAAAATTGATGGTTACACTCCTTTCTTTATATGTGCACCTCTGTCACTTAAGATTGTGACTAGGTCTGTCATGTTAGCACTATATGTCAGTGTTGACTAAGCCCAAGTCAATTCTTTGACTTAAAAAAACAAAATAAAAAACTATAAATATTAGTGGATATTTTTTTCCTCTATCTTATTTATTTATGATCTTTATCATTTATTTTATTCTTCAATATGATTTTCTTTTTTTTTTTATCATAGCTTGTTAGTTGGTTTAATTAATATTGTATTGTAAATATCTCGTTATTAATTTTATTTTATTTTTCTCACGTTTCAATCACGCATCTTTAATTACTAAGTGCACTCCCTACATTTATTTTATCTCTTTTCATTTTCATTCTATTTATCTGATTTCGTAGTACTATGCCAATTATTTATTTATTTTTACAAATCCGCATTAGCATTCTTTAGTACACGCTTACACTATGTGCACTTCATGGTGAGTCTCTGACTTGCTTGGTGGTGTTTCAATAAAGTGCGAGTAAATTTTGTGAATTACATACTGGGTCTCCGACTTGTTTGATTTCACAAAGTTTACCACAAAACTAAAATCTTTTCCAAAAAAACGTAACATTCTCAAATAAATGATCACTCAATTCTCCTTTTTTTCCGTACACTTCGTCCTGGGTATGCGACTTGTTTGACAATGTTTTAATAAAGTGTGAGTAAATTTTATGAATGTCATGTTGGGTCTTCGACTTGCTTGATTTCATGAAGTTTACCACAAAACCAAAATGTTTCAAAAGAAAATAAAATAAAATAAAATAAAATAAAATCAACTCAACACACAACGTTTTTTATACAAAGAACTACTTAAGTCTGATTATTCTCATTGCACCTGGGGATACGTAAGAGTGAGGACAAATTTCTTTTTGATAAAGAAAAACAAAATAATAAAATCCTTTTTAAGAAAAATAAAAATAAATAAAATAAAATATTGATTTACCTTTCTAAAAAATATAATTCATGTTTTCAAGGAAAGATAAATAATTAAAATCACTTTATTTTTAGCGCATTCAATCAAATGCTGTCATTTTCATGAATGACACGCGGGGTGCTCACACCTTTCCCGCGAGCAAATGATTTTTGTATCTTTTTTCTCAAACGGTAAATCATTCCTTATCTTTTTGGTTTTTTTTACGTTTTTTTAAATAAACGTTAGTCGGGACTCTTCAAGTGTTTCACTTTTTTAAAAAACAATTTATTTATTTAAATATTTTATTTTGTCATCTCGTCGTGGCCCATGATACAACAAGTTCTCAACATTAATTTTATAAAATTTAGTCAATAATGTGCTCAAATAAAAGAGCATGTTAAAAATTGAGTTGATAGCATTTCCTTTTAAGGAATTCATATAAAAATACAGGCAAGATATTGTTTGTTCGTTGTGTGCTATCGTGCATGTGTAAAATCTCCACATATCCCCTCACCTACTCGTCTTGAGGTAAGTCAGAGCATACTTTAGCCGGTTTCGTAGGATGAGGATGAGGGGAAGGCACTCCCTCGATTTGTGTGATCCAGATGAGGGTTTGGGCGCCTATACAGGATGAAAACGTTTTACAACAGTCTTTAAAATAATACACTTCAATGGTCAAAAAATAATTAAACTTTCACTTACAAATGCACCACCCAGTTTGTCAAGCATCCAATGCTTACGAGCATTGAGCCTCTTGAGATGCTTCTTCAATCCCCTAGCCTGTAACAGTCGTAAGCACGAAAGTTTAAAACTCAAACACAAATTAAACAAAAAGATTCAAACAAGTCTGGCATTAAATGACCAAAACCTATGGTAGTATCAATGGTAACCGAGACGGATAAAAAAAACACAACGAACAAATCAAATACAACACCCTAGTTTACTCCAGTTTGGTCCAAAGAATGCAGTACATCCTTCACAGAGTGTTAAAGAATTCATTTTATGGTGGGGGAGTTTCAACCTAGGGCTTTGGTTGCAATTAGAGAGACTAAATTAATTCTTAAAGTGTTGAATTCTTTATAGCATTGCTCGTTACGTAAGTAATTCATCATATATTATATTGTACTTTCAATTTGTATAGATCAAAACGGAACTCAAGGATATCCCCGTTAATGCTAAATAAGTCTGTAAAATAAAAAAATTTAAAAAAATACTAGTTTGATTCTTTATAAAACATTATATAATTTAGAATGAATATATTGATACTATATATCAAATATTATAAGTAATTAACATATACTAGTATATAAATCGTTAATTACATGTAACTCTAATATCAAAGGAAACATTCTTACAATATTCATTAACAAGATCCTTAAAATAAGGAAAAAATCATTACATTTTAATATTCAAGGAAATATTTTTACAATATTTATTAATAAAAATCCTTCAAATAAAAAAATACTATCCTCACTCCTTTATATAAGAAATAAATTTGGGAATTTTTTATTGCTGCAATGTTATTCACAATAAAAGTAATTGATTTTTTTTAAATAAGAAAAAAATTATTAATACTTGATCAATTGATTTTTTTTCATAAAAAGAAAAAAAATACACGAATCTTTCGTCGAGAAAATACATTAGCATGAAAATACTACGTGATTGATAATGACATCTTACATTATGAATATTTGCAAAAAAATAAATTAAGATGACAGGACTAAAATATTTCTGGATAAATATGTCGAATGTAAATAAGAAAAGATATAATTGCGAAATTGAATTCTGGAGTAACATTTCTAACAAAACCATAAAAATTAACATTAATTAATAGAAAACAAAAAAAAAAAGATGATGGTCCAACAGTCCAAAATAATTAGCAAGAAACTTTTATTTGATTTTATTAATTACTCTCCCTTCTCAAAGAAAATGCTAAAGCAAATAGAAATCCCTACACCTTTGATCGAAGTAACAAATGTGCATGCATTTACATTGCAAGTTGACCCATAACTAAATAATAAGTTTATCTATGGCTAGGGTTGCAATATAGCTAAGCGACCCCATTTGGATGTTAAGATTAGAAATTTCAAAGTTAAAATAAACAGTTGTAGCAGCCAAGGCTGTCTCACAGGAAACAGGACCATTACCAGCATCTCTGGCATAATGCTTAGCAGTTTTAGGATCGTCTTTCAACTTGCTTAGAGCACTCTTATACGCTGTAATCACACTTTCATAGTCAGAGTTTGCACATTGTGCAATGGCTGGAACATTTTCTGACTTCATCAATGTCCTAAGAAACTTCTGTCCTTCTATTGCCTTGTATAAGGACAACTGCAAGATGGCCTCTGCAAGTTCAAAAAAGTTATTTGCATGCATAATTCTAGGATAAGCTGTCAGGATGTCCGTGCATTCATTTTGGTTTACTGAGGCCTTGCAAATTTGGGAAATTAGGTCAGAACCATTAGCATTTGTCAGCGAAGGAGAATTGGTAATGAGGATCAAGCAAAAGGAGAGAAATAGCGTTAAAGAATTCATTTTGTGGTTGCAATGGGATGGGTGGGAGTAAATCAATTCTTTGAGGTGATGAATTCTTTATAGTGTTGCTCACATTGCATAATTAATTCAATTATATTATATTTTCAGTTTCAAATTTGTACAGACCAAAACGGAAGGATATATACTGATAAAAAAAAATGGAAGGATATCCCATCCCCATTATAACTAAATAAGTATGTAAAATTCTTTATAAAAATATTGATACTGAATATCAAATCAAATATTATAAGTAATTAACATATCTCAGAAGTCCTTGATATAATCTTCGAAATTAATAAGGAAATATTATACCTACAATTCCTACAATCATTTACATGAGAAATAAATGAAACAGTTTTTTTTTAGAAAAAAAAAATTATTTAAGAGATAAGGACAATATAGTCAAAGCATTTATTACTCCAAAATATAAATATTTTTTTTATATTTAGACTAACAATATTTTATAATTAATAGTGAGAAATTAATTCTTTGTGAAACGTAAAAATCATGAACGTGGGTATTACTTTAAATAAAAATAACGCAAGAAGCATAAAAAGTTATTAATCTAATATTTTTATCTTTATTAAATCATTTATAAAAAATAATTATATAAATTAAAAATATAATAGTTATAATAGTTTTTTAAAACATTTATATAACATAGGAAAATGTTAATCCATCTTAGCTGGTGTCCATTAACATGTAATATAAAAAAATTTGGATTAAAAAATCATTAAATTTTTTTTTCAAAATTTAATTTAAGAGTATTATGGTACTTAATCATTTAACTTCGAAAAATTTATATATACACAAGAGAATCGTCAAAAAATATAAGAGAAAAAAATCTATTTTTAAAAAAAATTAAATAATAAAACACAATAATATCCTTGAATTAAATTTTTAAAAACAAAACAACTAAAAATTCTGTAGTTCAATTTTTTGTGTTGAATGCTAATGCATTCAATTAGGGTGAATATTAGAATTCTCCAAATATTGTAACAAATAATTATATAATTAAAATTGCATATAAATTAGATAATATTTTATAGTGATGAAATGTTTTTGATATTCATCACAATTATGTAATCGAATTCAATATAAAAATTTAATTATTTTATCACAAATTTATTGACATAATTTACATAATGTACACGGCATTTTTAAGAGATAACAAAAAAATATTTAAGTCAAGCTAAATTTATTGACATCTTCCTCATGTAACAAGTTAGGTAAAACTTATTGGTTAAATTTTAGAAGAAAAAAATGCAAAACATTGAATAGAATTTAGAAGGCTTAAGTTACTTGTAATCATATTCTTGAGATAAATTACTTCTTTTCTTGTGAGACCCTAATTTTGTCCGATCCAAAAAAGTAAAGTAAAGAAAACAGAAAAAAAAAAGAAAATCTATAAAAATGAAAAAAGTATTAAGAGAAAAAAAACCCTATAAAAATAATAATAATAATAAAAGTAGAAGAGAAAAAAACAAAAAAAAAGAAAGGAAAGGGATCTGAAGATAATCCTCTCATTCCCTTATTCTCGAAGTTCTCTCTTCTCCTTTCCTCTCTCCTTCTTCCCTTCTCTTATTCTTTCTTTCTTTTGTCTTTTTGTTTTTTTTTCTTTTGTGATGTTGCTTCGTTCCATGCTATCTTGCCGATGGACTTTGCCGCCGATGAGTTTCTTGTAGATTTAATAGTGTTTTCTTCATTTGTTATTGTGTTTTGGTTTAGTTTTTATTCGCATGTTCCAGAGTCACTTACGACTCTTCTTTCTTCTTGTTTTGGTTGCGCCACCATGCCTGCGGTAGCGCCTTTGTCGCCATCGTGTCGCCATCGCCCTTATGACGATCTCGCATCATCGGTTAGTGGCGTTTAGAGAAGGCGCACCACCCTCCATGGTGGTTCCCCAAGGCTCGCTCCGTTTTGGGATTTGTAGGGCTATTTCAACCCTGATGCCTAAATGCGAGTTGGTTCGGGTTTCCTTGACCCGATTCCAACCCAATCCTAAAAAAAATAACCATTGCTGATTACTCATATTTGTTAATAGATGCACCTTATTTTTTTTTTCTTTTTGGGCCTAGCCTATTTATGCAAAGCCTGTAATATGACGAAAAAACTATTCACACCTGGTTTTCTCATACATGCACACTTTCTATTTTGGGTCTACCCATTTTTGTGAAGTCTGAAATAAAATGAAAACTACTATTTACACCCTGTTATCCACATATGCACCATTTTCAGTATGGGCTAGTTTTTTTTTTTTTGTGAAGTCCGAAATAAAATAAAATTGATGGTTACACTTATTTCTTTATATGTACACCTCTGCCACTTAGGTTGGTGACTAGGCCTACCATGTTAGCACTCTCTTAGTGTTGATCATGACTAAGTCCAAGTCAACTCTTTGACTTAATATAACCAAAATAAAAATAATTATAAATATTAGTGGATATTTTTTTCCTCTATCTTATTTTTTTATGATCTTTATCGATTATTTTATTCTTCAATGGAACTTTCTTTTTTTTATCATAGCTTGTTAGTTGGTTTAACTAATATTGTATTGTAAATATCTAGTTATCAATTTTATTTTTCTCACGTTTAAATCACGCATCCTTAATTAATAAGTATACTCCCCACTTTTATTTTATCTCTTTTGATTCTCATTCTATTTATCTGATTTCATAGCACTATATCAATTATTTATTTATTTTTGTAAATCCCGAATAGCATTCTTTAGTACACGCTTATTCTATGCCTACTCCATGTTGTGTCTCCGACTTACTTGGTGGTGTTTCGATAAAGTGAGTAAATTTTGTGAATGATATGTTGGGTCTCCAACTTGCTTGAGTTCACAAACTTTATCGCAAAACTAAAGTCTTTTCCATATGTAACATTCTCAAATAAATGATCACTCAATACCCCTTTTTACGTGCACTCGACACTCGGTCTCTGACTTGCTTGACAATGTTTTAATAAAGTGTGAGTAAATTTTATGAATGTCATGTTCGATCTTCGACTTGCTTGACTACACAAAGTTTACCACAAAATCAAAATCTTTCAAAGGAAAATAAAATAAAACAAAATCAACTCAATACACAAACACTTTTTTTTACAAATAATTACTTAAGTCCAATTTCCTCAATCCACCTGGCGATACGTAATAATAAGATTATGCTTTCATTTTCAGATTTTTATTCTTTCAAAATTGTGAAATTGGTGAGTGTGGCCTTAGGTATAGTAGGCGTTGATAGTGACATTTTCTTGTTATAAAAATATAATCTAATCTATCTAAATTTGTGAATAAATTTTTAGGCACACTATCCACTTGATAATTAGAGAGTAACCCTCACATGCAATTCAAAATATTTCGAGGTACACACTATACTTGTTCCTCATTTTCGTAGCAAGCAAAATGATTGGTCTTAATTGACTTATATTCTATTATTGTTTTCTATTTATTCATTCCTTCAAAATTTTGTTGGAAGTCTTTTACATTTTTTTCTTTAACAAATTACTTTTTATTGCCCATAATAATTGTTGTTTCAAGCCTTCCATATATTCCTTTTGAAGATCCATTTTGTTGCTCATATGAATTTTCTTTGTAACTTAAAATTACGCTTACAATTCTTTAAAAATTATGCAATCACTTGCTTCTTTATTATTGAGATGAGTGAGTTGGTTGGCTTTAATTTTTTTCCACAAGTATTCTTTTTTCTTAAAGCATGTCACTAATATTGCTCACCTATGTTTTTTCTCTATTAATATATGTAATTTTTAAGGGTTTGATTCGAAAACAACGACTAAAGAATTCACTTTGTTTGTCAAAATAACAAGAGACACAAAGGAAAAGAAAAAAAATAGGAGAAGAGAGAGCAACTCACCCATGATAAATTCGTATTTATTGTCAATGTTATTGCCCCCTTTTTAGTCTTTTGTATCTTACTCATTTAGGTGGCTTTCAAGTCTTTTGCTTGATGTTATGTGTTTTCCTTGATGAACTTTCAGGTGTTTGGCACTTTGAATAGATACTCCTCAGGGAAGAGATGCAGCTTGACGATTACTATATTAACCCCCCCCCCCCCCCCCCCCCTCTCTAGTCTTTTGTATCTTGCTCATTTAAGTGGCTTTCAAGTCTTTTGCTTGAATGTGGAACTGAACTAAATGAATGAATGAAATATATGTGGCCTGGTTTTGGTCCTTTTGGAGATTATTTACTACTTGATCAATTGATTTTTTTTCATAAAAAGAAAACAAGACTTGAATCTTTTTCTTAAGGAATAAATTAGTATGAAAGTATTATCTGATTGATAAGGACATCTTATGCAATGAATATGTGCACGAAAAATGAACTCAAATGAAAGGATTAAAGTCATTCTCGATAAACATGTCATAAACAAGAAAAGATGATAATTGCGAGATTAAATTCTCGAGTAACATTTCTAACAAAACCACAAAAATTAACATTTATTAATAAAAAAACAAAAAAAGATGAAGGTCTAACACTCCAAAATAATTAGCAGAAAACTTCTATTTGATTTTATTAATTACTCCCCATTCTCAAAGAAAATACTAAAGCAAATAGAAATCCCTACACCTTTGATCGAAGTAACAAATGTGCATGCATTTACATTGCAAGTTGACCCATAACTAAATAATAAGTTTATCTATGGCTAGGGTTGCAATATAGCTAAGCGACCCCATTTGGATGTTAAGATTAGAAATTTCGAAGTTAAAATAAACAGGTGTATCAGCCAAGGCTGCCTCACAGGAAACAGGACCATCACCAGCATCTATGGCATAATGCTTAGCAGTTTTAGGATCGTCTTTCAACTTGCTTAGAGCACTCTTATACGCTGTAATCACACTTTCATAGTCAGAGTTTGCACATTGTGCAATGGCTGGAACATTTTCCGTCTTCATCAATGTCCTAAGAAACTTCTGTCCTTCTATTGCCTTGTATAAGGACAACTGCAAGATCGCCTCTGCAAGTTCAAAAAAGTTATTTGCATGCATAGTTCTAGGATAAGCTGTCAGGATGTCCGTGCATTCTTTTTGGTTTATTGAGGGTTCCTTGCAAATTTGGGAAATTAGGTCAGAACCATTAGCATTTGTCAGCGAAGGAGAATTGGTAATGAGGATCAAGCAAAAGGGGAGAAATAGCGTTAAAGAATTCATTTTGTGGTTGCAATGGGATGGGTGGGAGTAAATCAATTCTTTGAGGTGATGAATTCTTTATAGTGTTGCTAACATTGCGTAATTAATTCAATTATATTATATTTTCAGTTTCAAATTTCAATTATATTATACTTTCAGTTTCAAATTTGTAGAGACCAAAACGGAAAGATATATACTGATAAAAAAAATGGAAGGATATCCCATCCCCATTATAACTACAAAAGTATGTAAAAATACTAATTTAGATTCTTTATAAAAATATTGATATTGAATATCAAATCAAATATTATAAGTAATTAGCATATCTCAGAAGTCCTTGATATAATCCTTCAAATTAATAAAGAAATATTATACCTACAATTCCTTCAATCGTTTACATAAGAAATAAATGAAACAGTTTTTTTTTTTAGAATTTTTTTTATTTATTTAAGAGATAAGGACAATATAGTCAAATCATTTATTACTTCAAAATATAAATATTTTTTTAATATTTAGACTAACAATATTTTATAATTAATAGTGAGAAATTAATTATTTGTAAAACGTAAAAATCATGAACGTGGGTATTACTTTAAATAAAAATAACGCAAGAAGCATAATAAGTTATTAATTTAATATTTTTATCTTTATTAAATCATTTATATATAATAATTATATAAATTAAAAATATAATAGTTATAATAGTTTTTTTAAAACATTTATATAATATAGGAAAATGTTAATCCATCTTAGCTGGTGTCCATTAACATGTAATATAAAAAAATAGGATTAAAACATCATTAAATTTTTTTTTCAAAATTTAATTTAAGAGTATTATGGTACTTGTTCATTTAACTTCAAAAAATTCATATTTACACAGGAAAATCGTAAAAAAAAACGATAAAAGAAAAAAATCTATTTTTTTAAAAATAAATAATAAAATCCAATAATATCGTTGAATTAAATTTTTAAAAACAAAATAACTCATAATTCTCTAGTGCAAATTTTTGTGATAAATGCTAATGCTTTCAATTAGGGTGAATATTAGAATTCTCCAAATATTGTAACAAATAATTAAATAATTAAAATTGCATATAAATTAGATAATATTTTATAGTGATGAAGTGTTTTTCGAATTCATATTCATCCCAATTATGTAATCGAATTCAATATAAAAATAAAATTATTTTATCATAATTTATTGACATCATTTACAAAATTTACACACCATTTTGATGAGATAAGAAAAAAATATTTAAGTCAAGCTAAATTTATTGACATCTTCCTTATGTAACAAGTTCAATAAAACTTATTGGTTAAATTTTAGAAGAAAAAAAAATACAAAACACTAAATAGAATTTAGAAGACAGTTAATTGTCATTATATTCTTGAGATAAATTACTTTTTTTCTTGTGAGACCCTAATTTTGTCCGATTCAAAAAAGTAAAGACAAAAACAAAAAAAAAGAAAATCTATAAAAATGAAAAAACAAAAAAAGTATTAAGAGAAAAAAAAACTATACAATAATAATAATAATAAGAAGAATAATAATAATAAAAAGAGTAGAAAAAAAAGAAAGGGATCTGAAGATAATCCTTTGATTCCTTGATTCTCACGGTTCTCTCTTCTCCTTTCCTCTCCCCTTCCTCCCTTCTCTTATTCTTTCTTCCTTCTGTCTTCTTTGTTTTTTTCCTTTCGTGATGTTGCTTCTTCAATGCTATCTTGTCGACGGACTTTGTCGCCGACAAATTTCCTGTAGATTTAATCGTGTTTTCTTCATTTGTTATTGTGTTTTTGTTTAGTTTTTGTTCGCATGTTCCACAGTCACTTACGACTTTCCTTTCTTCTTGTTTTGGTTGTGCCACCATGCCTCTGGTAGTGCCTCAGCTCTGTTGCCACTGCCCCTATCGCGATCTCGCATCGTCGGCCAGTGGCATTCAGAGAAGGCACACCACCCTTCGTGGTGGTTCCCCAAGTCTTGCATTGTTTTGGGATTTGTCTCATCTAGGGCATTTCCAACCCTGTTGCCTAAATGCGGTTTGGGCCGGGTCGCCCTGACCCGGTTCCAACCCCACCCTAAAAAGCAAAAGAACAAAAAAAATCATTGTTGTTTACACCAATTTGTTAATACATGCACCTTCTTTTTTTTCTTTGTAGGCCTAGCCTATTTTTGCAAAGTTTGTAAAATGATAGAAAGACAATCACAACTAGTTTTTTCATACATGCACACTTTTTGTTTTCGGCCTAACCCATTTTTGTGAAGTGAAATAAAATGAACAACTATTGTTTATATCCTATTTTCCACATATGCACCATTTTTTAGTTTGGGCCCTATTTTTTTTTTTTGTGAAGTCCAAAATAAAATAAAATTGATGATTACACACCTTTCTTTTTATGTGCACCTCTATTACTTAAGATTATGACTATGTCTGTCATGTTAGCACTATGTTAGTGTTGACTAAGTCCAAGTCAATTCTTTGACTTAAAAAAAATATATAAATAAATATAAATATTAGTGGATATTTTTTTTTCTCTATCTTATTTATTTATGATCTTTATCATTTATTTTATTCTTCAATATGATTTTCTTTTTTATCATAGCTTGTTAGTTGGTTTAATTAATATTGCATTGTAAATATCTCGTTATTAATTTTATTTTATTTTTCTCACGTTTCAATCACGCATCTTTAATTACTAAGTGTACTCCCCACATTTATTTTATCTCTTTTCATTTTCATTCTATTTATCTGATTTCGTAGCACTATATCAATTATTTATTTATTTTTACGAATCTGCATTAGCATTCTTTAGTACACGCTTAGACTATGTGCACTTCATGGTGTGTCTCTGATTTGCTTGGTGGTGTTTCAATAAAGTGCGAGTAAATTTTGTGAATTACATATTGGGTCTCCAACTTGTTTGATTTCACAGAATTTACCACAAAACTAAAGTCTTTTCCAAAAAATGTAACATTCTTAAATAAATGATCACTCAATTCTCCTTTTTTCCGTACACTTCATCCTGGGTATGCGACTTGCTTGACAATGTTTTAATAAAGTGAGTAAATTTTATGAATGTCATGCTGGATCTCCGACTTGCTTGACTTCACAAAGTTTATCACAAAACCAAAATGTTTCAAAAGAAAAGAAAATAAAACAAAATCAACTCAACACACTACTTTTTTATACAAAGAACTACTTAAGTCTGATTTTTCTCATTGCACCTAGGGATACGTAAGAGTCAGGGCAAATCCCTTGTCGATAAAGAAAAACAAAATAATAAAATCCTTTTTAAGAAAAATAAAAATAAATAAAATAAAATTTTGATTTCCCTTTCCAAAAAAACAATATAAAAAATATAATTCATGTTTTCAAGGAAAGATAAATAATTAAAATCACTTTATTTTTAGCACATTCGATTAAAGACTGTCATTTTCATGAATGACAAGTGGGGTGCTCACACTTCCTTGCGAGCAAACGATTGTCATATCTTTTTTCTCAAACGGTAGACCATTTCTTATCTTTTCGATTTTTTTTTTACGTTTTTCTTAAATTAATGTTGGTCACGACTCTCTAAGAGTTTCACTTTTGTGAGAAACAATTTATTTATCTGAATATTTTATTTTGTCGCCTCGTCGTGGCCCATGTTACAACAAGTTCTCAACATTAATTTTATAAATTTTAGTCAATAATGTGCTCAAGTAAAAGAGCATGGTTAAAATTGAGTTGATAGCATTTCCTTTTAAGGAATGCATATAAAAATACAGGCAAGATATCGTTTGTTCGTTGTGTGTTGTCGTGCATGTGTAAAATCTCCACATATCCCCTCACCTAGTCGTCTTAAGGTAAGTCAGAGCATACTTTAGCCGGTTTCGTAGGATGAGGATGCGGGGAAGGAACTCCCTCGATTTGTGTGATCCAGATGAGGGTTTGGGTGCCTATACAGGATGAAAACGTTTTACACCCGTCTTTAAAATAATACACTTCAAAACTGGTCAAAAAATAATGAAACTTTCACTTGCAAATGCACCACCCAGTTTGTCAAGCATCCAATGCTTACGAGCATTGAGCCTCTTGAGATGCTTCTTCAATCCCCTAGCCCGTAGCAGTCGTAAGCACGAAAGTTTAAAACTCAAACACAAATTAAACAAAAAGATTCAAACAGCAAGTCTGGCATTAAATGACCAAAACCTATGGTAGTATCAATGGTAACCAAGACGGATAAAAAAAACACAACAAACAAATCATATTATAAGTAATTAACATATACTAGTATATAAATCGTTAATTACATGTAACTCTAATATCAAAGGAAACATTCTTACAATATTCATTATCCTTAAAATAAGGAAAAAATCATTACATTTAATATTCGAGAAAATATTTTTACAATATTTATTAATAAAACTCCTTCAAATAATAAAATACTATCCTCACTCCTTTATATAAGAAATAAATTTGGGAATTTTTTTATTGCTGCAATGTTATTCATAATAAAAGTAATTGATTTTTTTAAAATAAGAAAAAAATTATAACTACAAGATCAATTGATTTTTTTCATAAAAGTAAAAAAATACTCAAATCTTTCGGGGAGGAAATACATTAGCATGAAAGTACTACATGATTGATAAAGACATCTTACGCAATGAATATGTGCACGAAAAACGAACTCAAATGATAGGATTAAAATCATTTTCGATAAACATGTCATAAACAAGAAAAGATATAATTGCGAAATTGAATTCTGGAGTAACATTTCTAACAAAACCATAAAAATTAACATTAATTAATAGAAAACAAAAAAAAAATGATGGTCTAACAGTCCAAAATAATTAGCAAGAAACTTTTATTTGATTTTATTAATTACTCTCCCTTCTCAAAGAAAATACTAAAGCAAATAGAAATCCCTACACCTTTGATCGAAGTAACAAATGTGCATGCATTTACATTGCAAGTTGACCCATAACTAAATAATAAGTTTATCTATGGCTAGGGTTGCAATATAGCTAAGCGACCCCATTTGGATGTTAAGATTAGAAATTTCAAAGTTAAAATAAACAGTTGTAGCAGCCAAGGCTGTCTCACAGGAAACAGGACCATTACCAGCATCTCTGGCATAATGCTTAGCAGTTTTAGGATCGTCTTTCAACTTGCTTAGAGCACTCTTATACGCTGTAATCACACTTTCATAGTCAGAGTTTGCACATTGTGCAATGGCTGGAACATTTTCTGACTTCATCAATGTCCTAAGAAACTTCTGTCCTTCTATTGCCTTGTATAAGGACAACTGCAAGATGGCCTCTGCAAGTTCAAAAAAGTTATTTGCATGCATAATTCTAGGATAAGCTGTCAGGATGTCCGTGCATTCTTTTTGGTTTACTGAGGCCTTGCAAATTTGGGAAATTAGGTCAGAACCATTAGCATTTGTCAGCGAAGGAGAATTGGTAATGAGGATCAAGCAAAAGGAGAGAAATAGCGTTAAAGAATTCATTTTGTGGTTGCAATGGGATGGGTGGGAGTAAATCAATTCTTTGAGGTGATGAATTCTTTATAGTGTTGCTCACATTGCATAATTAATTCAATTATATTATATTTTCAGTTTCAAATTTGTACAGACCAAAACGGAAGGATATATACTGATAAAAAAAAATGGAAGGATATCCCATCCCCATTATAACTAAATAAGTATGTAAAATTCTTTATAAAAATATTGATACTGAATATCAAATCAAATATTATAAGTAATTAAAATATCTCAGAAGTCCTTGATATAATCTTTGAAATTAATAAGGAAACATTATACCTACAATTCCTACAATCATTTACATGAGAAATAAATGAAACAGTTTTTTTTTAGAAAAGAAAATTATTTAAGAGATAAGGACAATATAGTCAAAGCATTTATTACTCCAAAATATAAATATTTTTTTATATTTAGACTAACAATATTTTATAATTAATAGTGAGAAATTAATTCTTTGTGAATCGTAAAAATCATGAACGTGGGTATTACTTTAAATAAAAATAACGCAAGAAGCATAAAAAGTTATTAATTTAATATTTTTATCTTTATTAAATCATTTATAAAAAATAATTATATAAATTAAAAATATAATAGTTATAATAGTTTTTTAAAACATTTATATAACATAGGAAAATGTTAATCCATCTTAGCTGGTGTCCATTAACATGTAATATAAAAAAATTTGGATCAAAAAATCATTAAACTTTTTTTTTTCAAAATTTAATTTAAGAGTATTATGGTACTTAATCATTTAACTTCAAAAAATTTATATATACACAAGAGAATCGTAAAAAAATATAAGAGAAAAAAAACCTATTTTTTTTAAAAAATTAAGAATAAAATACAATAATATCCTTGAATTAAATTTTTAAAAACAAAACAACTAAAAATTCTGTAGTTCAAATTTTTGTGTTGAATGCTAATGCATTCAATTAGGGTGAATATTAGAATTCTCCAAATATTGTAACAAATAATTATATAATTAAAATTGCATATAAATTAGATAATATTTTATAGTGATGAAATGTTTTTGATATTCATCACAATTATGTAATCAAATTCAATATAATAATTTAATTATTTTATAACAATTTATTGACATAATTTACATCATTTACACGGCATTTTTAAGAGATAACAAAAAAATATTTAAGTCAAGCTAAATTTATTGACATCTTCCTCATGTAACAAGTTAGGTAAAACTTATTGGTTAAATTTTAGAAGAAAAAAAATACAAAACAATGAATAGAGTTTAGAAGGCTTAAGTTACTTGTAATCATATTCTTGAGATAAATTATTTCTTTTTTGGTGAGACCCTAATTTTGTCCGATCCAAAAAAGTAAAGAAAAAAAACAGAAAAAAAAAAAGAAAATCTATAAAAATGAAAAAAGTATTAAGAGAAAAAAAAAACCTATAAAAAAATAGTAATAATAATAAAAAGAGAAGAAAAGAAAAAAAGAAAAAAAAAGGGATCTCAAGATAATCCTCTCATTCCCTTATTCTTAGAGTTCTCTCTTCTCCTTTCCTCTCTCCTTCTTCCCTTCTCTTATTCTTTCTTCCTTTTGTCTTTTTTGTTTTTTTTTTCCTTTTATGATGTTGCTTCGTTTCATGCTATCTTGCCGATGGGCTTTGTCGCCGACAAGTTTCCTGTTGGTCCTCATTTTCGGAGCAACCAAAATGATTGGTCATAATTCACATATATTCTATTATTGTTTTCTATTTATTCATTCCATCAAAATTTTGTTGCAAGTCTTTTACAGTTTTTTTCTTTAGCAAATTATTTTTTATTGCCCATAATAATTGTTGTTTCAAGCCTTCCATATACTCCTTTTGAAGATCCATTTTGTTGCTCATATGAATTTTCTTTGTAACTTAAAATTACGCTTACAATTCTTTAAAAATTATGCAATCACTTGCTTCTTTATTATTGAGATGAGTGAGTTGGTTGGCTTTAATTTTTTTTCACAAGTATTCTTTTTTCTTAAAGCATATCACTAATATTGCTAACCTATGTTTTTTCTTTATTAATATATGTAATTTTTAAGGGTTTGATTCGGAAACAACGACTAGAGAATTCACTTTGTTTGCAAAAATAACAAGAGACACAAAGGTAAAGAAAAAAATAGGAGAAGAGAGAGCAACTCAACCTTCATAAATTCGTATTTATTGTCAATGTTATTGCCCCCTTTCTAGTCTTTTGCATCTTGCTCATTTAGGTGGCTTTCTAGTCTTTTGCTTGAAGGTGGAACCAACTATATGGATGAATAAAATAAATGTGGACTGGTTTCGGTGCTTTTGGCGATTATTTGCAACTTGATCAATTGATTTTTTTCATAAAAAGAAAAAAAGCCTTGAATCTTTCCAAGAGGGAACATATTATCATGGAAGTACTGCGTGATTGATAAAGACATCTTACGCAATGAATATGTGCACAAAAAATGAACTAATATGACATGATTAAAATCTTTCGCAATAAACATGTCATGCATAAACAATAATAGATATAATTACGAGATTGAATTCCCGAGTAACATTTCTAACAAAAACAACAAAAATTAACATTTATTAATAAAAAAAACAAAAAAAAAGACGATGGTCTAACACTCCAAAATAATGAACAGAAAACTTCTATTTGATTTTATTAATTACTCCCCATTCTCAAAGAAAATACTAAAGCAAATAGAAATCCCTACACCTTTGATCGAAGTAACAAATGTGCATGCATTTACATTGCAAGTTGACCCATAACTAAATAATAAGTTTATCTATGGCTAGGGTTGCAATATAGCTAAGCGACCCCATTTGGATGTTAAGATTAGAAATTTCAAAGTTAAAATAAACAGTTGTAGCAGCCAAGGCTGTCTCACAGGAAACAGGACCATTACCAGCATCTCTGGCATAATGCTTAGCAGTTTTAGGATCGTCTTTCAACTTGCTTAGAGCACTCTTATACGCTGTAATCACACTTTCATAGTCAGAGTTTGCACATTGTGCAATGGCTGGAACATTTTCTGACTTCATCAATGTCCTAAGAAACTTCTGTCCTTCTATTGCCTTGTATAAGGACAACTGCAAGATGGCCTCTGCAAGTTCAAAAAAGTTATTTGCATGCATAATTCTAGGATAAGCTGTCAGGATGTCCGTGCATTCTTTTTGGTTTACTGAGGCCTTGCAAATTTGGGAAATTAGGTCAGAACCATTAGCATTTGTCAGCGAAGGAGAATTGGTAATGAGGATCAAGCAAAAGGAGAGAAATAGCGTTAAAGAATTCATTTTGTGGTTGCAATGGGATGGGTGGGAGTAAATCAATTCTTTGAGGTGATGAATTCTTTATAGTGTTGCTCACATTGCATAATTAATTCAATTATATTATATTTTCAGTTTCAAATTTGTACAGACCAAAACGGAAGGATATATACTGATAAAAAAAAATGGAAGGATATCCCATCCCCATTATAACTAAATAAGTATGTAAAATTCTTTATAAAAATATTGATACTGAATATCAAATCAAATATTATAAGTAATTAACATATCTCAGAAGTCTTTGATATAATCTTTGAAATTAATAAGGAAATATTATACCTACAATTCCTACAATCATTTACATGAGAAATAAATGAAACAGTTTTTTTTTTAGAAAAAAAAATTATTTAAGAGATAAGGACAATATAGTCAAAGCATTTATTACTCCAAAATATAAATATTTTTTTTTAAATTTAGACTAACAATATTTTATAATTAATAGTGAGAAATTAATTCTTTGTGAAACGTAAAAATCATGAACGTGGGTATTACTTTAAATAAAAATAACGCAAGAAGCATAATAAGTTATTAATTTAATATTTTTATCTTTATTAAATCATTTATAAAAAATAATTATATAAATTAAAAATATAATAGTTATAATAGTTTTTTAAAACATTTATATAACATAGGAAAATGTTAATCCATCTTAGCTGGTGTCCATTAACATCTAATATAAAAAAATTTGGATTAAAAAATCATTAAATTTTTTTTTCAATATTTAATTTAAGAGTATTATGGTACTTAATCATTTAACTTCGAAAAATTTATATATACACAAGAGAATCGTCAAAAAATATAAGAGAAAAAAATCTATTTTTTTAAAAAAATTAAATTATAAATTACAATAATATCCTTGAATTAAATTTTTAAAAACAAAACAACTAAAAATTCTGTAGTTCAAATTTTTGTGTTGAATGCTAATGCATTCAATTAGGGTGAATATTAGAATTCTCCAAATATTGTAATAAATAATTGTATAATTAAAATTGCATATAAATTAGATAATATTTTATAGCGATGAAATGTTTTTGATATTCATCACAATTATGTAAACGAATTCAATATAAAAATTTAATTATTTTATCACAATTTATTGACATAATTTACAAAATTTACATGGCATTTTTAAGAGATAAAAAAAAATATTTAAGTCAAGCTAAATTTATTAACATCTGCCTCATGTAACAAGTTAGGTAAAACTTATTGGTTAAATTTTAGAAGAAAAAAAATACAAAACATTGAATAGAGTTTAGAAGGCTTAAGTTACTTGTAGTTGTAATCATATTCTTGAGATAAATTACTTCTTTTCTTGTGAGACTCTAATTTTGTCCGATCCAAAAAAGTAAAGAAAAAAAAATAGAAAAGAAAAAGAAAATCTATAAAAATGAAAAAAAATATTAAGAGAAAAAAAACCTATAAAAAAAATAATAATAATAAAAAGAGAAGAAAAGAAAAAAACAAAAAAAAAAGGAAAGGGATCTCAAGATAATCCTCTCATTCCCTTATTATGAGAGTTCTCTCTCCTTTTTCCCTTCTCTTATTCTTTCTTCCTTTTGTCTTTTTTGTTTTTTTTTTCCTTTTGTGATGTTGCTTCGTTGCATGCTATCTTGCCGATGGGGTTTGCCGCCGATGAGTTTCCTGTAGATTTAATAGTGTTTTCTTCATTTGTTATTGTGTTTTGGTTTAGTTTTTATTCGCATGTTCCAGAGTCACTAACGACTCTCCTTTCTTCTTGTTTTGGTTGCGTTGCCATGCCTTCTGTAGCGCCTTTGCCGCCGTCGTGTCGTCATCGCCCTTATGACGATCTCGCATCACCAGCCAGTGGCGTTTAGAGAAGGCGCACCACCCTCCGTGGTGGTTCCCCAAGTCTTGCTTTGTTTCAGGATTTACGTTTGTAGGGCTATTTCAACCCTGATGCTTAAATGCGAGTTGGGTCGGGTTTCCCTGACCCGGTTCCAACCCAATCCTAAAAAAATAACCCTTGCGGATTACTCATATTTGTTAATACATGCAACTTATTTTTTTTTTTTTGGGCCTAGCCTATTTTTGCAAAGCCTGTAATATGACGAAAAGACTATTCACACCTGGTTTTCTCATACATGCACACTTTCTATTTTGGGTCTACCCATTTTTGTGAAGTATGAAATAAAATGAAAATTACTATTTACACCCTGTTATCCACATATGCATCATTTTCAGTATGGGCTAGTTTTTTTTTATGAAGTCCGAAATAAAATAAAATTGATGGTTACACTTATTTCTTTATATGTATACCGCTGTCACTTAGGATGGTGACTAGGCCTACCATGTTAGCACTCTCTTAGTGTTGATCATGACTAAGTCCAAGTCAACTCTTTGACTTAATATAACCAAAATAAAAATAATTATAAATATTAGTGGATATTTTTTTCCTTTATCTTATTTTTTTATGATCTTTATCGATTATTTTATTCTTCAATGGAACTTTCTTTTTTATCATAGCTTGTTAGTTGGTTTAACTAATATTGTATTGTAAATATCTAGTTATCAATTTTATTTTTCTCACGTTTAAATCATGCATCCTTAATTACTAAGTATACTCCCCACTTTTATTTTATCTCTTTTGATTCTCATTCTATTTATTTGATTTCATAGCATTATATCAATTATTTATTTATTTTTGTAAATCCCCAATAGCATTCTTTAGTATACACTTACACTATGCATACTCCATGTTGTGTCGCCGACTTACTTGGTGGTGTTTTGATTAAGTGTGAGTAAATTTTGTGAATGATATGTTGGGTCTCCAACTTGCTTGAGTTCACAAACTTTATCGCAAAATTAAAATCTTTTCCACATGTAACATTCTCAAATAAATGATCACTCAATTCCCCTTTTTACGTGCACTCGACGCTCGGTCTCTGACTTGCTTGACAATGTTTTAATAAAGTGTGAGTAAATTTTATGAATGTCATGTTCGATCTTCGACTTGCTTGACGACGCAAAGTTTACTACAAAATCAAAATCTTTCAAAGGAAAATAAAATAAAACAAAAACAACTCAATACACAAACACTTTGTTTTACAAATAATTACTTAAGTCCGATTTCCTCATTGCACCTGGCGATACGTAATAATAAGATTATGCTTTCATTTTCAGGTTTTTATTCTTTCAAAATTCTGAAATTGGTGAGTGTGGCCTTATGTATAGTAGGCGTTGATAGTGACATTTTCTTGTTATAAAAATATAATCTAATCTATCTAAATTTGTGAATAAATTTTTAGGCACACTATCCACTTGATAATTAGAGAGTAACCCTCACAATTCAAAATATTTCGAGGTACACACTATACTTGTTCCTCATTTTCGTAGCAAGCAAAATGATTGGTCATAATTCACATATATTCTATTATTGTTTTCTATTTATTCATTCCATCAAAATTTTGTTGGAAATCTTTTACATTTTTTTCTTTAACAAATTATTTTTTATTGCCCATAATAATTGCTGTTTCATGCCTTCCATATATTCCTTTTGAAGATCCATTTTGTTGCTCATATGAATTTTCTTTGTAACTTAAAATTACGCTTACAATTCTTTAAAAATTATGCAATCACTTGCTTCTTTATTATTGAGATGAGTGAGTTGGTTGGCTTTAATTTTTTTCCACAAGTATTCGTTTTTCTTAAAACATGTCACTAATATTGCTCACCTATGTTTTTTCTCTATTAATATATGTAATTTTTAAGGGTTTGATTCGAAAACAACAACTAAAGAATTCACTTTGTTTGTCAAAATAACAAGAGATAGAAAGGAAAAGGAAAAAAAATAGGAGAAGAGAGAGCAACTCACCCATGATAAATTCGTATTTATTGTCAATGTTATTGCCCCCTTTCTAGTCTTTTGTATCTTACTCATTTAGGTGGCTTTCAAGTCTTTTGCTTGATGTTATGTGTTTTCCTTGATGAACTTTCAGGTGTTTGGCACTTTGAACATATACTCCTCCACGAGGGAAGAGATGCAGCTTGACGATTACTATATTAACCCCCCCCCCCCCCCCCCCCCCCCCCCCCCACACCCCCCTCTAGTCTTTTGTATCTTGCTCATTTAGGTGGCTTTAAAGTCTTTTGCTTGAATGTGGAACTGAATTAAATGAATGAATGAAATATATGTGGCCTGGTTTTGTTCCTTTTGGAGATTATTTACTACTTGATCAATTGATTTTTTTTCATAAAAAGAACTTGAATCTTTTCCGAAAGGAATAGATTAGTATGAAAGTATTGTCTGATGATAAGGACATCTTACGCAATGAATATGTGCACGAAAAATGAACTCAAATGATAGGATTAAAATCATTCTCAATAAACATGTCATAAACAAGAAAAGATATAATTGCGAAATTGAATTCTAGAGTAACATTTCTAACAAAATCATAAAAATTAACATTAATTAATAGAAAACAAAAAAAAATGATGGTCTAACAGTCCAAAATAATTAACAAGAAACTTTTATTTGATTTTATTAATTACTCTCCCTTCTCAAAGAAAATGCTAAAGCAAATAGAAATCCCTACACTTTTGATCGAAGTAACAAATGTGCATGCATTTACATTGCAAGTTGACCCATAACTAAATAATAAGTTTATCTATGGCTAGGGTTGCAATATAGCTAAGCGACCCCATTTGGATGTTAAGATTAGAAATTTCAAAGTTAAAATAAACAGTTGTAGCAGCCAAGGCTGTCTCACAGGAAACAGGACCATTACCAGCATCTCTGGCATAATGCTTAGCAGTTTTAGGATCGTCTTTCAACTTGCTTAGAGCACTCTTATACGCTGTAATCACACTTTCATAGTCAGAGTTTGCACATTGTGCAATGGCTGGAACATTTTCTGACTTCATCAATGTCCTAAGAAACTTCTGTCCTTCTATTGCCTTGTATAAGGACAACTGCAAGATGGCCTCTGCAAGTTCAAAAAAGTTATTTGCATGCATAATTCTAGGATAAGCTGTCAGGATGTCCGTGCATTCTTTTTGGTTTACTGAGGCCTTGCAAATTTGGGAAATTAGGTCAGAACCATTAGCATTTGTCAGCGAAGGAGAATTGGTAATGAGGATCAAGCAAAAGGAGAGAAATAGCGTTAAAGAATTCATTTTGTGGTTGCAATGGGATGGGTGGGAGTAAATCAATTCTTTGAGGTGATGAATTCTTTATAGTGTTGCTCACATTGCATAATTAATTCAATTATATTATATTTTCAGTTTCAAATTTGTACAGACCAAAACGGAAGGATATATACTGATAAAAAAAAATGGAAGGATATCCCATCCCCATTATAACTAAATAAGTATGTAAAATTCTTTATAAAAATATTGATACTGAATATCAAATCAAATATTATAAGTGATTAACATATCTCAGAAGTCCTTGATATAATCTTTGAAATTAATAAGGAAACATTATACCTACAATTCCTACAATCATTTACATGAGAAATAAATGAAACAGTTTTTTTTTTAGGAAAAAAAATTATTTAAGAGATAAGGACAATATAGTCAAAGCATTTATTACTCCAAAATATAAATATTTTTTTTTAAATTTAGACTAACAATATTTTATAATTAATAGTGAGAAATTAATTCTTTGTGAAACGTAAAAATCATGAACGTGGGTATTACTTTAAATAAAAATAACGCAAGAAGCATAATAAGTTATTAATTTAATATTTTTATCTTTATTAAATCATTTATAAAAAATAATTATATAAATTAAAAATATAATAGTTATAATAGTTTTTTAAAACATTTATATAACATAGGAAAATGTTAATCCATCTTAGCTGGTGTCCATTAACATGTAATATAAAAAAAAAATGGATTAAAACATCATTAAAAAAAAATTTCAAAATTTAATTTAAGAGTATTATGGTACTTCATCATTTAACTTCAAAAAATTAATATATACACACGAGAATCGTAAAAAAAAAAAAGAAAGAAAAAAAACTATTTTTTTAAAAAAATAAATAATAAAATAAAATAATATCTTTAAAATTAAAATAACTAATAATTCTCTAGTGCAAATTTTTGTGTTGAATGTGAATGCTTTCAATTAGGGTGAATATTAGAATTCTCCAAATATTGTAACAAATAATTAAATAATTAAAATTGCATATAAATTAGATAATATTTTTTTCACGTTTCAATCACGCATCTTTAATTACTAATTGTAATCTCCACATTTATTTTATCTCTTTTCATTTTCATTCTATTTATGTGATTTTGTAACACTATGTCAATTATTTATTTATTTTTACAAATCCACATTAGTATTCTTTAGTACACGCTTACACTATGTGCACTTCATGGTGTCTCTCTGACTTGCTTGGTGGTGTTTCAATAAAGTGCGAGTAAATTTTGTAAATTAGATACTGGGTCTCCGACTTGTTTGATTTCACAAAATTTACCACAAAAACTAAAGTCTTTTCCAAAAAATGTAACATTCTCAAATAAATGATCACTCAATTCTCCTTTTTTTTCGTACACTTCATCCTGGGTATGCGACTTGCTTGACAATGTTTTAATAAAGTGTGAGTAAATTTTATGAATGTCATGTTGGGTCTCCGACTTGCTTGACTTCACAAAGTTTACCACAAAACCAAAATGTTTCAAAAGAAAAGAAAATAAAACAAAATCAACTCAACACACAACACTTTTTATACAAAGAATTAAGTCTGATTTTTCTCATTGCACCTAGGGATACGTAAGAGTAAGGGCAAATCCCTTGTTGATAAAGAAAAACAAAATAATAAAATCCTTTTTAAGAAAAATAAAAATAAATAAAATAAAATTTTGATTTCCCTTTCTAAAAAAATAATATAAAAAATATAGTTTATGTTTTCAAGGAAAGATAAATAATTAAAATCACTTTATTTTTAGCGTATTCGATTAAAGGCGTTTCATGAATGACACGTGGGGTGCTCACGCCTTTCCCGCGAGCAAACGATTCTCGTATCTTTTTTTCGAACGGTAGATCATTTCTTATCTTTTTTGGTTTTTTTTTACGTTTTTTCTTAAATAAACATTGGTCGCGACTCTCCAAGTGTTTCATTTTTTTGAAAAATAATTTATTTATCTGAATATTTTATTTTCTTGTCTCGTCGTGGCTCATTTTACAACAAGTTCTCAACATTAATTTTATAAATTTTAGTCAATAATGTGCTCAAATAAAAGAGCATGGTAAAAATTTAGTTGATAGTATTTCCTTTTAAGGAATGCATATAAAAATACAGGCAAGATATCGTTTGTTCGTTGTGTGCTGTGGTGCATGTGTAAAATCTCCACATATCCCCTCACCTACTCGTCTTGAGGTAAGTCAGAGCATACTTTAGTCGGTTTCGTAGGATGAGGATGAGGGGAAGGCACTCCCTCGATTTGTGTGATCCAGATGAGGGTTTGGGCGCCTATACAGGATGAAAACGTTTTACACCAGTCTTTAAAATAATACACTTCAAAACTGGTCAAAAAATAATGAAACTTTCACTTACAAATGCACCACCCAGTTTGTCAAGCATCCAATGCTTAGGAGCATTGAGCCTCTTGAGATGCTTCTTCAATCCCGTAGCCTGTAACAGTCGTAAGCACGAAAGTTTAAAACTCAAACACAAATTAAACAAAAAGATTCAAACAGCAAGTTTGGCATTAAATGACCAAAACCTATGGTAGTATCAATGGTAACCGAGACAGATAAAAAAAACACAACGAACAAATCATATTCAAAACCCTAGTTTACTCCAGTTTGGTCCAAAGCATGCAGTACATCCTTCACAGAGTGAAATCTAAAGAATCAAAATGTACACTATTCAAAGGCACGAATCCATTAATAAATAAATAGGCATGATATCGTGAATGAAAGCAAGTGATCTGAAACGTAGACAGATAGTGACACTCTGATTGCACAAAACCAAGCACTATTTCATGAAAAGTGAAGATTTAATTAGAGTAAAGTCCATAAAGGACGATGAAGATCGAAATCTATTATGAAGATAAAATTGAGAATGCATCAAAATCAGAAGTAGTATAAGAATTGGAACCATTTTTAAGGGTTTGATTTGGAAACAATGACTAGAGAATTCACTTTGTTTGTCAAAATGATAAGAGACAGAAAGGGAAAGGAAAAAAAAAAAAATAGGAGAAGAGAGAGCAACTCATTCTTGATAAATTTGTATTTATTGTCAATGTTATTACCCCTTTCTAGACTTTTGTATCTTGCTCATTTAGGTGGCTTTCAAGTCTTTTGCTTGAAGGTGAAACTGAACTATATGGATGAATAAAATAAATGTGGATTGGTTTCGGTCCGTTCGAAGATTATTTACTACTTGATCCATGATTTTATTAATTATTCTACCCTGGTGAGAAGCTAAAACAAATAGAAATCCCTACACCATTGGACTTTGGTCGAACCTGCAATTGCAAATATGCATGGATATACATTGCAAGCTGACCCATGGCTAAATTGCCTTAAATAGCAAGTTGATTTATGGCTCGGAATGCAATAAAGCTAAGCAACGATAAGAGCAGGAATTGCAGGGTTAAAAATATGAGCAGCAGTATTCAGATCCATCAGCAGCATGTTTGGCATCAAGTTAGCATAGATAGCCGTTAGAGGGTCGTATTTCAAATCACTCAGAGCACTCCTAAACGCCATAACCACATATTCATAGTCAGAGTTAGCACATTCTGCAATGGCTGAGTAATGAGGATCAAGCAAAGAGGGAGCAACGAGGAACAGTGTTAAAGAATTCATTTTATGGTGGGGGAGTTTCAACCAAGGGCTCTTGGTTGCAATTAGAGGGACTAAATTAATTTTTAAAGTGTTGAATTCTTTATAGCATTGCTCGTTACGTAAGTAATTCATCATATACTATATTATACTTTCTATTTGTATAGATCAAAACGGAACTCAAGGATATCACTGTTAATGCTAAATAAGTCTGTAAAATAAAAAAAAAATACTAGTTTGATTCTTTATAAAACATTATATAATTTAGAATGAATATATGGATACTATATATAAAATATTATAAGTAATTAACATATACTAGTATATAAATCGTTAATTACATGTAACTCTAATACCAAAGGAAACATTCTTACAATATTCATTAACAAGATCCTTAAAATAAGGGGAAAAAAAAACATTACACTTAATATTCAAGGAAATATTTTTACAATATTTATTAATAAAAAAATACTATCCTCACTCCTTTATATAAGAAATAAATTTGGGAATTTTTGTATTGCTGCAATATTATTCACTAATTGATTTTTTTTAAAATAAGAAAAAAATTATTAATACTGGATCAATTGATTTTTTCATAAAAAAAGAAAAAAAAATACTCAAATCTTTCCTCGAGAAAATACAATAGCATGAAAATACTACGTGATTGATAATGATATCTTGCATAATGAATATGTACACAAAAAATAAATTAAGATGACAGGACTAAAATTTTTCTCGATAAATATCTCGTGCATAAACAAGAAAAGATGATAATTGCAAGATTGAATTTTCAAGTAACATTTCTAACAAAACCACAAAAATTAATATTTATTAATAAAAAAAAAGATGATGGTCTAACACTCCAAAATAATTAGCAAGAAACTTTTATTTGATTTTATTAATTACTCTCCCTTCTCAAAGAAAATGCTAAAGCAAAGACAAATCCCTACACCTTTGATCGAAGTAGCAAATATGCATGCATTTACATTGCAAGTTGACCCATAACTAAATAATAAGTTTATCTATGACTAGGGTTGCAATATAGCTAAGCGACCCCATTTGGATGTTAAGATTAGAAATTTCAAAGTTAAAATAAACAGTTGTAGCAGCCAAGGCTGTCTCACAGGAAACAGGACCATTACCAGCATCTCTGGCATAATGCTTAGCAGTTTTAGGATCGTCTTTCAACTTGCTTAGAGCACTCTTATACGCTGTAATCACACTTTCATAGTCAGAGTTTGCACATTGTGCAATGGCTGGAACATTTTCTGACTTCATCAATGTCCTAAGAAACTTCTGTCCTTCTATTGCCTTGTATAAGGACAACTGCAAGATGGCCTCTGCAAGTTCAAAAAAGTTATTTGCATGCATAATTCTAGGATAAGCTGTCAGGATGTCCGTGCATTCATTTTGGTTTACTGAGGCCTTGCAAATTTGGGAAATTAGGTCAGAACCATTAGCATTTGTCAGCGAAGGAGAATTGGTAATGAGGATCAAGCAAAAGGAGAGAAATAGCGTTAAAGAATTCATTTTGTGGTTGCAATGGGATGGGTGGGAGTAAATCAATTCTTTGAGGTGATGAATTCTTTATAGTGTTGCTCACATTGCATAATTAATTCAATTATATTATATTTTCAGTTTCAAATTTGTACAGACCAAAACGGAAGGATATATACTGATAAAAAAAAATGGAAGGATATCCCATCCCCATTATAACTAAATAAGTATGTAAAATTCTTTATAAAAATATTGATACTGAATATCAAATCAAATATTATAAGTGATTAACATATCTCAGAAGTCCTTGATATAATCTTTGAAATTAATAAGGAAATATTATACCTACAATTCCTACAATCATTTACATGAGAAATAAATGAAACAGTTTTTTTTTAGAAAAAAAAAAATTATTTAAGAGATAAGGACAATATAGTCAAAGCATTTATTACTCCAAAATATAAATATTTTTTTTATATTTAGACTAACAATATTTTATAATTAATAGTGAGAAATTAATTCTTTGTGAAACGTAAAAATCATGAACGTGGGTATTACTTTAAATAAAAATAACGCAAGAAGCATAATAAGTTATTAATTTAATATTTTTATCTTTATTAAATCATTTATAAAAAATAATTATATAAATTAAAAATATAATAGTTATAATAGTTTTTTAAAACATTTATATAATATAGGAAAATGTTAATCCATCTTAGCTGGTGTCCATTAACATGTAATATAAAAAAATTTGGATTAAAACATCATTAATTTTTTTAAAAAAATTTAATTTAAGAGTATTATGGTACTAGATCATTTAACTTCAAAAAATTCATATATACACAAGAGAATCGTCAAAAAAATGAGAAAAAAAATCTATTTTTTAAAAAAAATTAAATAACAAAATACAATAATATCCTTGAATTAAATTTTTAAAAACTAAACAACTAATAATTCTGTAGTCCAAATTTTTGTGTCGAATGCTAATGCATTCAATTAGGGTGAATATTTGAATTCTACAAATATTGTTACAAATGATTATATAATTAAAATTGCATATAAATTAGATAATATTTCATAGTGATGAATTGTTTTTCACACAATTTATTAACATCATTTACAAAATTTACACAGCATTTTGAAGGGATAACAAAAAAACATTTAAGTCAAACTAAATTTATTTATTGACATCTTGCTCGTGTAACAAGTTCAATAAAACTTACTAATTAAATTTTAGAATGAAAAAAAAATACAAAACGCTGAATAAAATTTAAAAGACTTAAGTTACTTTTCTTAGTATTCTTGAAATAAATTACTTCTAGTCCTCAACATTAATTTTATAAATTTTAGTCAATAAAGTGCTCAAATAAAAGAACCATGTTAAAAATTGAGTTGATAGCATTTCCTTTTAAGGAATGCATATAAAAATACAGGCAAAGCAAATGTCGAGAATTTAAGTCAAACAATAATAAACCAACAATTTAAAAAGAACCGGCTGTGCAGCAAAGATATCCTAAAACCAATGAGGCACACATTGAATAATTTACTAAAACATCCATATTCACTTCAATAGCAAGCAATACCATCTTACTACAGCTGCGGCATTTTGTTATATGGTGAAATTGATTCGGTGATTTTGTACGAAAACCAAAAACCCAGTCAAATACTAGGTAAGGAATAGAAAGATTACTTCATGAATATAACAGCCACAATAAAGTTGTATAGTGCAAGAGTCAAAATTCAACGATTAAAATCTCTTAGCCAAAAGAAATTAGAAAACAAAAACATTGAATAAAACTACCAAGCACTCAAGTCTATTCATCCAAAAGGGGTTTAAGCAGCAGTTGCTTGCTGGGCGGCAATCCTTTTCCTAGCTTCTTCAATGATTGATAGCTTAATACCCTTACCCTTGGGCAGTGATATCCATGGCTTTGTGCCCTTGCCAATAGTGAACACATTGCCCATGCGAGTAGCAAATTCATGTCCAGTGGAATCCTGCACGTGAATTGTCTCAAAGCTACCCTTATGCTTCTCCCTGTTCTTGATCACTCCAACACGCCCCCTGTTTCTCCCACCTGTTACCATAACTACATTCCCAACATCAAATTTGATAAAATCAACAATCTTGTTTTCCTCCAGATCCAGCTTAATGGTGTCGTTGGCCCTGATGAGAGGGTCTGGGTAACGGATGGTGCGACCATCATAGGTGTTCAGGTATGGGATACCTTTCTGGCCAAACTGCACTGACCTAACCTTGCAGAGCTTGAACTGCCATTTACACAAAGAATACATGTTAAACCATAACCATTAAGTAGGAAAATTGCAACTCAAAAATTCAAGCAATCAAATATACAAGTCCTGAAATTGAAAATTTTAAAGGTTCATTAGCATCAATACATTTGTTAGCCTATATACACAAGAACCGAAGACAACAAAGCTAGAGTCAACTATACAATAGTAAAATAGTACATAGGCTGCAAATGAATCAGAATATTTAATATAAACCATATAAAAAAATACCTTTGCCTCATCATCCCTGACAGAATGGAGACGGAATCGGCCTTTAGTGTCATAGAGCAGGCGGAAGTTCTCATTGGTTTTTGGGATTGAAACAACATCTGTGAAAAGATAAAAATTTCAAAAAGAAATCATTCATCCAACCAAATCAATAGAAACATATATATTGGGACAGACAAAGTTCTTTTGGTGGTGGTAGGGAGGAGAAAGAGCCAGGTGGAAGCTCCTGCAGCTAATTTGGTTACCTAAATTCAAGCTCACATTTCACCATAACCCACTCACAAGCCACTGGAGAATGTTAGAAATACTGGTTAACATTTACAGTGTTTGAAGTTCTCCCAGAGGAACAGACTATATCTTGAAACATGAATCGCTGAGAATCATTTAACACCTAACTCCCCTTCAACACATATATCCATCTACCCAGACATCAAGATAGTTTGCTAAATGCATCAGATTCAGAATTAGTCAAGCTTAACAAACAAAATGTACTATAGCATATTATAGCACCACCCCCCCCCCCAAAAAAAAAACCCCACCCCAATACAGTAACATATTTTGGCTTGATAACATGACGCGGGCAGTTATTATAAAAAAACAAGCTACAAACATACCCATGAAACCAGCAGGGTAAGTCTTGTCAGTCCTGACTTTTCCATCAACAAGAACATGTCTCTGCATCAGAATAGCGATGACTTCACGGTAAGTCAGAGCATACTTTAGCCGGTTTCGTAGGATGAGTATGAGGGGAAGGCACTCCCTAGATTTGTGTGGTCCAGATGAGGGTTTGGGCGCCTGTACAGGATGAAAATGTTTCACATCAGTCTTTAAAATAATACACTTCAAAACTGGACCAAGAATGATGAAAGTTTCACTTACAAATGCACCACCCAGTTTGTCAAGCATCCAATGCTTAGGAGCATTGAGCCTCTTGAGATGCTTCTTCAATCCCCTAGCCTGTAACAGTCATAAGCACGAAAGTTTAAAACTCAAACACAAATTAAACAAAAAGATTCAAACAGCAAGTCTGACATTAAATGACCAAAACCTATGGTAGTATCAATGGATAGCCGAGATGGATAAAAAAAACACAAAGAACAAATCATATACAAAACCCTAGTTTACTCCAGTTTGGTCCAAAAAATGCAGTACATCCTTCACAGAGTGAAATCTAAAGAATCGAAATGTAGACTCTTCAAAGGCACGAATCCATTATTAAACAAATAGTCATGATATCGTGAATTAAAGCAAGTGATCTGAAATGTAGACAGATAGTGACACTCTGATTGCACAAAACCAAACACTATTTCATGAAAAAGTGAAGATTTAATTAGATTAAAGTGCATAAAGGACGATGAAGATCGAAACCTATTACGAAGATAAAATTGAGAATGCATCAAAATCAGAAGTAGGATAAGAATACGAACCATTTGGAAATTGTGAAACTAGCTAGTGCTCCTCGTGACCTCGGCTAAGGTTATACCAAACTGAAGAAACAAAAAGAGTTGCTGCGGCACTTAAGGTGGGAGGTTGATGACAAAACCCTAATTTGTAGAAGTGCTGGATCATGGGCCTTAAAAGCCCACATTGCTTTTCTTTGTCAGAATGGCCCATTTAATTAATTGCACTCATATTAGACTCTTTGACTCTTTTTTTCTTTAAAAAACTTATCAGATTTGAGTCTTCCTTTTAAAAAAAAAAAAATCACATTTGAGTCTTAAACCATAATTTGGGGCCTATACTAATAATAAGATTACGATTTCATTTTCAGGTTTTTATTCTTTCAAAATTGTGAAATTGGTGAGTTTGGCCTTATGTATAGTAGGCAATAATGACATTTTCTTGTTATAAAAATCTAATCTAATTTATCTAAATTTGTGAATAAATTTTTAGGCACGGTATCCGCGTGATAATTAGAGAGTAACCCTCACAATTCAAAATATGTCGAGGTACGCATGATGCTTGTTGCTCCTCATTTTGGTAGCAAGCAAAATGATTGGTCATGATTCACATATATTTTATTATTGTTTTCTATTTATTCATTCCATCAAAATTTTATTGTAAATCTTTCACATTCTCTTCTTTAACAAATTATTTTTTATTGCCCATAATAATTGTTCCTTCAAGCCTTCTATAATTTTGTTGCTCATATGAATTATCTTTGTAACTTAAAATTACGATTAGAATTCTTTAAAAATTATGGAATCACTTGCTTCTTTATTATTGAGATGAGTGAGTTGGTAGGCTTTATTGTTTTCCACCTATATGACAAATATTCTTTTTTCTTAAAGCATGCCACTAATCTTGCTTATCTATGATTTTTCTCTATTAATATATGTATTTTTTTCAGGGTTTGATTAGGAAACAACTACTAGAGAATTGACTTTGTTTGTCAGAATGACAAGAGACAATTCACTCTTATAAATTTGTATTTAGTGTCAATGTTATTATCATAGTTCAGAGAAGATTATAAAGATTAGGTATAATAATCATTTTGATATGTCATATTTGTTCATAGTTAGAAATTTTAATCAGTCATTTTTTATTAATTTTGTCTAGGAATAATCTTATTTCATTTTTATGTTCCTTTTTATTTGTTTTTCCATGTAGAGCAAAGGTAAGGAATGAAGAGCTAGAACAATATTCATATCAATGGAAACAATTATTTTTTAGCTAAGAAAAAGCCACATTTTAGTAGTTGAAACACAATGCCTCATAATGGTAGACTATTATGCAAAGTTATTATGTGAAAAATGTATTAGTTTTTCTTTATTGTAAGTCAATAATGAAATGCTTAGGTGATATGGATTGCAAGAATTTTACATAATAATTTTAAAAATAAAAATAAAACACACAAACATATTTAAAATTTCTCTGTATATATATATATATATATATATATATATATATATATATATATATATCTTCATATCTTTGTAATTATTTGATTATGTTGTTAGGGTAATTTAATTAGAGCAAACTTTGTATATGACAGTTAAATATTAAATCTTTATTTTTGAAACTATGTGGTGAGATGGAGATCAAATTCAATTGTAATTTTTATAAAGAACTTGACATAAGGTATATTTTGATTCATGACAAAAAGAATGCACACATTATTAGACATAATAGTCAAGCTAGGAAGTGATGTTAAAATAAGCTTAGGGTTGAAAAAATTATCATTCAACAATAATTTCAAAGACAATGTTAAAATATTTTTTATATTATTAGATGTGAGTAATGGACATGGGTATGTGCATTTAGATACCTATAAAATAAGGACACTACTCATACAGATATGAGTATGAATACTTTTTTTTTTTAAATTACGAGCATAAAAATTTAATTGTTTTTATATTATATTATAATATAAATAATTTTTATAATAATTAATAATGATGAAATTGAGATAATTAAGTTGGAGCAATTTATTAGGCATTTGTTATAAATATCTATTATACAAGTTTTTATAATTAAAAAAAAAACTTTGAATGAGATATTAATTTAATTAATATCCTTTTCTAATTACTATTATTTATTTATCAATTTTTCATATTAATTCAAATATAAATAATGGACATGGGTATGTGCATGTAGGTACCCACAAGGTAAGGATACAATTTGCACTTGTATGAGTATGGATACATAGTTTTAAAAAATAATGAGAGTATGAAATTTTAATTATTGTTATTTTTATTTATAAGATGTAAATAATTTTTATACATTTTTTATGAGAATTTTTTATAATATTTTTATATAATGTTCATTTAATGAATATATTTTTTTATTTAAAAGTGAGAGTATAAAAATTTAAATTATATTATACAAAAATATTATAATTGAAAAAATATTTGAATGAGATATTAATTTAATTACTATCATTTTTATAATTAATTATTTGTTTATCAAATTTTCATATTAATTAAAATGTTGGTAATTGAGATGGGTATGCACATTTAGACACTCATAATAAGGTAGGAGCACAATTCTCACATTTATGAGTATTGATATAATTTTTTTAATAGTATGAATATAAAAACAAGTACTATAATATCTTACTTACATCTTACTCATTGTTTGAATTTAAGTTTTAATTTAAAAATATAATTAAAACATTATTTGATGAAAATATTATTATTTTTAATTAGAAACTCTTACGGATATATAATTTTTATTTCTACCTTACTTAACACATAACTAATTTCTCCTTAAAAAACACATGACTAATTTTTATTTCTCTCATTCATTATATTTTAAAAAACATCCTCTACCAAATATATAGTCAACTGTATATCTATCATCTATCATGTACAACAATTAATAATTAAAAACTATTTTTTATAAATATTTCTTAATATAAATTTGAAAAAATATTAATATATTTTATAAAATAAAAAATATACCTATGCACGAGTCACCCACTCTAATTTTAACACAATATAGTCATTTAATCAATTAGGAGTGTGCAAGATCCACCCCAATCCGATGACGCTCATCCTAGTTTAATCCGTTGATTATCGTGTTCATCCGGTTTTAGGATAAGTTTAGGTCTAAGAAATTAGTCCTGTAAAAATTTAGCGACCAGTTAGGTCAATTATAGTATGGACTTATTTTCTAAGTGTTATAAGTAACTATCACTTAATTTGTAACATTTCAATAATTATTTTCCTAAATTACATATACACGTATATGTGTGGAAATGTTTTTCTTTTTATAAATTAAACCCAGTAAATAAATATTTTGGAAAATATGAGTAAGTATATTAAAATTCTTGTTTGGGCCTTGTGTAGATGTATGACGATGCAGAGCCTCTCTTCAATGCACCTCAATCAAACAAACGAATCTGATCTCCTATTTTCATTCAACTGAAGACTAACATTTGCATGCAAGTACAACTGAATACTATGAACAAAATCTGAGTCTTCCAATGAATGACATTAAGTGGCTAAGTAAATTAACCTGTGACATGAGAAAGAAAAATTCACGACTCCATGAACTGGTTCGGAGGGGGAAACATCTTTCTTTCCTGGCAATCTGGAAAAGTGGTAGATTATTATTAGTCATTGATGGCACACGCCTTTACTCAGGGGTCAATTGCATTTGACAATGTGAGTGAGGAAAATTTTTAACCCAATGGCTTCGCACGTATTAACCACAAGGCTTAGGCTGCAGCACTATAGACTCTCTTTGATACACCATCCTTAGTAACAGTTTTACGATGAAGATATGTCTGAAAAAGTTAAGTCTATTCAGCATACCTCCAAAACCACTGAGCTCAAGCTCACGCCATTCTTGAACCATTGCGCAACAGCAACACATTAGATGCGTTAAGAAGTCATCACACAAACCTCCCTACAAAAACAAAACGGTTAATAATAATGAGATATAATTCTGTATCCCTCACTTCTCATTTCTTGATATTTATAAAGGGGAAGAAGTGGAACCGAAACCAACCTCAATGTTAAACTGGTTACGCAGTTTCCTTCTTATGCAACAAGAATAACAGCAGCAACCACAAAAGATGGAGTAAGCCACTAGATTAGTCATTGCTCGTTTTCGAGCTGTAAAAATTTCAAGAGGCATCAATAAGTAATGCATCAATGTTTGTCAAAGCTATCAGTTCAAACTGCTGTGTACCAGTTACAGTTCATTTCAAAACTTCATGATGCATATTATTGTTAACTGTTTAGGTAAATCATATATCCACTAAAATCACGTTAGTCACAGTTAACTTACAAGTTTCTCCTCTAGTAACCACATTTGCTATCCAAGAAAATGTTCCACATGGGAAGAAGCAGGTCTTCAAGCCTGTAATGAACAAGATTATTTGATTTTGTTAGGAAATCAAAATTAGAAACACGCCGGAATCTTGCACAAAAATAATGAAGAAAAACTAGTAAAATTTATGTCTTTTGGAGAGTACTTGGTAGCACGATCCACTTGTCATTATTCACACTATAATAAATAAATCAAGAAACAACACACCAAAATTTAACATGTAAAACCCGTTTAAATAATGTGGGGAAAATCACGGAAAAATCTCTAAAAAATTACTCTACTATTATAAAGATAATTAGCTATCTTCTTTTTACATTCTATTACGAGAGACATGAGATATAGTGTTTCCTAATTTAGAGAAAACTAAAGAGTACCCTAAATTCCAAGTGTACCACCTATACTACACTATAAAGTTCCTTCACAAACCCTAATTTTTTTCTCACTCACTTTGTTTGAAGCTCTACTATTTATTGCTTCTTGCTCCAATGCCTTTTTGGATGAACCAAGCACCTTTATTTATTGAGGTCTTGCAAATGCAACTATCATATGCCAACTGTCTTAGTAGAAAAAGTTTTACTAGACATGAAAATAAAAAACTGAGGCATTGACTGTTGAATTGCAACTTGCAAGAAGCTACCACAGAACAAGTTTATCATTTACCATTTTTTGAAATAGAATCTATAAAAGATGGGGTTAAGATATTTACATAAGCAAGGCTCCCTACAGCAACCAAAGAGATCAGTCTTCCATTCTGATTGACTTTTATCTCCAGATTCCAACTCAAGGTCCTCAGAGGCTATGGCATTATCAGTTATATGCCTAGACCAAGATATGTATAAATAAGCATATTTACCAATAACATGCTTACCTGAAACCTGATAAAATCATTTAATCGAATCTTAAAATTACCTTGCAATCAAATCAGTTGGTTCATTGAAAACAATTTTTGTAACCTTTTTGTTGGGTGACATGTTGACAACATTTTTTGTGACTTCAATAAGATGTTCAATTACCCTGCATTGTTCTGGGTCATTATTGGTTCTTGATCTACTTAGTTCAACATGCAGTTTTTCTTTCTCCTCTTTGAGGGCCTCGTGGAACACCAAATCTGGATACCTACGAGATAAGGACTTCTCCAATATACATGCATCCTTCTTAGATCGACTAGTCTTTAATATCACATTTTGGGTCTCCATTTCTTCTTCATCCAGAGTGTATTCCCTTTTATCCTCTTCGCTGAAATGCTGCATTCCAAATATCGGATCTTGTGACCAATTAAATCAAATCAGAGGCAGATGATTATCAAGGGAATGAAATAGATACATAAGATGGCCTATCGGAGGAAATTGAAGCAATTAATTAAACTTGATTAATGCAATACTTGTTCATGAATTTAAAAGTTTTACATTTAATATCATATAGATTCTAAGAGATGTGCATGTGCTATTTGAATGTGTTCATTAAACCAACATGGCAAGATGCACTTTATACATGTATAAACACCCACGAAGTAATGCATTTCCACTTACTCCCTTATTATTTCCAAACCTATTATGACTAAAAACTTTGCAAATAATATAATTCGTTTCCTGTATTGGCTTAAATTTCCCTCACTAGCTAAATACTGCAACTTTTGAAAAACTATCACTCGTAAACTATACGTATTTTAAATCAATACTTAATACTATTACTAGCTAACTGACTAGCTTAAAGATTGATAATTGACATGTTAAAAAAGTACCATGAACAAGAACAATACAAATAGAGTTCAGGAAGTAATGTTTTGATTCTTAAGAATATCGCAAGAGCCAAAAGTTACTTGGTCCACTTCCATCATACTTGCCTTTTTAATTTGACATATATTTCTATTGTTTTTATTTTTAACAAAAAAGGATCTATTATTCAAAAAATAGACTTATATGCATATATCCTGTTTTCTCTGTCTCGTAAGGTAGCGAAGGCTTACTAATTAATAACAAAAATATCTTTAAAATTATGAACAGTCTAATTTTTTTAAAACTAAAAAAATTATTTTAGTTTAAAAAGTTATTGAAAAGGAATATTTTAATTTTATAATTGATAAATGATGGTCATTTTTATTTTTAAAATTATAAAAATAAAAAAGAAAATGAATGAAATTTAAAAATAAAAATATTTATGATTTTGAAAATTAAATTAATCGATACTCTAATAATAATAATAGCTCCAGCTCTATTGCCTTTCAAAAAAAAAAAAAAAATAGCTCCAACTCCAAGTACCACCGATGGCGTTCAATATAACTGGAAGATTGAAGATCCATGTTATTCCTAAAGGTAGCAGACTAGCAGTGTAGCACAGAGCAATTTACGCTAGACTCTAGACTAGTCTTCGTTTTCGTCTACGCTTTTCAAAAAGTAAACAGTGAAGTCTGACATTCTAGAGCTTTGTCCAAAATTTATTCTACCTGACTTTGTAGTATATATGATAGGACAGAAAAACAAAAAAAATATATATATTTATTCATTAACAAAAAAATGAAAACATTGATACTAGTAGTAGCACCGACAATCCTTTCACCAAACTTTTGGAGAATTAACATTGTTCACGTTAATTTTATTTCTAAAGAAGATGAATAATTGGAGTCATCAGATTAAACAGAGTGCCGCTAATTCACAAGTTTACAATGTATTTAAAAAGTAACAATATGAGTGTGCTACAAATTCACAAGTTTATAGTAAATTGTGTTGTCGCCGTTGATTAGGTTGTTTGCTTTTGGGTGAATGCCAGTGATCTTAAGAAATTCAAAATAATTTTGTCGTATTAAAAAATAAAAGACAAATAATATTTGTTTTTAAAGTAATTCAAAATTGAGTGCCACTAATTCACAAGTTTATAATGTATTTAAAGAGTAAAAATATGAAAATAAATATACGTACCATGCTTAACTTACCGCGTGAACTTGATTTTTAAGTTCTTTTTTAGATAAATATTGAACATTTTACACATTCACTTTGAAAAAATAGACACAATATAGATAAAAGGATGCAAAGAAAAGTGATGGTAATCAAGTATTATTAGCCTTACTGATATGTATGTGATGACTGATGACTGAGCTAACGATAATTCAACCAGCATGAAATTAATTATAAGAGATATACAAATATATGAATGCAATTAATAATGTGACGTAATTATAAGAGATAGAGGAAAAAAAAACAAGATAAAAGTATGAATGTCATCATTTTTAATTGAGGAGAAAGTAAAATGGAAAAAAAAAAAACTGAATTGTGTAAGTAAAAGTTCATTTGTCTCTAACCTGAAAAAATAATTTATCAATGCCGGTGTTCATTAGGGAAGAAATGGAAAATGGAAGAGTAAATAATGCAGGCTTAATGGCTAATACTGTTAACAAGTGAAAGTTAGAGTGTGGAAACCTGCATACGAAAGTCATGGACTACGGAAATCAATGGCACGAGTCCAAGGTAGCGATCGATCTGCGCCTGAACGTGGCGGAACTGATTCACTACGCTCCAACCCATGGCAAGCATGTACAGGTAACTCCTGTCTTTGCAACTTTCCACCAAATCCAACGCTTCCTGCAGAGCCTCTTCGAGACCGTCCAAGGGTTCCTTCGTCGCAGGCAACCGCGCCACCTCCGTCGATTTCAGCGCCTCCAATAGGTTCCATATCATCCTCACCTGCGCCGCCATGCGCTCGCAGTTCCGCCGGTGCGCCCTCGCGTTGTGCGCCGCCGTTATCACCGTGTTCGTCACGCTCATTGCGTTCAACCCTGCAACCTGCGCTAGGTTCTCCATTTTCTCTTGTTTTTGTGTTCTTTTCACAGTGAAGTAAATAAATTAAGGGAGAGATCGAGAGAGAGAGAGAGAGAGAGAGAGAGTTTACAGTGAGATCCACCTTTTATTTTCTTGAGCTTTGCTTTAGCCTGTGGAGTTTTTGAAGTTTGTGAAAGCGACACGTTGATTAAGCTTGGACAATTGCACAGAAATGGTGCGTACTGCGCGCCATGGAGGGACGTGAATGATAATCTTATTTTTGTTTGCTGAAGAAAAAAAAAACTTCTTAAGATCATCAAAATTAAAAAGAAAGTTTGCTAATGAAATTAAAAAGGATTTTGTCATACTAAAAATATAAAAAAAAATATTTGCTTTTAAAGTAATTCAAAATATTGAATATGATATATTGAACGTTTTGTAAATATTATTTTTAATTATGATCCTTGTGATAAAAAAGAGAGAGGAAAGACTCATTTTTTTTTTTTTGTAGTAATTCATTGGATTACGAACTGGATTAGAATATCATTATGAGCGAGGGGAAAAATAAATAAATAGCACGTTCTGAAATATAAATTGTAGTCCAAGAGTGCATTATACTCTCCTAAAATGAAATATGCGAATTCTTTTCTCATGTTAAAATATTTATTCTCTCCTTGATAAATTTAAGTATTTTTTAACAATGTAGATAATGAAAATTTAACCTAAATCTTCAAGCACTTATCTCAACCCCAACACTAAACGGATCATAATGATTCAATTAAAATTCAAGTATATGACATTTTACTTTATTTTTAAATTTTTGTTAAAGTTCCATTAACTTCGATTAAAAAAGATTATGGCAAATATAGCATTTCTTTGAAAAATACAAAGTGTTACGCTTTTTTCTCTTCTAATTACATTTTACTCTTATGTTATATACGATTTTATTTGTTTCATTCTTATTTTGAAAGAATATTTTAAAGTAAATATAACAGTTCGAATGAGAGTGAATTAGTGCTTGTGGTACCTAATTATTTTTGCCATGCCAATTATCAGTCTATGTAGATATCTTATGGTAAAAAAAATACCAAATTGGTAGATTTATGCAAGGTTATACTATGTTTGAATTAAAGTTTAGAAGGTATTTTTGTGAACTCGAAAAAAATATTGTTACTTTTGGAGTAAAAGTATTTTTATGTTCTTCTAATTTTAATTCAAACATACACTATATAATTTATTCAAATTGAAAAATGTGAAGGAAACAATATGTCATGCTAAATGGAAAGCAAATTGAAAAATTTAGGATGGATGTTGATAAAATTATGCTTACTTTTCTTTCAGATTAAAATAAATTGTCACGTGGGAAATTAAGTCAGTTAGGTCATGTAATATGTTTCTTCTAATCTTAATTAGATTAAAATCAATTTAAAAAAAAAGTTATTAAGATTGGAGTTGAAATGATTTATAATATATAATTCTTTGAAATAAAAAAAATTGCCTTATTTTTATTTAGGGTAAAAATTTTAACCCATAGCATAAAAAAAACCACTCTTTTTTTTTTGAAAGGGAAACAAGACTCCTCTTAAAATTTACTCATTGCCTATTAAATATCTAATTCTTTCACATTTTTATTCTTAAAATTTGTTTCTCCTTTGCACTAAAAGACCTATAACTTGTTATGATAACATAACAATTTATAGTTTAAGACAAAATTCGTAACAAGAAGCCCGTCTAGCTCAGTTGGTAGAGCGCAAGGCTCTTAACCTTGTGGTCGTGGGTTCGAGCCCCACGGTGGGCGTCTTTTTTTTCCAAGCTTGCAAGACGCACATAATTTGGTAACAGGTTAGAAAATTAAAATAGAATAAAACAAATAAATCAGAGTTAATTCCAATTCGTTGATTTATACATGTGCTTGTATTGGATGTTTTAAAATCTAAACCATTTTGATAGAACCAGGATTAGATAGCCCTTGTATTTGTTTTCCCATCAATGATTCTCTCTCTGTACTGCCTCCATACACTTTAGAGTATCATAATCCATCTGCATCCTTTTGCATTCTTACCAGATGTATGGTTTATATGGCGATCGTGAATGAAAAAACTAATTGCTAAGCTATTTCCATAACCAAAATGCTCCCAAACGCAACCTACGAGGTAAACACATTAGTAGAACATTCATGATTCCTAAACTATTCCAACAATCTTAAAACCAACAATCCTAAACTATTTGGAGTGGTAACGAACACACCGCTTGGACTCTACTGTCTAAAGTGCACTTTGTACTTGGAGGATCCTGATTTGCCTTATATCTTTGCACTTTGTACTCCTATTTGGAGTGGTACGAACACACCCCTTGTACTCTACTGTACAAAGAAAAAAATCTAAGGGGGTTATGCATTTCAGAATTCAAACATATAGCTGTTTGTGTTTCTGTATGCTACTCAAAGTTGTCTGTTTATCCTACTAACTAGTCAAGTATCATGTGTACCCCCAGCCTACAGCTATCTTTCACAGTTTCACTCTCTTGGTTACTAACATGGAGTATGCAGTTGATATGGTAAGTAACTCTTGGTATCTAGCTACTGAAGATTAATTTGTATTGGTTCAAAAAATTTCCCCTTCATGTCCTATCCGATAACTTTAAAAGTTGTGGTTACTTAAGCAAATGGCACCTGAGATTGTAATTGCACTATGTTATTGGAAGACAATCCCAACTGTTAGACAATAGACACTTCAGACTAGACCACATACAGTATACTGTTATCTGAAAATAAACACGAAAATAATGTTAGTTAGTTAGTCAATCAACTACTGTACATGTTAGTTAGGATTTTATATCTGGGTTAGTCAGTCAACAGATATAAGATCCTAAGTCCTAACTAACAGAAGTACACTACTGAGTCAGCTACAAGAAAATAATGTTAGTTAATCAGTCCGCCTAAAAATAAAGCATGACTGTTGTATTTTAGAAAGTTTGGAATAATAATAATCATAATAATATTATTATTAATAATAATAGTAGAAGTACACTACACAGTTCTTTGATCTTTGTCTCTCTCTATGCTTGTGTTCTGTTTTGTTCTTCTTCCCTCCTTTCTCTTTTCCACCTAAATCTCATGTCTTATCCACTATCAAGTAGAAGTAGGCAGTTGTAGTCTTGTAGAAATTGCATTAAAAGTTCAAGCGGTATTATTGCTAGTAAATTGTATTTTTTGTTATGGTCTGGACAGTTGCAAGGAATACTTGTTCTCAACAATGTTGCTGTTGTTTGCACCCAGTCAATAGAACAACAAAGGTAAACTTCTTGTGAAGGAGGCACGAAGAGCAGGGTTTCAATATTTTCTATATTTGACTGAATTTTGATTTTCTAAATTATAATACATATCATTCTACTCTATATGTTTTGCAATACACTAATACTCCATCTGCCATGCTTTCTTCTATCTTTTAATATAGTGTAGAATTATACTTTTTTTGGAGATTTGATAGTTGATCCTACATTGTGATTCAGGTGAGTGAACATGATGGTATTTTTCTTGTTGAACACATGACAAAGCTATGCCAAGACAATGCGAAGGTAAGTGGTGGTGAAGATTGTGAGGAAGAAGATAGGAATGGGAGACATTAATGCGTAGAAGAATCAGGATTCTGAGATCACAGATTGACCAAATTTTTGGGTAGAGTGAAGAAGCAAAAAGAAAGCACAACCTTTATTATTTTGAGACGGGGGTGGTTAATCTTTTCAATCTCTAACTTGAATGTATTGTATGCCAATATTCTACGCTCAAACTTGTCTCTGTTTTATCATTTTCCCGAATTACCTTACGGTGTTTAAAAATTACTCTCTCTTGTATATCTTTGGCCCAAAAAAGACTAAAAATGATCGTTATCACTTTACTATTATTATTACAAGGTCAATTTAATAATATAAAAAAGGTTCATAATTGAAATTTAGTTTCTTATTTTGGACGTGGCAACACTTGCAATGGAATGGCAGTACACGCGGAGTTTACTGTTGTGTAGGATGCTGATAAGAAAAATACGACCAAGAAATTTCCTTATTTTGTAGTACCGAACTCCATTATATATATGATGCCATTTTTAACCAAATTGTAAATGAAGCAATCTACAGGTATCCAAAGTTCTCCAGGGTTTTAACTCAAATTCAGCTTCATTTCACTTTACCTATGATTTCCTAACCATGAATCATACTGAGAGGTTAGTTACTAGTTATTGAAAAACAGTGTTACATGCCATTATTCAACACAACAAACAACAAGATGACCACTTTCCTCTGTTTCTTACTCTTCCTCTTGATGACAACCTTATCAGAGTCCCAACCAGACCGTTTCTTGAGACCTAAAACCCTTAGTGGCGGTTCTAACCAAGAATACTTCGAGGTGAATTACCCTCCAAATTCGCACGAACCCACACCTTCATGCTCCCACCGAATCATCCACCACGCTTTCGCCAACACCATCAATTCTCCACCGTACACCACCACCTACGCGCCTCCACCGCGGTGTCCGGCGCCGTGGTCCCGCGTGGTCCTCCACTTCCACGTGCGGTGTAAGGGGGAGCAGTACGACCGCATCGCCGCCATCTGGCTCGCCGGCGCCGAGCTTCTCCGCACCAGCACCGCCGAGCCCAGCCCTGCCGGCATCTTCTGGAACGTCCGCAAGGACGTCACGAAATACTCCTCCCTCCTCGCCAAGCCCAACCAGGACCTCACCATGATGCTCGAAAACATCGTCAATAATGAATTCACCGGCGTCTACCACGTTACCGTCACTCTCCTCTTCTACAACGAGTACGCCGTTAGGGTTCCGTTTGTCCCCTGCCCCGAAGAACTCAATAATTTTGATCCAATTCAATCAAGATCAAGATCGAGATCAAGATCGCGATCTCTTGTTCAGGAACCGGGTTCCAGAGGCGTTAATGAATCGCCGGCGGATTTGATTATTCCGATCTCCGACGACGGACGGCGAGGGTTCTGGTTCAAATTGGAGGAAGAAAAAGGTTCTTGTTCAAAGACAATTCGAATTCCGCGGAACACTTACCGCGCGGTGCTTGAGTTATACGTTTCTTTCCACGGAAACGACGAGTTTTGGTACTCGAACCCGCCGAATTCGTACATAAAGGCGAACGGATTAGAAACGGAGCGTGGAAACGGCGCGTACAGGGAAGTGTACGTGACAATCGACGGCCAGGTTGTTGGATGGGAGATTCCGTTTCCGGTGATATTCACCGGCGGAATAAACCCTCTGTTCTGGGAACCGATGGTGGCGATTGGGGCCTTTGACCTTCCCTCATACGACATCGATTTGACGCCGTTTTTGGGGAAGGTTTTGGATGGAAAAGAGCACGTGTTCGGAATAGGGGTTGTGAAGGGAATCTCTTATTGGTTATTGAACGCCAATTTGCATCTTTGGTTGGATCATGAATCCACGGTGGTTCATGCAAACCCTGTGGTTCATCACAGTCCTGAAACTTCAATTGAACGGCAGGAGGAGTTTAAAGGGCTTGATGGGGCGTTTGGTGTGGACGCAGAGAAGGAAACGCAGATCACAGGGTGGGTTATGACCAGTGCCGGCAACATCACCACCACGGTTTCTCAAGGTTTCTCTTTTAAGAACTCCATGAAGTTCCAACACAACGGGAGTATCAAGACCGTTAAGCAGAAGTTCAAGGCCAAGAAAAAAGTTAAGGTGATCGATGGAAAAGGCGAATCGATTACTAGGTTGAAGGTTAGGAGGAGGTACCCTTTGAGGGTGGTCACAAACACTAAGCTGTTTCAGGATGGGTCTTATAGGCTTGTCACTGATCTTTCTCACACTCTTAAGGAGAAGCATGTGAGTGGGTGCTTCGTGAAATCGATTAATAACGAGCAGAACTCAAAAGGGTGGATCGATGTGAAGGGTCACTCTGTTGTGTCGGGTCAAGCAAGCACCTCGCAGAATTACAGTTACTTTGATAGGTTCACTTGCTACTCACGCAATGTTGCTGCGACTAATGGCAGGATTGTTGCGGACAATTCAACTTTTGTCTGTGAATTGTGAAAATTCTTTGTAGTTTCTTTTTTTTTCGTACATCTATTTTATTATGTAGTTTCCTGCATAGGGTTTTGGTTTTATTTTTTTCTAGGGGGAAGAATGTGTAGTAAATTATGTAGTATGATAGTATCTTTTGAATCTGCATAGTGTATGTATTGTTTCCATTCGTGCCACTGTGCCTGGATCTAGACACCGAAGGAAAACACAAGTTACTGAACCTACCTACGGTTAGTAAACAAGGATCATATCACAATTAATTGTATAACTCCTAGCAGAGTAGGGCTTGCAGACGAGCAATTTAAGCTTCAAGAGTGATGCTGTTCTTGGCCTCAAGGCCATCCGTGCAAGTCCATAACAAAAGCCTAAGGATTGTTTGGCTTAAGAAATCTATTTTTATTTTTACTTTTTTCAAAAATTTGTACAAGAAATAATGAAAATAGACAAATAAATAATGGAAATCTATTTTTATTTTTACTTTGTTTTTCACTATTTTTATATCCAAACTTTAGAAAACAAATAGAGTAAAGAAATTTGACATTTTTGTAACATGTTCTACATGCTAAATTGGTTCTTGCGTGGACTAACAAGTGCATGAACGAAATTACTTTTAACTACTGCATGCAGAACAGCAGAAGTTATGGTAAAGGTATATTACGTTCGAAGAACATTAGTATCCGAAAAAAAAAATTAGAACAAATTCCTCTGTATTATACTATAAGTAAATGTCTCGTTAACATACTTCACACTCAGACAAGATTACTTTGTCGAATAAATATTCCTTTCTTAAAATTCATTCTTTTTGCACCTAATTTTTATCCAGAATATACTGATACACGGGTGATTGAAGAATACGTCATTTTTATTAACCTAATATACATTCAGTCTCAAGAGCTCGTAGGACGCCAGAAACCTTTTCTACCTACAAGAAACTGATTTTGATGCAACGTTACAGACCAGTTAAGTGAACGCAAGATTGGATTGAGCTTGTTAAGTATTTCCACAGAATCTTGAACCACGAGATATCCATTTGGTCTCAATATGCGATCAATCTCCACAGCCACATCTACGATGTCACATCTGACAAAAAAAAATGTTCATTATCAGAATCATATTTCTTAACACATACCTATGCTACGTGTAGAAGTTGACAGAGTTCAATAAAAGGACAAATAACATGATCTTATAGGTGTTACTTTCTTCAATAAGCATACCTTTGCTCAAGATATTTGAAAAGAAAGCTAGCATGAAGAAGATCGTATGTGCGAGGATAGGTGTTAAAGGACTCACACCAATCATGATACATTCCTATTAACCCTCTGTCCATTATAATAGAAAGAGTATCTGGCACATCAATAGGTACTACATTCATCACCCAGACTGGTAGATCAATGAGAGCTGCGGCAAATCTGCAAATAACAGACATGGTATCAGTTTCAATTTTCAAAGTTGCTTGGAGGAAACTAGCCAATTTATGCTGATGCAACAGCAGATAATGTACATGTCACAGAAGATTGACATGCCATTATTGATTCATATGTAGGTCTGAAAGACAGATCAAGTATACGGGTAAATACTACCAATGCCCTCAAAATTGCCCATATTCTACTATAAAGAATGTAAAGGGTAAAAGAGCAAAATTTTAACAAAATTACTTTACCCTGCATAACCAGCATTCATGTCCATTACATTTCGAACACTTGACCACTTTATTGAAAGACCATTCATATAAACGTCTGAAACTAATTCAGACCAACGTTTGCTGTCCTTGAAGAACTTGTCCTTGGCATCTGAATCTGTAGGTAAGCTCGGTGGCTTACTGGTAAGCCTCTGGGGCCAAGGTTTGGGCCAGCTCTGCAGGTTACCCTTACCATCAACCGGAAGAGGAGTAAGACAACTATCGAGTCTGGCATACCTAAATATAAGCATGCAAAGAAAATAAGCAAAGGTAGAAACTAGACTAAACACAGTAATATCTAGCATTGCTTGCAATGGTCCATGCACATTTTCTATGGTCTTTTTATAGGGACGATATTCATTTCTTTCATGCTGGCATTGTGGAGAAAGTATAAATTGGAGGAAATATAAACATCATATAAATAAGATCCCGAGAAGAGAGATAATACCATGAGATATTCTTGCCATCCTTATTTTCACATAAAGGTGGATTGTTCTCTTCACGTTTCTCATAGCAAGAAGATGAGGTTGGCTTTTGGTATATAACAAGTCCAATTCCAGATGAATCATGACCCTTAGCCACAACCTTCCAGCACATGGCTTTTGTTATATCCACCATGGCTGCAGTTTGAAAAAGAAATTATTTTCTTAAACATAAGACAGAACAAATTCGTTTGGGGCATTATGATGGGGTCATACAGAAATTCAACATCTCCATATATTCAATAAGAAACATTCTCAACACAGATGAAAGATTTTTAACTACAGAAGAAGGAGAGACATTGACATAAATAGACAGAGTTGAGGTGAGAGTAAAAGAGAAAGACAAACCATTCCATACTTTCTGGTCTCTTTCATCATCACGGTAAACTGGTGTAGCAGACCATGCAAAGAAACCGCCTGGTCTAAGAATCCTATTGAGCTCATATAAGGGCTTCCCACCTAAAGTTGTGATCAGATTTGTGAATAAACATTTCTATTTGAGATAAATATAATTGGAGCATGGAAGACAATTATAGAAGCCTGTCTTGATGGAAACAAGAAAAGAAGATAAGTACCATCTGCATCCCAATGAACCCTGCATCGTGCACAATGAATCAAATCAAACCCATTATCAGGAAAAGTCAGTTTTTGTGTTCCAATGACAGAAAGAGTTGCAGGAATTCCTCGTTCCAAAGCAAATTGTATTTGAGCTTCATGTTCATCTTTTGGGGCAAATGACATAGTAATAACATTTTTGTCCAGCAGATAGCCACCAAAGCTAGCAACACCACAGCCAACATCTAGAATAACCCTGGTATGCTTTCCCCACTTAATTGCAGGTAATGTCTAGTTTAAAAAAAATAAAAAAATCAGCAAACCACAAAATGAAGTAAGCACTCAAAAATTAGTCCTGCGAGTATAACATATGTAACGTACTGGTTTAAGTCATGCAGAAATCAAAATGAAACATTGTTTGGCACTTATTAAAACAAAATTTAACAAAATGACATTATTTTTATCGAATAAAACAATAAAGGGACACCAACTACTGTGAGTTAAAGATGTCAACTCTTTATGTGAGATCTTAAACATTTCCATCAATCCTAGAGAGAAGCAACAAAGCAATACATCTAACAGCACTAAGCAAAAAAAAATTCAACCTCAGTGTTCCATCAATCCTAGAGAGAAGCAACAAAGCACTACATCTAACACTCCTAATTATAATCCCTGAGCTTTTTGATGTGTCCATATATCAATGCCAAACAAGATCCAAACAGTAGTAAGGTTCCTACTGAGTCAGTCTCCATGTCCTCCCAATTTTGTTTTTCAATAGTTGATTATAGTTTCTCTGTATCTAGAACAGTCACACATGAAGAATAAAAGATTAAAGCGAATATCATAATTATGGTAAATTATGTGAATTCAGATGACAGCATACCTTCTCTATGAACTTAATATAATGGTCAACCCCATCTTTAAACTGAGTACCACCACCTGGAAAGACCAGATATTTCCCAGACTTCACTACCCAGTGTTGGTCTTTCTTGTACTCCACCAGCTTTGAATAAGGGACGTTATCATACCAAATCTGAAAAAAAAATATAAAATTCCTTCTCCACTAATTTCATGACTAGATAAAAGTAAAACTCAAATACTTTTTTTTTGGGTGTTATACTTGCCGGATTCAAACCCAGTCCTTATCGGATTGTCTTACGACAATTACCATACGGACCAAGAATGCCGGTAAAATTCAAATACTTAACTAATACTAGCAATGAACACCATTTTCATATGTAAGAAGAAATTGGTATGTGACAAATCAGAAAGCAAAACCTATTCAATTCTCATCAATCTCACCTTGTCCCTGCTCTTGGGCCACGGAACTGGGACTTTATACCCTTTGGGAAGGGAAAGCAAACAGTGCAGTCTAGTCTCAGGACAATGCCTTTCCCTGTGCTCCATGTGCCTCCTAGACTTAAGAGCCTTAATCGCCTTGAAATTATCCAAACAGGGTATAAAATCAACATTCTGCGGTTCCTTACATAGCTTCCAATCGAACCTCACATTGGTCACGTTTGGGGGAAGCTCTTGCACTTTTGGATTTGCAGTATAATCAGCAGATGCTTGAGAAGGGTTAAGGGGTGGTTTCTCTTGGATAACAGAATAGAAAGCAACAGTGTTTGAGGTGGTGTGGTTGAAGCTGAAGAGGAAGAGCGTGACGCAAATGAGCAAGATTAAGAGAGTGACAATGAAAGGGTATTTTCTCTCCTTGAAGAAGTCTTCAGCTAAAATCGCCATTTTTGTTTTTTTACTCTGCTCAAGGGAGACAGAGGTAGAGATACACACGGCTTTAGCAGGAGATATAAGGTAGTTTGGAAGATTAAGTAGAAAAAAAAAAGAGAAAATTTGTGGGTTGGATCTCTTTTATTAACAAAACACTAACATACTAACCATTACCATTTCTGATAAAAAAAAATGAATTTACGTGGAAGAAGGAGACAAGTCCTTATCAGAGCAAGATCAAAGGATAGAAATCTCTGGATCGTGCGGTTGTCCTTCGGATCCTAAAGACTGTGTACTTTGGCGGTCAGATTCAGTATTCAGAACGCAGCTTCACCTCAATCCTAGGTTCTCAAACTTTCGAACCGACAATGGCAGCGTTGTGCTTTGTTTTGTTTAGCAGGATCTTACGAAATACTACGAAGGTTCGTGTTATATATACTAAAACATAAATTTTATAAAAGAAAATTACATTTATGGTGACTTTAAAATGTGAGATTACTAAGGTTAAACGCTGTCTCCGAACATGTTAAGGTCTTTAATGTCAACGTTAGAACAATGTCGTGTCTCACCTCACTCACATTCTGCAAAAGCCGAAGACCAAACCCTGATTTGTGTAGGAGGAATCTGACCAAAAAGGATAAGAAAAATGGACACCAACAACCGACTGACGCTAGAATTATTACTTATTGTAATTATTAGGGTAAAATGTGTGTTAGTCAATTTTCTGTTAAAATTTTTATTTTTTATATTTTATTAAACATTATATATTCGCTACACTAACATTTGAATTCATTTTATTACACATTATATATATATATATATATATATATATATATATATATATATATATATATAAAATCTCTTTTTATATTTTAAAATGATGATTTTGAGTCTCATAAATTTTATAATTAGAAATTTCATCTCTTTTTATAAAACATAAAATGTTAGACTAAGGATCAAATTCATTAATTAAAAAAAATAAAATCATTTTTAAAACTATTGGGCAAATTTCAATTTTAACCAAAAATTGAAGAACTAAAACATTTGATCCTAATTATTATCATTGCCCTTGATATGATTATTGATTTGGCCGGTTCATCAATTTTCATAAAATTTACTGAGGTACAATGATTTATATTGAATTAAAAGCATTTTCATTTCAATGTGCAATGCATATAATGCTTGTGTTTTATGCATGTATGAAAGTGACTTATAACAATGTCAACTCTAGATAACAAATAATTTAGGACAATTATCGAGTTAGTAACTCCCTCGTTTTATTCATATACTTAACCAACAGGGGCCGAGGGATAACCAGGTACGTATCACAACCATAGATAGTATCATACACTCTAGAGTCTAGACATCTTGGACAAAGACTAACTTGAACATGGAAGTTTCTTTTGCAGTTATTTTCATTATGCTTTAACCAATAGATCGACATAAAGAAGGAGATTGGAGCATGCAAGAAGTAAGACAATTCACATAAAGAATTTGGTAAGAAAAATCTTATACATAATGAGATGTAAGTTTAAACACATAAGTTTGAAGATCAAATTTATCTTTAAAATATATTAGATGATATATTAACAAAGATAATTTTTTTTATTGTTCAATATGTTAATTGTTAGTTTTTATTAGTGAAAATGATTTAAACATATATTTTTCTTCTTTTTTTCTTCTTTAACAACCACTGAATCAATGTTATAATTAATTGTAATAGCGAAATACGACTTAACATGAGCAACTTTCATTTATTCTTTTTAAGCACAATGTAAAACCGACGAAAATAAGATAATTGGCAACTTTGCTTTAAAAGTTGAATTAATCAAGCAATAATTTAGTTCACAAGATACGCATTTCGTGAACTCACGTGATCGTTTTTATTTTTTAGGGAGTAATATGACTTGTGCTATAATGCCCCATCTTTTCCATAGGTCATTTTAGCTATTTTCTAAAACAAAAAACGTAATCACCATGCTATATAATTTTCAAATTTAATTCATCTCTTTTCTAAAAAGGTTCAATCGTTTATAAATTAGTGCATTAATTATATGATAAATTCATAAAAAAAAAAGGTTTTACAAAAAATATTACAGCAAATTTAAGAAGACCCTTACACATTTTTACTACCTCTATCAAATAGTAATTTAAGTAGAAACTTATTCATGTGAAACTCCCAAGTCCCAATAACAAGTAACAACATTGGGCAGCATCATTATGCTGAACTTGTTAAACAATCTAAGATTTCATTACAGATACATTTTCAACCCGAAGTCGAAGTTAGAGAATACAAGGCACCCCTGCTAACAAGCAATTGACATATATCATCATACCCCCAAATTTTAGCCATGTACAAAGGGGTAGCACCCCTCTTATTCACAGCATTAAGGTTCACTCCCTTCTCAACCAACACTTTCACGGTCCCTACATCGCCACTCTCCACAGCCATGTGAAGCGGCACGTGACCTTCCCGGTCTTCACATTCCAAATCCAAATCCGATAATTCACTAAGCACCATCAACACATCCTTGTGCCCTTTAAAAGCCGCCGCGTGAACCGCCGTCAGACCATACTGGTCACGGTACTTCACACTCCCACCACATCTCCGTAACAGCGATTCCACTTCCGCCACGTGTCCGTTCCTCGAAGCCTCAAATATTTCTTCTCCCTCCTATAAAAAAAAAAGAGAGGAAAATCTCATCTCATTAAATCAAACATAAGAAATTGAGAATCTGATGGGCCTATTAATTTGGACTTGGGCTTGGGCTTTACTTACATTTATGTTTGTATTTGTATCTGCCACGTGTACTTGATCAGGGGCATTATTGGGATTGGGGATTATTCTCAAGCCGGCTTCGAGGAGGAGGTGAACCATGTCGTCCGGGTTGAGCAGCTTGGTGGCGGCTCCGAGGAGCGTCTCGGCTTGGGTGGGTGACAACTCGGCGAGCATGGAACGCTGTCGTTTAATCAAGTTCCTAACCGCGTCTAAATCTCCGCGCGTGACGGCGTCGTTGAGGAGGATGGGGCCAACGAATGCCACCTTCAGTTTGATGTCCAGAGTCTTGAACCCGTAGGGGCGCGAGGCGAACCACGAGTTGATTGACTCGGGGTGAGTTGAGCAGGACGAGTTAGCACAGAACTCGGCTGTTTTGACTAGGAAACGATCCGAGGGGGAGCGAGGGTAGGAGTGAGGGAGGTGGGACTGTGGCTTTAGAATGACTTGGAAGGTGGCGGAGGATAGAGGTTGAATGAGTCCACTGGGCGGGTTGACTAGGAATTTGTTTGGTGATGAGGTTTGGATCTTGAAGGCAACTGGTGTGGTTTGGGTTAGAGACCGAATCCGAACCGTGGCTCGACATTTGCAGTTCAGTGCGAACTCAATTCGAACCTCTGCGGGTTCACACACTTCCACTAGTGCCTCCATCTACCAACCCTGTGGGATTTGGATTGGTGGTGCGGGGGTATAGATGAGAAAAAAGAAAATGATAGTCTCGTGACACTGAAATCGTTACGACCCATCCCCACGTGTCGGTTTTTAATTTGACATGGTTTTTCACTTTTTCTAACGAATTCACCGTGATGGAAAAATGAAAATAAAATAAATAAAAATATCGTTGATCTTGTGGAGCCCACTCTAACAACCAAGAGTGCTACGCTGCTACTATTGCATTCTCACTCCACTGACACGTATAATAGTCATGCTTTGTATCACGGGGAGATTCGGTGCACCCTCGGGTAGATCTTGTGTTGCTTGCAGCATTGCCATTACATATTGCATTTGGCGGGTTGACTGTTTTTGCAAACGCTTCTTTCTTTGATATTTTTGAATTTAACAAAAACTGAGTCTCTGATACTTTGGTGAATACAGATATTTAGTTGAGTTTCTGTTTCTCTGTGGCTTGAAGCTTCAAGATGTTTTACTCTCACCAGCTTCTTGCTCGAAAAGCACCACTCGGCCAAATATGGTAACTCCGTCTCGATTTATTTCACGCTTCTTCTTTCTGTTTTAAGTATTGTTTCCACGTTACTCTGTTTTCTGTGAGATAACTGGTTTCTAATTTTGGTCACCATGCTTGTCCATTTCTTCGTTTCTGCAAACCATCTAGCATACATGGAGCTTCAAACGTGAATGTTATGAACTTATGTTGAACTAAATTAATCATGGTTTTGATTTACGAATGCTTTTTCTAATTTGTTTTCTGTCTCCGTGTAACCTTATCGGTGATTCTGGATTTCAATTTCCTTTAACTTGGAAGTTTATTTCTAAAATGACGAATGAATTCTCACTTGGTCCTTGATGAAGGATGGCTGCCACAATGCACGCAAAGATTAACCGTAGAAAGTTAGACAAGCTCAACATCATCAATATTTGGTAACGGTTGCTTACCTGAACGCATGTTTTTCTTATAGTAGTGCAGAGTTATATTATTTTTGTTTCTTGTGCTTATTTTGCAGCGAGGAGATTCTGAACCCATCGATTCCTATGGCTCTTAGACTTTCTGGAATTCTCATGGGTGCACACTCTTTCTCTGTTTGATCCTCTGCCATGTTTAATCTCATTTTCGATTTCAATTAATTAGTAGAAATGTATGATATCTTTGCACCTCTGTTTAATTATCGTTGCTGCGTTTTCATCAGGGGGAGTAGTGATTGTCTATGAGAGAAAAGTGAAGCTCCTTTATGGTGAATTTTTTAAATCCTGTTTTCAATATTAGTGTAGCATTAAAATCAAAGCGCTCACGTTTCTGAATTCTCCATCATTTCTTTTTTTATTACCTTGTTTTCTCGCAGATGACGTGACCCGTTTTCTGGTACAAAGCTCAACATTAACATTTCCTGCGAATTCGGTTTCTTTTTCTTTACACTTCTCTGCATTTGTTTCCTATGGGTACAAGGTTGAAATAAACGAAGCCTGGAAAGTAAAAGCTGCTCCAGATCCTACATTGCTTCCCAAGTCCAAATCCAAGGCCAAGTTAGTCACATTTTTGTTGCTCTTGTTGTTCAAATGATGAACAGTTTACGGTACCCTTGAGATAACTATATGACTCAATGAATAGTGTCATGCATATTTTCAAAGACTGAATTCCCTTGTGCTCTGTATTAACTTTTTTTTCTCCTTTTTGACAGGAAAGAGGCTGTTACTCTGCCAGGGACCGGTGAGACGAATGTGGCAGATATTGAACAGTCCCTTCAGTTTTCCAACACAGGCACCACAAATGGATTTCAACATAACGCATATTTTACCATGGTATGTATCTGTCCTCAATGCATGGAATTAGAAAGTGAAAAGAATTAATCAATAAATTAATCTAGGTTTGATCACCAATTAGGTTGAGCTGATCCATACCCTTGCTGCAGCGACTTGACAGTGTGGATGAACCCTTCATTAGTAATGGAGCAAGAGAGGACCAAGATCAATCAGAACTTCTCCATCAAGGTTTTGTTCCTTGAATTTGCTAAACATATATATATGTGTTGTCCATGCAAGTGTCCATTCGCTAACTCTTATCATTCTCAGTTGACGCGGAGAATATTACCTTATTTGAACGCTTTGAAACATTCCAAGCTAATGCGGATCCTTACAATCATCTCTTATTTGAACGCTTTGAGAGGTTTTTAGTTTCAATCATCTTTTTTTGTATAAGTGTTTTTAATTTCTTGCAACATTCCATTTATTTTTTTAATGTTGTGGCAGGTTTGATATTGAAGGAGATGAGGAAACACAGGTAAACGTAACTTCAGCAGATCAAATTCCAACCACGCTTGTGCCCTCCCCACCTCATCAAGACGAACCCACCAGAGGTGATTAGGATAACAATCATTTTTAAACATTAAGATTTTAAATAATGTCGTTTTTCTTTATAAACATTTTGTCATTTAAATTTTAAGTATTGGTAGATTGTAAAACATGTCTTTCCTTCCACCTTAGTTGCATTTCTTTTTCTTTCACCACATTTCACTTGTCTGTACCCTACACATATAGCTTATGCCAATACTGGGGTTTTGATGGAAGAGACTACTGTACCATCTAGACCAAACTCGTTCATGACCCAACCTCGGTATGGTTTGACAACTCCATCAAACTTAGTTCCTCATCATAACTTAGAAGCTTGGAAAGTTGTGTGTCGTTCGGACTGAACTTGGCTACAACTTGAAGTGTACATATAGCTTAAGGATTGTAAGGGAGTAATAGAGTGCCATGTTCCTAGCGTATGTAGCTTAAGGATTGTAGGGGAGTAATGGAGTGTCCATACTGCATTGCATACATATACAACCTGTGTATATCTCCTTGTCCTGCTCTACCTTTCTTACCAGAGAGGAGGTTTAGTCTTGACAAATGACAGTGGAAGGTAAGCAATTGTAATTTTTTCAGTTGGTGACGTGTTAGTAAAAAATTGTTTTGGTATCATAAGCTGTGACTTGTGACTCGTAAAAGGGCATCTTTGCATAAAAACTGAATTGTTATTATTAGAGTTTAGTGATTATGAAACTACATTTCAGCTGTATAATTATTTGCTGTGAAAATATTCTAAGACATAGTTTTTTTCCTGAGAGTCAAGCAAATATTAAAATATAGAACTGTTGTAGAAATAAATAAGCATTGTCAATATAAAAAGTAAAAAGAAAGAAATGAATTTGTTTGCTGACATATAACTATTCTGCAGCTGATACGTTTCAAGACCATCATCCTGGACACCCAGACATTCAGCAACCTAGTGAAGGCATGATACCTAGACAGGTACCGTAACTATTTAATAGTATAATGACCATTATGTTATGATTGATGAGAAAAGAAATGACCAACGAAGTGCAATGCAACAGGAACCTAAAAGGCGGGGACCAAATAAAAGGAAAAGAGGACAGCCATCGACTATAGAAATGGATTATGAGCAAACCATTATTCCTGCTCATATATATCAACACTGGCTTCAGAATGCTTCTGATATTGTCTCGCGAAGAGGAAGAAAGAAAAAGGTTTTCATTTCATATCCATTATGCATATAGCATCCAAGTTTTTTGAATGAAATGCTTATTCATGTATTTTATAAGCACCGAAGAGACTGATCATGTATGATATTTTGTAAACCAGAGATTTTTTTAAGGAAAAGTACTGAGCTGAGAGTTTAATATCATAAAAAATGAGAAAAGAAAAGAGAAGCGGATAAAATTAGTAATCCAGCTATATCTTCAACAACATACTTACACAACAAAATTCTACTTCTTGTTTCAGCTAACCGATGTCATGTCTTCAACAAAGATAGCCAACCTCATGAAGCTGCCACCCGTTGTGCTAATTGGTGATTTATTTACTGCTGAAAATGACAATATATATTATCCAAAAGCTATTATGGACTTATGGATTAAGAGCATTCAACCACCTCATGATTCACCTTCAGGTCAGCATAGTGTGTCTCTCTGGGGTGCCTGGGGGGTGTTAAAATCATATTAGTTGGTATTGAGAAAATAATCAACCTTTATATGGAAAAGGTTAACCAGAAAGTAACAAACTCAATTTTATGCAGAAAGGATTTCAGCCCACCATCCTCCAGAACCATCATTTTCATCGCCTCCAGGAGTACAGAATGAAGATTTCATGCAATTTGTTAGTCTTCTGCGCCATCTTTTGGTTTGGCTTTTCTTTGTTTCAGGAGGATATGTAGCTTATTTCCGATAAAATGTCCAAATGTGAAGCCTTCTGAAGATTTTGACAGTAGGCCAGACTACCAGGCACCTCCAATGGAAAAGGCTCGGGAACATATCCTCTTGGATGAACTGACAACTAGCCTTTTGAGAGGGCATGAAGCTACTCCTCATATCTCATCAGGGAAAGCTGGTATATTTTATTGATTTGTTTGTTAGATCCTTCAATTCTCTAATGTATCTCTATAACTAAGGAAATACAAGATAATTATTCTTCCACGTGATATTCTAGGAGACAGTGTACATTCCTTTCCAAGACCAACGTCTGAAAATGGTCCTGCCTCACATTCAGATTTTGATTCGGGAAGGTAGTTCAATTTATAGTTTCGAATGTACATTTCATCTTAATATCTTAAGGACAAAAAGAGATGAGAGTTTTCATCTTGTTAAATAAGATAGTGGTAGTCTGATTCTTCAGAACTGTTAACAGATTCAAAAATAAAAGGTATTCATCATCTGCAAACAGCAGTGGAGGCCTCGAGCCACTAGGAGGCCTTGAGCCACTAGCTGAAGATGTAAATTTCAAGTTAGCTAGACTGTATGAAGATGGTCCCACACCTGATCAAGGTATATTACTTGTTTTTTTGGATAGTATATTACTTGTTAAGGCTTCGCTAATATTAGAAGCATCCTTGCTGTAATGGTATATTCTTTATCCACTTAGCACATGCATACATCAGTCTCATTAGTTTCTTTTCAGAACTCTTTGTGGAAACAGGACCCACTCAAACACAAGCAAACATCAATCATCCTAGTGACAAGATAACCGATTCAATCCAAGCGTATGAGTCTCTTTAAGAAATTTATTAACCTTAATAACTTAAAGAAATTTATTAACCTTAATAATTGCATATTCCTTGTATTTGAACAGGCAAATGAAGGCACATTTTGACACGCCTGGAGCTCCTCCAGTTGAATCCCTTCATAACCTAGCTGCTGGAATGACACGGACATCAGCAGCACAACTTTTCTATCAAATTTGTGGTATTTATTTATTATATAGTCCTCTTATCTATCTTTTATTTAAAATAAACATCCAAAGTGTTCTTCTAATGACTATTGTAATTTTTTCATGCACAGTTCTTGCTTCCCGCGATGCGCTGAAAGTTGACCAAAAGGTTCCCTATGGAGAGATTGTCTTCTCTAGAGGATTAAAAATGTGATGAAGTTTTAGTTCCTCTAATTTGCTGCTTCTCCTTTAAAGAGTTTTATTAATGCAGCTTGTTTTCTTTATCAGCTAGAGGTATTGGTGTTTAATTAAGGAAACGACAACGATTATCCAAATAGTCATTGCTATTTGCCTATTAGCTAGGATTAAATGTTTTAGATTTTTTGTTTTCCCTCTCCGACAATGTCTAATGGAGAAATTGTTAGGTAGTACTGCACTACCACTATTTTGTCTGATGATTAAGAGTGTCACTTTCAAGTTATTTGAAAAACATTTGTTTAAATTAAATAGGCTTATTTGATTAAATAGTTTATTTAATAGTTTGACATTTTTTTAAAACCATATTCTATAATAAGAGTATTTCTGATGGGTGTTACATAAGTTGTTTAATTATTTTTTTTCACTAGATCGGATGACATGATGTTACTAATATAAGCATCATTGCTAATATTTCTGATATCTGTCCTATTATTTTTAAACCTTGCACTCTCACTTCCCATATTCAATAGAGCTCGCTCACTGTCAAGAGACAATTGATAACTTTTGAGATTGAATTAAATCTAAACTTACATTTACATTCTAACAAGATAGTTAAAATTATTAAAAAAATTAGTTTTTTAAAAAAATTATAATGATAATTAGTTTTTTTTATTGAAACTATAATTAATTTTATATCACTATATAATATTAATTATAAAATTATAACCAATTTTTATAGTTATAGTTATTTCAAATAATTTATTTTTATTTAAAAAACAGTTATAATTATAAAATTAGTTTAAATAATTTTATAGAAATGATTATTCAAATAACTTATTTTTATTCATTTATAATCGGCTAAGTAATTAATTTTAGATAAAATTTATTATATAACTAATTTATTCATAACCGATTATATACGCATATTCTAAAACCAATAACTGATTATATCAAATTATAACTAATCATATAAAACTAATTATAATTATAATACCAACTTATAATCTAATTATTTATTAATTATATCTATAGTTATCTAAATATCCAAAGCATGAGTAACCCTAGAGCATCATTTGTCGTTGGCAAAGTATCTTTTTATATTATTATTTTAACATTATGTTTTTTTATTTTCATTATTATTGTACTGTTTTTATGTAATTTTTTAATGACATTTTATTTTTATTGAAAAATTATAAAAATTATAAAGAAAAATTAATTACTATTTTTTCAAGGAAACGCTGTTTAAATTTTATTAGTGCAAAAACCAGAAAATAATTTTATTTTTTTAAAAAAAAATTACTTAAATTTTGATATATTTTATGTTAGAAAACTTAGAAACAATAAAAATATATATAATAAATATAACAGCATTCTCTACTTTGAAAATATTTTATTCATTTTTACAGTTTTTATTTGGAAGATAATTAGTTACATTAATTTCATTTTTTGATAAATATTTTATTTCCCCCTTTTATAATATTTGTTGTAGAGGCAATTTCTTTTTTTATTTTTTTATATAAAATATTTGAGTATATATTTTTTCTTTTTTGTATTTTATTTTGTAATCTATTATTACAAATTTATAAACTATAATTGATTGCATTTACAGTCAAATATCTTTATGGGTTTGATTATAAATTGATTTGAAAATTAAAGGTTATATATTAACATTTTCTTATATTCTCAAAACTTAAGAATTATATAAAAAATATTAACATCTTTAATTGAGATACACTATCAAATATTCTTTCATCTTATAATTTTTTTTCTTATATTCTGTTTGTATTTATCATGTATTCTGAAATAATATAACATTCTTTCATTTTATATTTTCTAACAACTAAACTCTTCCCTTGTAAAAAAAAAGAAGTAAACTCTTCTTGAATAGCTACATTAGTGCTTATTATTCGGTCTCAAATATATAAAAAAATGTATATATTTTAGTGTTAAATATAAGTAAATTTTAATTAATTTTTCAATATTTAATGAAATCATCTCCAAGATATTATTCACTTAATTGATATTCTATTTCATATGAGTATTTTTTTTTTATTATTGATATCAAGTTTTAATGAAAGATAATTTAGGAAGAAAACTTATTTTCTTTGTGGGATCAACAAAATTAAATGATATCAATTAATTTGATTTTTTTTTTCTTAAAATAGAGACTAAAAAGAGTATTACAGTTTGGATAATGACATTAGTGTTGAGAGTTGGGTCTAACAATGACTAATTTCTGATAAATCAATGTTTGAATCACTATAAAAATAATCCACATTTAATATATAGTGATGCCTAAAAAAAATAAAAAATAATGACATTCGTACATATGTTAACTATAATTTTTTTACAATTATACTAATAAAATTTAAACCTAAAAGGCTAAAACTACTCAAACTCTCCAATCACCCGTTCACTATGGTCCATTCAATGGCAAGGTGTTTTACACTTTTTCCCTTAGAGTTGAGGCAATTTATTTTTCAATTAAAATAACACAATCTATTTCTAACTAAGAAAATAAACCATTATGAAAAATATTCTTCAGTGCACAATAGATCAACCGAAAAAATACAACAACTTTTTTCAAACCTACACACATTATACCTTTTCTGTATCTCTATTTTTATTATTGCATTATTTATATTTTTTTCTTAAAAGAATATTCCTTGTGTAGCAAAAAGATAATAATAAAAAACTTCCAAATAGAAATGATTAAAAAAAGAGAAAAGGAAATAAAAAAAAAACGCACATGCTGCTCTAGGTAGGGTTATGATTAGCTATGATTATGCATCATGGTTGACACTCACCTTGAATAACCCGTTTTCCATTTATAACCCCCACCCCCTTCGTTTCGTTTTCTTTGCGTGCCCATCACCTTCTCCACTCTTCACTACCCTCAAAACCCTTTTCCTCTTACCACTTCTCATGTGGCCACCGTGGCTCAACTCACCGAGCGGGTTCCGCAACACTCCACCGCCCTCACCCTCTCCGTCGTCATCGCCATCGCATTCTCGAACTCGCTCCTTCAGCTTCTCCTGCTCCTCCTTCAAAGATATCCAGAGCCTCTTCCAAGACAACCCCGAATCCGAACCCGCCGCTCCCAAATCTCCGTCTCTCTTCCGCCGCGTCCGGATCTCCACCGCCGTGCTCCGCGCCTGGGGGGCCTCACGCGCCACCGTTCCCGCCGCACTCCCGCCCGGCCTCGACCAAGGCGTCGTCGTCTACTTTACCTCCCTCCGTGTTGTTCGCCGCACATTCGACGACTGCCGCGCCGTCCGATCCATCCTGCGCGGCCTCCGCGTCGCCGTCGACGAGCGCGACGTCTCCATCGACGACCGCTTCCGCGACGAGCTCCACGCCGTCCTCGGCTGCCGCAGCAACCTCGCCCTGCCGCGCGTATTCGTCGGTGGCATCTACGTTGGCGGAGCTGACGACGTCCGCCAGCTCCACGAGAGCGGCGAGCTCCACCGGCTCATCGAACGCCTCCCGCGCTCCAACCAGAACAACGCCTGCGATTCTTGCGGAGGCTTCAGATTCGTAGTGTGCGATGAGTGCAACGGAAGCCACAAAGTCTTCACAGAGAAAAACGGATTTAGAAGCTGTTCTTCTTGCAATGCCAACGGCTTGATTCGTTGCCCTGCATGCTTCTTCGTGCTCCCGCGCCACACCAGATAGCTACCCTACCCCTCAGTTAGTTACAGCTCACAGACAACTCAATGATGAAATTTAATCAATCATATTTATGTTGATAAATAAACACTTCCTCACTTTCATTTCGTTTAGGTTACTACATTACATATATTAATTAATCGTGTAGTCTGAGAATCTTACGGTATGAATAGGTAATGATATTATTAATAATTTTTGTTGTCATTATATGACGTGAGTCGTATTCTATCTTCTTAATGGTCTCGGTCTGAGTTTTATAAATAAAAAAGAAGAATTTTTGTGAATACAAAAATTAATCATCAAATTCAGTGACACTTGGTATATTTAAATATTCTGAATCAATAACATATTAATAAAAAAATTATGTTATTAGGACTTAGGAGTTAGGGTTGATTAGTTGTAATGGCACTTGAACATTAATGATTTTCACATGGAGTAAACCATGCTGGAGTCATGTATGTACTGACAGCACACAATGATCTTTGTGGGAGGTTCCTTTGAAATTATGTTGTCTGGTGTGGTGGGTGATGCTGCCATATTGGGTCGAAACTGTTCCCACCGTTTCGATTCAATTTTTGTTCTTGCTCATATACTCAATAATAATCATTGGGGCAGATCGTGGGAACCCTGTGTAGTTTTGGGTCTGGCTCATTTTCTATTTCCCTGCTTTTCTGGAGTGTTGATTTGATTGCTTGGCCCACTTTTTTTATAGCGCAAATTTCTTGATGCTCAATTCCCATGTCGCTCACGTTAACATGATCCCATCTTGTCTCTTGATTTTGTACCTGTATCTTTTTTAATTGTCGCCTTAAATCAGAATGAAAAAGTGTGTAGGAAGTTATGAACTAGGATGGACAATGTTTATCCAAAAACCTTCTGTACAAGAAGTGTAGATACATCTCTCGTCATCATTTTTTTTTTAACATTTTCAACTGAAAATAACTTAAGAGTAACTGGCTAACAACAATTAATGAATAATTCCACGTTAAGACTTGGCCAATGCCCAATAGAACCCTATCTCTGACAGAGTCTTTACTCTTTAGTATTTTAAAATCTTGTACAGACTATATGGTAGTTTTAAATTCTTTTATTTAATTGAAAATTACCTTATGAATAAAAGTAATTATTTTTCTGTTTACATGCATAAATCATACATAACACTAACAGATTTTTTTTGTCACGATGAAGCGAGGAACCACAAAATCTTGCAATGCAATAGCATATATATGGGAAATTAGCGAGGAACCCTAACTCACAGTGAGTCTTTTTGAGGTTTTAAATTTCAATTCTCTTGGACAACAACTATAAGATTTATTGGACACATAAATAAGGAAACCTAAAAACTAAAAACTATTGAAAAGATAAGGATGAGAATCTTTATAATACATCTCTTTTTAAATTCAATCTCAACTCAATTAATTATCTTTGGGTTTAAATAAGTTTTAAGCCGCCTTACTGTATAAACATGATAGATTACGACAAAAAATAATGTTAGATTAATTATCTATTTGTATATAATCTGAAACAAAATTTACTATTCATAGAAGAATTTTCTCCTTCTGCAAAAATTACATAACAATGTCATTTTACATTAAAAAGGTGTAAATTTCTAAGATAAGGTGCATTTAATGCATAGTGAGAATTGAACTAAGGTTTACATATTTTAAATATAAAATGAAATATTACATTTTACTATATGAAGCTTATTTAAATAAATACATTGAAAGTTATTTTTATTTCAACTCCTAAGATAACAACTTATTTATTATAGTTGGTGACCATTTTTACTATAAATAAAAAAGAAAATTAGTGAGGAGACACATGAAGAGAGTCTTTGAGGAGAGATTGTAAAACAAAATCATTTTATTGAGAGAAAAATATCTTTGTTATCATTTATTGTAACCATTGAATGAGGTATTCAGATTTGTAGAGTGATACACTACTATGTGGTTACAATCTTATAATCATTTTTGTGATAAGAAAATACTTTTGAGACAATTCCGTGGATGTATGCAAGATGTTTCAAATCACGTTAAATTCTTATATTTATTATTATTTTGTCTGATGTAATCTTTGTTATGTTCTCAAGAATGTATGTAATTTTATTTGTGAAAATGTTGATTATGTAATAAAAATATATAAACTCTATTTGCCGTATTAAAAAAACAAAACTTTAAATTGTGCACATTAAAAAAAAATGTTTAACCTATCCAAACGAGCTTTCCTATATAGTTTTTCTTTGATACTTGTTAATTATAGTTTTTAGATAGCTAAAAAAGTCAACTCTAGAGGAAATTTACGCATATATAGGTTCTTTTTCATTCAAAAACTTTTTAAATTAATTTTAAAATATAGATTACATTCCGTAGTTATATATCATCGTCTGTGAACTATAATGATAACTATTTTATATAATAGCCACTTATGCTGAAAGAGTTTATGCAAATCAATGTACATTAATGATGATATGTGGCATTATGAAAATGAAAAGGTCACAATCTATGCATGTAATGAGTAGATCGTATGTCATTGTCAAGAGCGACGTATCTAATTTAACATTTTTAGCGGGTGTCTGGATTCTTTATCTAATGACAACATCCCCCAAGTTCTCATAAAACCATTTCCCCTTTCCATCCCCAAATTAAACTGTCACATCCCCTCTCAAGCATCAAATATTCAATTTAGTGTCTCCCGCTAAACCTAGAAGATCAATCAATTGTCTATACTAAATTAACTATTTCAACAACTTTTCCATAAAAAGATACTATTAAAACTAGTCTCGAAGAAAATGTTTTAAAGTCTAAAATTATTCACGTAACACGTAGCATTATTTCCCCCCTTTTTCTTAATATCACAAAATTACAAAGAGAAGGCCGTGTCAGATAGGCTTAGCAATTTGAATAAGTAAAATTATCCAGCTTACTTCATAAGCGGGACACAAGTTGTATACTCGTTCCCCGTGTAATATGTCAGGTTAGAATTATTTGCAAATATACACTTTCTTGCATATAGTATGCCAACAAATTTTGAAGTTTAATTAGTTTAGTGATTAAGAAGAAGGTATAGTAAGATATATTTTTATTTAATTTAAACTTGATAAGCTAATAAAATAGCATTAGCATATAAAGTTATATAATTGCTGATATATATATATATATATATATATATTATAGAGTGAGAGACTTTTTTTATAATACTTATATACATATCATGTGTCACCAGGAAATAATAATAATAATTTTTTTAAAAAAATAAACTTATAAAAATCATTAACAATTTTATTTTGAAAGTTTAAATCTAAAATTTACTAGATTTATAAGACTAAAAACATAGTTTTTTTATTGCAAGGGATTAAAAACAATTAAAACTTAAATTTATAACAAATTATTATATAATAAAGACTTACTAAGCAACTACTTAATAAAACTAAAACTAGCTAGTTTCTCAAATATATTCTCTAAAATATTTGCGTTTGTATTTTTTAATAACAAAAAATATATTAAAAAAAGTACTTGTATTTTTTGTTTATACTTTATAGAGTCGACAGTGCCATCCATAAATTAAAGAGGTCTTTTACCAAGTCTAGGAGAAAGACAGGCATAGACAAGATGCATGCATGTCTTGATAGCATCACCCACTATAACTATAGCTAAGTCAAGTCGTCGGAGAATAAACATAAATAGCACCAAAATTTAACATCTTTTTCTCATATCATCCTTACCAAAACACAGCCATTCATTCATTCGTTGATATCCTTACTGCTGTTTTACTTTTCTTTATATGGCTCGTGTTATTTGTTCAGATTTCAGAGGCGACTCCTCCTGGACTACTTGTGTTGTGCTTGATTAATTATCAAATTAATGTTTTTTTTACTGAATCAAATTAATGTTATCACTTAATTATTTACAGATTAGTATTTATTAATGTGATGAAGAGATATCTTGCTTTTAACATTTGTTAATATAGTATTTAACAAATTAATCATATATCGTTATTTAAATAAACTAGATAGTTTCTGTACCAAATCAAACTAGCTTATAGTTAATTAAATAACACAATTTTGAGATGTGAGAGGAAAATATTTAATTTTTCTTTCATATTTTAATTTTTTTACCTGAAAAAAATATAAAATAGCTGGAACAAAACTTATTTTTATAATATGAAAATACTAAAAAATGAAAACACATACTCAAATATATACTCTAAATTCGTGAAAAAAACATGACAAAAAACTGACATAATTTTCTGTATGAAAAAGTGAATTCATTTAGTCTTTTAATTTTAACAGTAAGAATTCAAAAATATATAATAAGATTTGATGATAAAATGATACTAATAAACAAGTCAATTCCTCGAGTAAACTTGATGGCTTGGAACATGACTGTCAAGAAACTTCAAAACCTGGGTTCGAAATTGACAGACAACAATTGAAAAATGACAATAACGTAATAATAAAAAATAGTTTAATATCTTTAAAGAATTAATAAATAGGATCACAAGTTTATTTATTTTTCCCTAAAATTCACAATAACCTATTAAAAAGGTTATGTAAATATGTTGTTGTCCTTCACTCCTTCCACCGTTACTATTATGACTTGTTAGCTGAGCGACACCGAACGCGCTTTCAAGTCTCTTTGAGTTGGGTCCATTCACCAATCTCTCTTGCAGCCTTGCAGGTGTCACAACATTTCATCTTTAGAACTTAGAACCAGTCCATGCTTTATTGCTTCACCTTAGATATCACACTTTTGCTCCTTCCACTTCATATCTTCAAATTTTCTTTTTAATATGTTTACAACTTCTAACTTTGCTTCCTTGGGCTATTAAGCTCCATCATCCAAGCCAAGGTTTGTTTCTTGCAGAAAAGACGGTTTTCTTGCAGCAAGAATGGCCAAGAACAGGAAACTCACTCGGTTCAAGGATCTTTCTATAGCTTTTCGCTTTGTGGCAGTTTTTTTCTTGCTTCAGAAATTGGGGTTGTGTTGTTCTTTAAATGAAGAAGGTACTTGACTAGTAGTGGTGGAATTTTGAGTTTGTGGAATCTTGTTGTGGCTACTAGGAAGATAGATGCTCAGACATGGTTTGTGTGTGTGTGTGCAGGTAATGCTCTTTTGAAGTTGAGGCAGCGAATAGTGAGTGACCCTTTTGGTGCTTTGTCAAATTGGATAGATGATGAAGTATCTGTTGACCCTTGTAATTGGTTTGGAGTTGAGTGCTCAGATGGAAGAGTTGTTGTGGCCTTGTAAGTGCTAATTCTGTTATCTGTTATTTGTAAGTTGTAACCAATTCTGTGGTATAATTTATGGGCACAATGAAGAGGAATATACATGTTTCTTTTTTAATCTCTCTCTTTATTTGTCTCATCAAATGAGAGAAGGTCCAATTTTTTTTTAAACTATATTTTCTCTTGGCAAAACCTTGCATGCTCAAGTGATCAACACTATCGACAGTGACTATTATCATAATAATTTTTTATAAATCTAATAACTAGTGTTCATATTTTTAAAGTTGAGAGATTTTTAATGAAGAGAAATTTTTTCCTTTGTTCAGGAATTTGAAGGATCTCTGCCTTGGAGGAACTCTGGGGCCTGAGCTTGTGAAACTTGTCAACATAAAATCTATGTAAGTAATTGTTTGTTACTTGGTTGAATTGACTATCGCTGTAGTTCCTATTCTCCATGATTTCTATATTGGCGTTCATTCTAATAATTGGAGGGTGAATATGTTGCAGTATTTTGCGGAATAACTCTTTTTCTGGGATCATCCCTGAAGGATTTGTAGAATTGGAAGAATTGGAGGTTTTGGATTTGGGATACAACTACTTCAGTGGACATCTACCAGCTGATCTTAGGAGTGATATCTCACTAGCAATTCTGTACGATGATGATGATACTCTTAAGACAGTTCAATTTCACTTTTTTTTTTTAATTCTCTTCATGTACTTAGTTTCTTCTTGTTGCAGTTTGCTGGATAACAATGATTTTCTTGTTGGTTTCTCTCCCGAAATAAATGAACTGAGGATGCTTTCTGAATGTCAAGTAGATGAAAATAAGTTAACTAATGCTGCTAAAATGCCAGCTTGTACAAAAAGAGTCACCACATGGTATGTTACTAATTGATTGAAAACAAACTCTTTATGTACTTGTATTTTTTATTCTAAGATGTGCCCATTTCATGCTATTATTATTATAGGCTAATCCTATCCTATTTCCTTTTTCTTGAAAACAAACTTACATAATTTTCTCTTCTTTGAAGGAATATCGATCAAGGTAAAAGTACTCGTGGCCTACTACAACAAAAGGCTAAACCCCGTACTAATCAAGGCCATTTTTATCGTGTGGCTGATCCACCTGTCAAGAGCTCTCCTCCTCCTCCCTCTGCTTCCCCATCAGCCTCAGCAAAACCACCAGGGCCAAAGTTAGCTCCTCATAGGAAAAATGGTTCTGATTCTCCTCCTCCCCACTCTACACCAGGTTCTGGAACATTATCTAAAACTGAAAGCAACTCACCAAAGGTTCATACATTTCCTATTTTGCCCGGAGTCATAGGTGGTGCTGTGTTTCTTATTTTTTCAAGCATTGGCATATATCTTTGTAAAACAAAGGTAGCTAATGTCAGACCTTGGGCCACGGGACTAAGTGGACAGCTTCAGAAGGCATTTGTAACTGGTAAATCTAAGCATTTCTTTTACTCTAAGTTAACAAGAGTAAACCAAGGCTATAAGCAGCATATAATTTTTATCATGCAAGGACCTACATTATTAGTTATAGAGTCTACTAGTTATATTAATAAATAAAATTATTTTTCTCTTCCCAAGAAGGACCATGTCCTTTAATTTAAAAACAGAACATTTAAATCCCATACTGCATACAGGCTTAGGATTCCTGAAAGATGACAAAGAATAGGAACTTATTTAACTTGTTTTCATTGGGTCCTTTGGTCTCATCCAATTGATTTGGCTTTGAATGATTGCATTCCCATGTCTTTGAGCTATATTTCTCATGCTTACATGTATGTTTTCTGCCTATGTACATGCATGACAGAGTCTTACATTTTCAGGTGCGCAAAAGCTAAGGAGATCAGATCTTGAAGCAGCATGTGAAGATTTTAGTAATGTAATTGGTACTTCACCCATCGGTACACTGTACAAAGGAACTTTGTCTAGTGGCGTTGAAATAGCTGTAGCTTTTGTTCCGGTAACATCATCCAGGAATTGGTCAAAGACTTTAGAAGCTCAATTTAGAAGCAAGGTACACCAATTATTATAACAGAAAAAACCCAGCAAATTTAACTGTAGAATTGCAATTCAGGAAATTTAATTATAACTAACTTCTTAACCATACCATGGCTTCAGATAGATACATTGTCGAAAGTGAACCACAAGAATTTTGTCAATCTTATTGGATACTGTGAAGAAGAGGATCCTTTCACCAGAGTGTTGGTTTTTGAATATGCCCCAAACGGAACACTATTTGAGCATTTACACAGTAAGTACTGTATCATTTTAGAGTAATTACTGCACTAAGGAGAAAGGCTAACAACACACTCTTTCTAGCATATGGTCAATTATTAGCTGAAATTTATTGAAAATTGCAAAATTTTGTAAGTTTCACTCCTTATATATTGAAACTCGCTCATAATTTTGTAATTTTCAATGTGAAATTGCCATTACAATATATTTGAAATTATACTATGTTTCCTTTTCTCTTTGGAAGCAAGAATGCTTTCCAATTATTATCCCTGTTATGTTTGAGTTGGTAAATAGCTGATGTATTTGATCTTGTTGTGAATTCCAGTAAAAGAGGCTGAGCACTTGGATTGGGGAACAAGACTTAGAGTTGCAACGGGTATGGCTTATTGCCTGCAACATATGCACCAGTTGGACCCTCCTATGACCCTTATCAAGCTGAATTCTTCAGCCGTTTACCTCACCAATGACTACGCTGCCAAGCTTTCAGATTTAAGTTTCTCCAATGACATAACCTCAGCTGAGGCAAGAGCCATTGACATGCCAATAGCAACTCCAGAAAGTAATGTTTATAGCTTTGGTGTTCTACTATTTGAAATGGTCACGGGTCGTCTTCCTTATTCAGTGGAACATAGGGACTCACTTGAAAACTGGGCATCACACTATTTAGAAGGGGACCAGCCCCTCATAGAAATGGTGGATCCAATTCTAGTGTCTTACCAAGAGGATCAGCTGGAACAAGTTGCTGCATTGATTACATCTTGTGTCCACCCTGATCCACAGCAGAGACCAACAATGAAAGATGTGAGTGAGAGACTCAGAGAGATAACAAAAATAACACCTGAATCAGCAGTTCCAAAACTTTCTCCTCTTTGGTGGGCAGAACTTGAGATTGCTTCTGCAGAAGCACGCTGAAACAAGTGAAGCAGATTATGATTATTGAGTCTGAGAGCTTTTAGCTTTTTGATCCTTTTTTCCCTTAGGTGAAGTCATAAAAAAGTTTTTACTTAAAGTATCTGTTGTTGTAGAACATGGTCACAAATGACGAGTGAGAGACCAAGAAAGTGTGCTGAAGTTCTTTTGGGTGCTTTTTTTTAATTGTAGCTTACGGAAATGCACCTCGAAAAATAGCGTTTGTATATTACTTAATTTCAAGTCAGTATATGTGGTTAATCATGATATTTCGTACTCGTCTCTCATTCCATTCAAATGTATCGAACAATAGTAGTTTAATAATCTTAATCCTGCTCGCGTGCGTTGATCAAACTATCAAGTGTTAACGAGAGTGAGAGGCTTTCTCTTGCATTTGTTGAAAGCATTCTTTTCGCAACAGAGGGTAAGGGTTACAGTGTGGGAGATCAAATTCTCCTAGAGTGACAGCCAATTATGAAATTAGAACCCAACATACCTATTTTATTAATTACTGATTATGTTTCACAACATATTTCAGTAAAACAAAATTTTATCAATTAAAAATCTCATTTGACTGTTAAATAAATAAACTTTTTTTTAGTAGTTTATGAGTAATTTTTAATATTTTTTAAGACGTTAATTTCTAATTTATAGTTTTTTTTATATATTTTCTTATATTTATATCTTTAATATATTTATTAAATTTCATACTTATTCTTTTTAAATAAATTATTGTTTTATTATTTTCATTTATTTTATATTTTCAGTTATTTTAACCGTTAATCTTTTCATAAATTTATAATTTAGTAAACTATCTTAAACCCTAATTTAATGCAACATAACCCTTGTATCTGTCTTTGGTTTCCTCTTTCATCATTCAAAGATTTAGATCATGTTGAAAAACAGAGAATTTAATATAGATCTTAATTGATATAAAAATTCATTTCATGCATCTTACTGTATTCAATATGCTATCTATTTATCTCTTTCTCTGTATAACTTGAATAAATATTATTTAATATACCATAGATTTTAAAATTCTTATATGACAATCACTAATTAATATGCATGTTCTTAAAATATCTTATTTTCGTCCTATTTGCAATAATAATAATAATAATAATAATGTATCATTTTGTTTTATTCCAATTTATTCTACTTTATTCATACACTAAACACTACTAAAATATTAAGTTAAATTATGTCTTATAACAAAAACAAATTAATTAACTTGATATTAAATATCTTCATCTTATTTATGGGCAAATTAATTCTTAAAAAGATATGATATGACACGAGTTTAATTTATGTTGTGGACGTACTCAAAGTATAAAGAATAATGTTATTCACACATTAAAATTTTGAAATAATTTTTGTACATTCATCTTTTCTTTTTACTTCTTTGCATTGCATAACTTAATTTATCATACACAATCTTTTTCTGATATTTCTTTCCTTTATGTAAAATTTTTTGGTTGCAAAATTTGATATGTAAATAACATTACTCAAATATAAATATTACTGACTGTTTGACACAATATTGAGACTCAAATTTTAAAATGTCACACCAAATAACACCTTTTTCTGCTAATAAAATTTAGAAATTCATTAACCAAAAGCTGTTTTTAACATCACCAAGGTAGGATGCTCTACAAGCCAAGCTAAACCTTTAGAACTATGCTTTGACATTTTGCAAGACTATGGGCACAAATTCTTATTAATAATAATAATGTATCATTTTGTTTTATTCCAATTTAGAAATCATGAAACTAGTATTTTGCCAAAATAATATGTCCACAAATTGTTCCTAATTCGGATTTGTCATCCACATTTCTGTTCAGAACTTGCACAACTAATTCATGCAGTTACTCTCGAGTCTCGATGGCAACGAAGTTTCATTGGTGGTAAGCAGCAAATTTCATACTTCCAGCACAAGTCAGGCCTCAAGGTAGCATCACTGAACAGTGGTTGTACCAAAGAGGGATGGATGCATATGCATATTTTAAGAATTTTCCCTCATGATTCCTAACAATTAGGCCAATGCCACTTTTACATGTTCAAGGAAAGAAACAATCTAGTCACGTTGTTGTTTCGATTTTCCCTCCCCGAGCTTGGATTCTGTTGTTTGGGGGGTGAGCTTGCTTCTATCCAGCATCTGAAGAAGGATTCAGCAGCAATTAAAATTTCATTTCAACACTTTTCTATTGGCTTAATTAATTACTAGTACATAAAGTACTTGTTTTTTTGGGTACAAAATTAATTATTAGAGTATTAGACATCTCAGGAGAAATAGACAGTGTAAATGTGTAATTGACCCTTGTTGAAAAAACAATATATAAAAAGGTTACCATTCACAAGGAGGTCAATTGAATTACTCACACACTCAATCTTTGCTTTCTTGTCCAACAATGTCAAACACTGAAGAAGAAGAAGAAGCAACTCCTTCGAACCCTAACAATCACAGTCAACACTCCACCAACAACGATGTGGAACCTCGTGACGACGAAGACATCGAAGAAGACGACGACGACGTCGTTCAGGAACCGAATCGCGGAATTCCCCAATCCGCAGCGTCCAAGTTGCGGGAGCAGCGTTTCAAGGTGGAAAGCCTATCGCGGCGCTTGTCGTCGGAGCTGGTTCCGATCCGAGTCCACGACGTTGTCATAAACGGCAACACGAAGACGAAGGATTGGGTGATTGAAGCGGAGCTGAAAGACATCGAGAACGCCACCAGCATGCAGGAGCTTATGCAAGCCTCGCAAATCGCCGTTGCCAGGCTTCAGGGCCTCGAAATCTTCGATTCCTGCAAGGTTCGCCTCGAGGCTGGACCCCGAGAGCTTCCAAACACTGCCAATGTCATCGTCGACGTTGTCGAAACCGATAACAAAGTTTCCGGCGAATTCGGCGTTTATACCAAACCCTCGGTACACTTTCTCTTCCTCAGATTGATAATACATGTTACTGTGATTTAAGGCATTGCATTTTATAGAAACACATGCAAATATATGAGCGTAGCAACTATCAAGTGAGAAGTGAGAAAATTAACTCTGCTTATTCAATCTTACAAAGATACTCAAGCTTAGATTTAAGTTAAATTAACCTTGACCGTCTATGGAAGATTGAATGGTCACGCTATCACGCTTCCTATGTATACATCACTTCATCATAATATTTTGGACAAAACTTGTATGCACTACCTTAAGCGTTGTTTGTATTGTTTGCCCATCATAATTGAAGTTTCATCCTGGTGTTCTCCCATTAGAATTAGAGTTTCATCTCGGTAAGTTGGATAATCCTTTAATGCAAACCTTTATTATACGGATTACTGAGGTGAAACTCCAATTCTTATTGGAGAACACAAATAGCACCTATGGAACTATATCTAAGTTCTGTCCTAAGATTTTACATGTTAGGTTTAAGGTGTCAAAAAGGGCAAAAGAATCTAATTTTTTATTTTTGTGAAATTGTGTGATGTTTGTAGACTAGTTCTTGGACTGCTGAAGGTGCTCTTAAGTATAAGAATTTGTTGGGTTATGGTGATCTATGGGATGCTTCTTTGGCCTATGGTGCCAACCAAGCAACCGAGGTGAGTGTAGGGGTGTATGCCCCTCGAGTTAAAGGATTTTTGACTCCTATTGTAACACGAATATCCATGCTTTCCCAAGATTGGCAAGAGTCTTCCTCATACAAAGAGCGGTTGTTGGGTGCATCTCTTGGCTTAATCTCAACAAAGCACCATGACTTAGCATACACTCTTGGATGGCGTACCTTAACAGATCCTTCACAGATGTCATCCAGGTCTATAAGGAGGCAGCTTGGGCATGGTTTAGTGTCATCTTTGAAGTATACTTTTAAAATTGATAGGAGAAATTCTCCTATTAGGCCAACTAAAGGATATGCTTTTCTTTCCACCACTCATGTTGGTGGCCTTACACCGGATCCCAGGAGCTTGCGGTTTCTACGTCAGGTGTGATTAAATCCTTTTATTTTCCTCCAATTAATGTTACTTTACAAATTTATGTGCAATGCATGAAGCATATTAACACATAGGTTAAATGATTTTGGTGTAAGAATTATTGAAATAATCTTGGGAGTGGTTAGAATTTCCAAATCGGTGTGATCAGAAATTTTAAAATGATTTGATTAAACTAAAAAGCAGAAAATTATGGTTAAAACTTTGGATTTATCTATTTTTTATGGAAGGAGTTCATCTTCTTTGTCAAAGAAGTTCTCTTCCCTTAGAAGAGAAATCCAGCGTGCATTTGGAAAAGCACTACAATTTCTTTTTCTTTCTTTCATTTTTTTTTAAAATCTATTTAGTTCATATTTTTGTTGTTTGGGGGTGATATTTGCTATGTCAATGATGCCATATAATGAATGAATTTTAGTTAAAAAATTCCCTTGTTCCCATTTCTAGTGTTTCCTTGATGATGATAACAAGTGCAACTTTCATCTGCCATATATTTTTATTTTTCATATAGTTGAATCTTATTGATTAGATCTAGCTGCTATTATAATTAATTGAGACCTTGGAATAAAATTATTGAAAATAGAAATAAGAGATATAGAAATAAATAATCAAACTACCCCAAAATAGATTTAATGTCATGTGTTACTGACCAATGACCATCAATATAACTAGATTTAAAGGACTGTTTCTTCTTTCCTTCCACTTGTTTTCCTGGGAGTTAGTTCATAGTAAATTGAGTTTTTACTATTTATTTCTTTTTTTCTTTATGTTTTGCTGCTTTTTAATATCTGACCAGTGGAAGGAAGATATTTCAAGAATTTTGTGTGGTCTCCATTGTGTATGGAAAGGGAATCAGATACTAGATGCTATATGCATGGCTTGCTCATTAATTTTTTCTTGGTAAATTGCTCAGGATGCTTTTGGTTATAGTAATTGTTGGGGATGAGACTGCCTTTAAGGCATGAATGATGAACCTTTGTCATAGTAACATATAGATACATATAATTTGTTGTAGAAAACAATGAGTAAACCTCCATTTTTGTCCTCACAATTGTAAAGCAATGTCATAGTAGTCCCTAGATTTAACTCTAGAACATAAGACTCCAAAATTGAATTCCATTAGTTATCCACTAATTCCGTTAACCAACATCTGATGTGGCATGTTATTTGCCATTTTGGCAGTTGCATCATGTGTTGGCTAACGGAGTTAGTGGATGACTAACAACAACAACTAACTTGAGTAATGGAATTCAATTTCTGGGACTTATTTGCCAGAAAGTGAAAACCTGGTACTGTTACGACAGTGTTTTACAATTTTGGGGATGAAAATGGTGATCTGCTTAAAAAAAAATTGTTGTAAAAAACTTGTCTACATTTTAATATTTCTTTTCTTTGCTCTGTTTTTCAAAGTATTTTTTCTTCAGCAACTCTGTTAACTCTGCTAAGTTCTAATGCAGGAGTTTGATGTTCGCTTTGCTGTCCCTTTTGGGTTTTACAATACAGCACTAAACCTTGGGATATCTGCTGGTGCTGTTTTTCCATGGGGGCATGGATTCAGAACCAAGTCTTCTCCCCTTCCAGAAAGGTTTTATTTGGGTGGTGATTTTTCTCCAGTTTGCACCCTAGGAGGACCAACAACATTATGGGGATTTAAAACTAGAGGATTAGGTCCTACTGAACCTCGGAGGCAAAATAGAGATGGGTCTAATGATGACAATGTTGATTCCTCTGGATGGGACTTCGTTGGTGGAGATCTTGCTGTTACTGCTTTTGCAGATCTCTCTTTCGATCTTCCAATTAGGTGGTTGAGAGAACATGGAATCCATGGGCATGTTTTTGCTGGTTCGGGGAATGCTGCTAAATTAACTCAGAATGAATATAAGCACTTCTCTCCTCGGAAGTTCTTAGAATCCTTTCGAATGTCAGTGGGATGTGGAGTTGTTATTCCTACTAGACTCTTCCGCCTAGAGGTCAGCATCTGTTTTAATTTCTTTATATTTAATTAAAAAGAAGCTCAAACTAGCCAAAAGTTGGGAGATTGGGTGGAGTTAGAAGTGAAATGTCAATGATGAAGACAAAATATGTTGGATATTGGGGTAACCTTGTTATATTTGGACATTAAAGAGTATGAAGAGAAGAGAACTATATAATTTTTTAATCCTGAAATCTTTTTGCTTGCATAATTTTCCTCTTTATTTGTCTTTTCCCTCATTTAAACTGAGCACTTGTTACTTATGATGTCTGCACTATCTGATATAAATTGGTATTTGAATTTAGCAAGGTAATTTAGGTGAACAATGAACAATCACAATCTGTTGAATTGATAGGTTAGCATTTTATCAGGATTAGTAAATCTATTTTTAGTTGTACGTAGTACCAATCTCCTGCTCTCCACCATGCCTTTCTTAATTTGCTATTTATGTGTTATATCAAAACTTCCTTTGACTTATTCACCAACATATTTCTTGTTTCAGGGTAACTACTTTTACATACTCAGAAAGGATGAACATGATCGTGGGAAGACTGGATTTAGGTTTAGCTTCTCAGCTCCATCATAGCAGCTGTGTTTTCTTCCATTTTTTTCATGTAGTTCTTCAAGCATTAAATATTTTTTGCTATCTATCATGGCACGGTATTTTCATTTTCTTACCATAATCCAGACAAAATAAGAGAGGGCATTCATTCATAACATATCAGCAGATTTTGACACAATAGTTGTACTAAATTCAAAAAATAATGTACTCATGTACTGCAATTTTAGAAGCATTGCAACTGAGAATTAATTACTTTTTCCGTCCTACTTGGATTGTGAAGTGTACACCACCCTTTTTTGTTGGTTGAGAGGTCACCATGTGAGTTGTTAAAAGTATAATGTATATCTCACTCCCTTTCTTCTTTTTTCTATATAATTAAGTTATAACTTCTCATAGTGAGTTGACTTCAACCTTCGCAGTACTCAAGGTACGAACAACATATAATGATATCAAGTGCCAAAAATAACTACAGTATACCCAAATAAAACGGGCCAACCCGTAGTTCGATAAAGCAGCAATTAATTTAGCATTGGAGTGAAAGCATCTGAAGACCTAAATAGATGAGTGAATGCATGGAAATGCAAAAACTTTGAAACGAACCGATATAGTGTCTGATTTGTTTCATGACGAGTTCTAAGGTGCGAAGGTTTTTTTTGCACCTTAAAAAAAGTTTTTTCACACCATTCGATCTTTTTAGTTTTCAAGTGAAAGGTTCAGATTTTTTTTATTATTTATTTTTTTTTTGTTTTCTAGATTTGTCCTTTCCCTTTCCCTCTCACTCTCACTCCAACTCTTGCAACTTTCATCGATGGTGAACACCATACGCTATCGATGCCAACACCTCCACTGTTCCAAACACACTATGGTTTCGTTCTTCGTCAACAATCACATATTTTCAAATCTTGAACGCAAGTTACAGAATTGATAAATGAAAAAACCATTGGCAACATTGCAACGATAACTCCAAACCTAGATCGCGGCATTCGTCGATTTCGAAGAAAGGTCACATTGCCAATAGAGGGAATAGTAGCTAGTCTTAAACCCAGATTGCACAAATCAAACTCCAAATCTAACAAAATCAAGCGTAGATCTAACAAAATCAAGTTGGGATCTAACAAAACAAAAATCAATAGATCTAGTGTCGATTCGACAACCTTGTGCTTGAAGAAGTTGTCGTTGTCGTACACTTCACGGTCTTCCATTGTCGCAACAGATCTAGCGTCTTTGCATTCTAAAAATCCAAGCATGCAGCCCGTTCTCATAAACCCAAACGACATGACCTTTTTCAGAGCAACAACAAACAGTGATCGTGGTCGAAGAGGAAAGAATGGCAATAACCAAGAATTGATGATGGTCAACGGTGATGTCGTCCGTTATCAGAGAAGAAAATGGAGAGGTTGGGTCTTTGAGGGGGAAGAGAGGTAGTGAGAGAACTAGAGGACAAAATTGGAAAAAGGGGAAACAAAACAAAAAAAAAAATGAAAGAAGAATTTTTTGAGTCGTAGATCTCAAGTAAGAAAAATCCAACACTATGAATTAACTTTTGTACCATGCGAAAAAATATTTTAATTTCGCAGAATAGAATCCTTCATGTTTCACTCACTATCATTCGTAAATTCACATCAAGAGAGAAATATACCAAATATCATAGTGAGAGAATAAAAAAATTGAAAATCTCACTCTCCAATTTATTTAATAGAAAACTTAATGAAAATACTTTAAAAGTCAACGTGAAAAATAGAAATAAAAGTAACTTTAATAAATTTTCAAAAAATAAACGGAGTGTTAATAATACATTCTTTAATTATTTTTTAAAATTTATTAAAAATTATAAAAATCAGAAGAGAGATTCATTAAATATAATGTGTGATTCTCAAAAATTTGTAATTTTAAATAAATTTTAACTAAATAAGAGATTGTGTTTAAAAGAATATTTCTTGATATATCATTTAAATATTATATTGTATAACTTTAAAAATTATAAGTAAAAAACAAACTTTAAATCAGTCTTCTTATTTTTTAATTCATCAATGGGAGTTCCCCTATTTTTTAATTTATTATCGAAGTTTTCTTATTGGTAACTGATAGTTTAGAATGTACGTAATTGCAAAACATAACTTCATTCACCCAAATAATAAATTCTGAAAAAATAGGAAACTGCGATAATAAATTAAAAAATAAAGGAACCGATCTAGTGATGAGATAAATAGGAAGACTCTTTTTACAATTAAGCCTTATTCTTTTTTATCAATGAGATCAAATGCATATTATGATTCCCATTAGGATTTTGTTTTTGAAATCGAAAATTAACTCTTAATTCCTAAGAATGGTACACAATTTTTACCATTTAAAAATTTTATTACTAGGCAACTCGATAGATTTGGTTTCATTAGCTAATTGTTAAAATAGTGTCTAACGTGTGAAATACACATCTAAAAAAAAAGAGAAGATTAAGAATGACTCCTCTAATTTATTAATATTAGGATAAATTAGTTTTTTCCTCTAATTTATTATTTAAGTTAAATTTGATCTTCCAATTTTTTGATTCAATTTAATTATTTTATTTTTAAAATCATTCACTTTGGTCATCTAGTTTTTTTGGTTTAATTTAGTCCTCTAATTTTTAAAATTAATTCATTTTTTTAAAATTTATATTTTATGTTAGTTTAAAACCATTTAGTAAAAATTTTGAATCATCACATAATATAATTTTTTATAATTTAGATTGAATGGTCAAATTGAATCTATTTAAAAAATTAGAAAAATAAATTGAATTAAAAAATTAAAGGATCAAATTAAATCTAAAAAAAATTGAATGAATAAAAAACTAATTTAATATTAATATTATAAAAAAAAACAATCTGTACCTAAACAAAATAACATGCTCTATAGATAAAATAGAATTCCTAACCCGCCATGAAAAAAAATAATATAATCCCCCTAATAGCCTAATTACTAAGGTCCTAAGGAAAAAAATGCGTATATAAAATGTAAAATCATAATAGCCTAATTACTAAGGTATGGAATCACATTTTGCTGACCATTCTCAGCAAGAACGTAGTTTCCTGCTTCAGTAAGGTGCACAGCATCCCAGAACAAGTACTTAGACGGATCGGGGCAAGTTAGGTCAAGTGCATTGCACACAGGACCCATCTCCAAGAGCCCTGTCCCACAGCATCCTTGAAGAGTTTGCGCAAAGCCTTCACAAATTATTAATGAACAAAATTAGCACGAGTCAAACTTGACGAGTTGTGCAAATTAAATAAATATATATATATATATATATATATATATATATATAAAAATGAGTGAGTAATTAAGTAGTACCATATTTGGTTGGATTTTGGACCATATCGAGAATGGGTGTATAGATATCGAAATAAGCGATCTTAGCATCATTGAGTGTGGATTGGAGTAAATGGATATGGGATTGAAGCTTGTTGTTGTAGGCTTGAGAATCCATGTTCTGTTGGGCGTCACACACACGTTGGAGCCAATGTAGGTCTTTGATGCTGCTTAAAGTCACTTGCACTGGGAGACACCCAATTGGTGGAAGACCTGCCACCAAAATCCTACGTGCTCCTGCTCCATAAAGTGTCTGCAATATCCAACATTAATTAAAATAAATTATTTTTTAACCATTGTAATTAAAATCTTTGATTTTGGGTGGAACTTGAAGATATTCTCATTAACTTTGATCCTTAAGATTAATTATGAGACTAATTCTTAATTTGATGTTTAATTTTAAACATCATCAACTCTTTTAAAAAAATATATTATATCAGAATCAAATTCAGATTTTTTTTCATAAACACAATGCTTGAGTGACATATGCAATGTGGTTAAATGAGTTGTATAAAGATATGCCTATAGTATGTATGAAAAAAATGCATGCATTCTTTAATATGTAGTTTGCTTTCAAGAGAAGAAGTTAGGAAATCAAAGTGGTTTCATTTTTGTGAAGCTTCGTAGAATTTGTACTTAATTTATAAGGGAATGCAGACGAAAGAAAATTTAAATTGCCTTGTTTTGAATATTTCTTTATGAACAATATACTTTCTATAAGATAATATTAATAAGAATAATGATTGTTTGTCAATGTCTCGTTATGAATATATTATTTCAAGAGACGTAAACTGAAAATGCCAATAAATTGGAAGAAAAAATAAATAAAATACATCTACAGTTAATTGATGGCAATATTATAACGGATTTGGATCATTCCAATTTCCAACCCTAAAGATAAACTCTTCCCCGACGAATAGTTTTTTTTTTTTATATAGAAAAAAAGGGAGAAATTCGAAATCTAATAAGTATATGACTCTAATTACAAATTAATTTATGCACTCATGGTTTAAGCATATGACTCTAATTAACGTGCAAACAAGAGAAATTGAATTAAACATGGGACAAATAATTATTTAAAATATACAAACCTGAACAAAATCATTAAGATTTTGAAGGAGATAATCTTGGTAGCCCGAAATAGAACCATAGCGAATCATCCTTGATGTTGCTGGCATCAAATATGCATTGTAGAGCATGTCATTGGTCCCAATACTGATAACAAACAAGGCATTTTCTAGTATATCATTGGCCTTTTGATTTCCAACGACTCTTGTTATCCTCTGCAAGGCTTGTTCAAAGGAAGCAAGCTGTGAGGACAAGTCCAAAACCCTGGCCAATGCCACGGTATTGGGATCCAAGCCAGAGCCCCCAGAGGCAAAACTAACGCCGGTGACCATATCACTAACAGTCACTAGCGGGTCAAAGTAAGCGGGTAAAAGGTCCTTAAGGCCTAGGAATTGGGCAAGGTAATCGGTTGCGATTTTCCCATTTGAAAACCTCCCAGTTGCCAGGTGAGTGGGAAAGTCGCGACCATAGGGGAAGTGGTCCCCTCGGAAGAGAGTGAACAAGTGGTTGTTGTTGCCGGGGTCCACCGTGGAGTCCCCAAAGGCAAAGATGGCCGAGAAATTGCTCGAGGCAGTGGTGGACTTTAGCATGCATAGCAAGAGGAGAATGGAGAAGCTGGAGGTTATTAGGGAAGCCATGGCAACCTGATGTAGGTAATTTTTGCACTTGGAAAACTATATATGGTATATTGTATGCTACGTGACCTGAGTACGTAATGTTATGTTCTATTTATAGAATTTGGGTAGCATGAGAAAAGACTCCAAGATAAATGTAATCTTCTGTTGGATGATAATTGATTGGGTTTGTTTAATTTGAATTTCAATTATCCACAAGCATGCGTTCAAAACTGGTTTTATCCATTGATTAGATTATATCAGAAGATGATAATTGTCCCAGGCTGTCAATTAGTTTCAAAATGAATGTTGTTATATTTGGTGCGAATTTGAAAAAGTTTTTCTATTTCTTCTGTTTTTTGCTAACAATATTTTCTAATCTAATTTTAATTTTTCAAGAAACTCAAACAATATTGTTTTCAGTTTATATTAAAGTATACTCATGCGTGCGGTAAAAGTCAAATTTCGAAAACTCACGCACTTGAAGTTAAGAAATTTCATATTGGATAAGCCTTTCTTTGTCTTTTGTTTTAGCTAACACTAATTTTAATTAATATTTTTTTTTGTTACAAGAGGAAAGAAACAAAAAGAAACAGAAGCTACAGTATAGGAAAAAAAAACACCGGACATATCTGCCTTAAAATATAATTTTCGAAATGTAACACAAAATATTTATCAGTTTATGTATATCCGTGTGCGGGAAAATCAAATTTTCGGAACCAAAAGACTTAAAATTATTTAATATGATCAAACAGAATTAGTAAGTTATCTAAATTATTAACTACCCAAATATCTATATATCTATATCTACATTTAACTTATGTTGAGTTATCTTGTGAGTTAAGGATATGTACAATGATTTTTGGAAGTTACTGGTTTTTTTATATATAATGGGTTGCTGGATCGTATTTCTTATGACAAAAGATGAATAATAATAATAAACAGAATTCTTATCAATTTTTTCTAAAGATAAAATATTTTACTAAAAATTAAAATGAATAATGTAATATAAGCATAAAATGATAATGTAGAAAGGCTTTTTTGACTGGGAATGTGAAAAAAATACTTTAACTCTAATATAAAAAGGTAAAAGTGAAATTGTATTGAAATATTAAGGATGAATAAGGTTAAAAAAAAAATACTACACAGGCCAGTTTGTTTTGTTTAATCTAATTCGCAATGCCTAGCATTTAAACAGAATGGACTGGGCTAGTATGCCAAACAAAACAAGTCCTTAACTCGGGTGCTAGTGAGTTGAGAGACTTAACGATAAAAAATATATACAATTTTGAAATTTCTAAAAAATTATAAAAAAAAATTGAAAATCATACAAACTTATAAACTATGATAGAAACCGAAAAATCTTTTGTCACCATTTAGCAAAATAAAATTTGAAAAAAAAAATATAGGCACATATAGTGTAAAAAATATCAATAACAATCTATTATGTATAATAGATTATTTATTAACTTTTATAATAAATTTTACTGGAGTCTACAAAATTGACGTGATAGTAGAATGTGCACTCACAAGTAACTCCCTGGACAGTTGGACTATTTGGCCAGTAGGTATTAACAATTAATTATCTGTATAGTTGGATATTAATGATAATAGTATTATTTCTTTATTCATAAGCGATTGATTATCTATAATCTATTAGATTATTTATAATTTATAAATTATCTACAAGATATACATCATTTATTCACTATTATCTATAAGTTGTGAATTATCTATTAACTATTATTTACATTATCTATTAACTATTATTTGCAAACAATAAATTATCTACAAGACCCTATTATAATGGCTCCTACGATTAAGAACTGGGAGTTTCTATCCACCTTATAAATATCAGTTTCTATCTTAATTATTTTTTTTATTTCATTCTAAACTCAACTCTTACTCTAGATTTTGGTTTAATTGTTTTTATAAAAAAATTGTTAAAGAAAAATAAACTAACAACTTTTGATTCTATATCCCGCTAATCGTGGCAGACTTCCTATCTCGCACCAAAATCTAAATAAACCATCTCACAGCAAATTCTGAACATTTTATTTAGAGGAATAGTCACTGGAAGGTTTTTTTTCCATAATTATATCAATTTAATCTAGAATATTATTAAAATACACTAATTTATTAAAAAAAATCTTAAATTATACTAGTTTGATGTGACAGTAAACAAGTCAGGTTTGATCACTCTAACTTTCATGAGTTGAATTTTTTTATTTTATTTTTTTAAAATTGTTCCAAGAGTTTATTAAATTAATTTTTTATAAGAAAATGATATTATTAAATATAATTATTTTTTTATATTATTTAATTTATATAAGATATTTTTTAGGTGAACATTTTTTAAATTACGAAAAAACATGTTAAAGAGATCAAATCATTTGTGCTTAAAGTACGAAATTTCATTCGTATTATTAAGCATTTTCCTTTCAATAAAATTAAGGATGAAATGGATATTCTTATAAGAACACAAAATAAAGTTAACAATCACAGTTGGTTACTTGGTTTGAGCATTAGACTCAAATATCAAGTTTGAATCTTATAAATGACAAGTTAGATTGTCTCATAAATATTAATCATACTTCGCACCAAAAAATAAAATTATCTAATTTTTCAGATATAAAAAATCTTTAAGCCCTTAAATTTATTACTCCATCTCACCGGCCTGAACATTAATTTATGATTAAATTTAATGTTGTAAATTTAAGACTGCTTTCAAAAAATGACAAAATCAGCAAGTTGCACCACTCTAATCAAGGCTTTTGATTTGCAACCTACATGGATTTCTGCTAAATATCTCACCACAGGGAAACAGAATGAATGGGAGGCAAGTGGACTAGTTGAATTAGTTTATCAGTTCACCAAATGCACATTGAGCTAAAATTTCGAAAGGCAACATAGACATACAGACAAGTAAATAGAGTTAGGCAATGGTGCTAATCAATCCACATTCTTAAAAATTCTAGAAGCAAGCATTTGCACAAGTGATAATTAACTACTCAATCCAGGGATTATTATTTCCTAATCAGCAAATCATTGGACAAAGCTCCAAAGTTTTGATACCAAAAAAATTGCAAACAAATGATGACCAGTCTTTCATGTATAATACCATTCACAAAATATACAACTGTGAAGTGATGTGATTGCACACACCCTACTCTACTAAACACAATGATGAGGCTGAGAGCAGCACCTATTGAGAAACCTAAGCACTGCATCTGCCTTTCTCCTAGCTCTCAAAGACCCATCAGCAGCCAAGCTTTGCAGTGAAGGAATGCTCCTTGGATTTGCCAAGAGCCTCCTTGCCACCACTTCCCCCTCTTGTTTGCACAGTCCTAGCAAAAGGGTTATTGAATTTTCCTTCCCTTTCACTGATCCAAATCTCAGAAGATCAATAAGAAGTGGCACCAATGCTCTACTGTTCCTTATCTCTTCTAGCCCCTCAGAGCAACCTAGGAGCAAAGCAAGAACAGCAAGAGCATCATCTGTTATGCCAGCCTTGTCATCCATAAGCAACTCAACCAGCACAGGAACTGCCTCAGCCTTAACAACACTTACCTTGTTAGGATTGTAAACTGCAAGATTGAACAGTGCACTTGCAGCATCTCTTTTCCCTATTGGAGTTCCTTCTTTCAAGAGTTCGACTAAGGCAGGTATTGCCCTTGGCCTTCCTCCAATTTGCACTTTGCACTCATCCACCATAGACAAACTATATATTGATGCTGCTGCATTCTCCCTTGCCTCCATGGTCTTCCCTGATTCAAGTACTTCCACTATGCTGTCAACTGCTCCTGCTGCCATGATCAAAATCTTGTTGTTGTCGAATATGGAGAGGTTGAACAAGGCTGTCACTGCATGCTCTTGGATTCTTGAATCTTGAGATCCTAGGAGTGTTACAAGAAAGGGAATAGCCCCTACCTCGGCTATGACGCTTCGGTTAACCATGCCAGTTTTTGTGAGTAACCGAAGCTCATATGCAGCTTGCCTTTGGATGTCAGCAGAACCAGTTGCCAATTTTCCAACTAGAAATTCTGCTGTCATTTTGACAGCATCCGCAGCGGCTTTGTTTGCAGAAATATGGTCTACAGCATCTTCCTTCAACTTCTTGCTGCTGTTCTTGTTTCCTTCGGTGGTAGGCTCATCCACTGGAACATTGTTGTCATGGCACCATTGCTGAACAAGGCTCTTCAATGCATAGTTTGGTATGAGAGCCGTGTGAATTAGCCTTTGCCCACTTTTGGGGCATGTGTGATGACCAGAGTTTATCCATTGTGCAATTGAGATTCTATCATAAGAGTGCCCTGATGACACAATCACCGGGTCCCTCATTAAGTCAAGTGAAATTGGACAACGAAATTCATCAGGAACATTAGGTGTCATGGACTGAGAGGATGAAGAACTATCATATACTTTGTTATACAAAAATGAAGATAGTGGCTTACAATCTTCTTTTGTATCACTCTCTCCTTCTTTGAATATCATGGATTTGGAATAGCACATCAGAGATATGAGATTGTTTATATTGGAGACAACAATTAATCCTCCTGTGCCAGCTTGGTTCTGAGCTTCAGCCTCTAACTTGGATATTTCCTCTTCATAATCTGATGGAGTTCTCAAACCAATGCTACTTAATATCTCTTCCACTTTGCCAAAGTCAACGAGCCCCTTCTTCTTCTTGTTTTGTAAACTGTTGTTGGCCATTACTTGTATAAGCTGTTCTCTTCGGTGAAGCTCTCTAGGATCAATGAGTAACTCAGCCCTCTTTGCTTGCTTGTGAAGAAGCTCCACTTGTTCCTTAATATCTGAGGTTACATTAAGCAAACTCAAGGAAAGGATATCAAGGGCCCTTCCCATCTCCTTAACAAGCACATAAAATTGGTTGGATATGAACTCTAACTGTATGAGACTCCAAAGAGAACTTCCATCCTTGCAATCTTGGATCAAAACTTTGACTCTTCTTATCACAGAGAAGAGTTCTGTGAGACACAGGATCGAGGAAGGAGGGAGTGGAGTATCCGTTTCTTGAATCTCTTCAAACAAAGAAGAGAGAAGTTTGATCCTCCTTATCATGGTTGAAACGTTTCTTGTGTGTACCAAGGGAAACTTCTCCATTGAGCCAACTTCATTGCACACATGAATCAGAGAATCTAGCAAAGTCCCTGATGGTAACAAGCCTGGGGAGACCATCATCGCGGATAGAACATTATTCATTTTGGTTCTTACCTTAGTAGGAGGATGTTTCTGTTCATTCTTATGGTTTGCAAAATTTGCTCTCTACAAGGAATTGGATTATTCTGAGAGCTTCTATAAGGCTATTTCTTACATTAAAATAATTGTCAAAGAGGTTATATGTTTAATTAAATGCATGGTACTTTTGTCTCTTTCTATTTGTGCAGTTAGTGCTAAAGACAAGAAGAAAAGTATTGAAGAGAGTTGAGTATTTCTTGGGGTGCTGCCATTTGGAGGATTTTCCTGGCTTGCAAGATTAGTTGGTATTCCCCAGCTAGTTTTTTATTCAAATTTGAATACTTTCAGCCATTTTTTTATTCAAGCAAGAATATTTTTTTTGTTAATGAGCCTTGTCAAACATAGTTTTCAGCTGCTTGGTATATCCCACCTTTGAAAATCTTTAAGCTTGGCTGATGAGATCTTCAAATGAATATTTTTCAGTGCAACTTGTTATTTGATATATATAGAATCCAACAGCATCCCCAACCAGATTCATAACATTCATTTTCTTGATCTGTCGTTTCAGGAAAATTAGGCATTATATGTAAAGTATGTGACTCCTGAAAACCTCAATGGCTGAATCTAAATCATCGTGCCATCCACTCACTATTTCTAATGTCACATTTGTCGTCTCTGCCGCAGGATCTAATATTGCAGCCCCTATAATATGTTTCAACTTTCATGCTTCAATTCAATTGGCGTTCCTCTTTTTGCATCATATATTAAATGCCAAAAAACATGGTAATTAACCATTTTAGATTTGGATCATGGACATTACACGACAAAGTAGCTGTAGAATTCCATGTAAAGTAAGTACCAACAACCATAAAAGAAAATCCTAGATTGGTCGTGAGATCAAATAAGTCAGATCAACATAGAAGTGGCTCTACTAACCACTATAACGTAATCTGGAACTTTGAAAGATTAAAAGGCCTCCTTCACTGTAGCAAAATTTGCATGTTTTTGGCCGGTTCCTATGCTATGTAGGTCAACCTTTTTGCCTATAATTCTTATAATCATAATCATTAATTGTCACAAACAAATGAAGCTAATGTTCTCTGCTACATAATTATGTTTGTGCCTGTGACAAAGAGAGATGAACTTTATTTTAGGCACCTAAGATCACTTCACTTACCAATTTTTTAAGTATGCTCGTCTACATGACCTGGAGAACAATTTCAATTAAGGTTCAGTGTAACCCTTTAGACTAAAAAAATAGTAGAATCTTCCTTCTTGAAGTACTATATCATTGAAACTAATCAATTTATCATTGAAACTAATCTTCCGTCTACTATATATATATAATGCATCTTGTTGTAATATTATAGGGGATGACCTATTGAACATTATTCAATTGCACTCGTTGAATGTGCTGTACAATATACGCGGTTATGCTACTGTAATTAAGCATTGTATGGATTTGGACAAATGGCTTATTTGTACAGTTTAATTAAATAATGAAAACTTTGAAACTAATCAATTTGTTGTAGGGCAATATTCTTTTAACACTAAGGTTTAAATAAAATCTGTTCAAATTTAATTAAATTTTTTGTTTATATCACTTTTACAATATTACGTATCAATTAAAAATAAATAAGATAAGTAACAAATGTAAATCAAATCTTATTTTGAAACATGTGTAACGGTAAGAGTCAAGTATACAGTTTAATAAAATAATGAAAACTTGAAACCAATCAGTAGGGCAATATCCTTTTACCACTAAGGTTTAAATAAATGTTTCTCCTATAAATATTGAAAAGTTTGATATTTGTTCTTATAAAAATTTTGATAAATTTTTGGTTCTCTTAAAATTGACATGTTTTATTTTATTTTTTTCTCCGAATCTAGATTTGGAGGAGGAATCCAAACTTAAAAAATTAGACATGTAAAACTATGTTTCCTCTTTTTCTTTTCTAGATTCTCTCCTTCAACTCCCTCGGGAACCGCATCCACCAAATCCTTTTCTCCTTCTCCATCGCACTCTCAGCCCTGTGCCTCCTCTTATCAAAATAACTCATCCTCCTCCACCACACCTGTGCCACCTTCGTTACAATCTTCCAAATCCCCGTCCTTGGCTACGCCATCGCTAGAAAACCCTAAATACCCTCCATGCTTCCTCGGCCTAGATGACCTCGATTCCTTCGCCTACCACGTCTTGTTAGACACCCTTGTCCGGAAAACTACCTCATTGCATTTGACCAAATTAATTATATTCAATTTAATTTATATTCTTTCTACAATGTTATGTATTAATTAAGAATAAATAAGGTGAGTTATAAATGTGACCAAATTAATTGGATAGGTGATTGACCTATAACTTACCTTTCAATATATAAAATAATAGAAACTTGAAATTAATTAATTTGTTGTATGGAAATATCATTTTAATAATAAGGTTTATAAAATCTGTTCAAATTTAATTCAATTTTTTTAATCCTTTCTACAATATTACATATCAATTAAAAATAAACAAGGTAAGTAATAAATGTGACCAAATTAATCTATTCAAGTTATATATTTTAAAATCTATATTTTTATTATTTGAGCACACGCTCCTAATGTCAATTTTCAGTAAATTTGATTATAATAAAAATGAAAAGAAATTGATCATGGATGCATGGATTTTAATTAATGCAAAAACAATTATTGTATTACCAGAGATCGTGTAGTGCTCGGGTAATAAGCCAAATTCTTCAATAAATAAAATCAAATTTTCTAAGGATTAATAAAATCAAATTCTTCATTCATTGGGAGACCGAACAATGATTGGATTTCAGAGCGATTTGTAGTTTCCCTAAAATAAATAAAAACAATAGAATTTGTAATTAAAAACAAACAAAATTATTCAATAATATTCTTTATGCGATCTACGTGAAAAATTTGTATACCTTTGTAGGATACTTCTCAGTTCTTTATAAAATTCGTTGTCTATGATGATGGAAGAACTCCGAAAAATGATGAGTTTGATTAACCGTTCAATCCTATAATACAATGAAAAAATAAATATAATAACTAATTACAACATCATAAATGCATAATCTATTACTGTGGTGATCATTGGAAACTGCATCATTGATTTTGCTACCAATTAAAAATAATACTTAGAATTATGTTTGAGAAACAAAACTCAGTTTTTTTTAGTATACATCGACAAATAACCTTGTTGTCAACTAAAGTCATTATTGTGAGATCATATTTGTCCTTTCGATCACTTTATAACTTTTGAAACTGACCTTCCTAGAGAAGAAAACAAACTTTATAAGGTTAAATGTTTTAAAAAAAAAACTATGCAAATAGAAAAATAACATTGAAATTTAGAGGAATACCAATGCCATGCATGTTCAGGGTCTTTTATACAAATTGTCAATTATCATTATTCGACAAGGATCATGAAGAAGAAACGTCAATTGTCTATTGTCATGTATGTTGTTGATCTCAAATTAATCCAATATCAATATTTAATTACGTGTCCAAATTCCTTAAATATTTAATTAATCAAATATGATAAAATATATTTTTTTTTCTTTTTTTTTAGTCTCGTACATATTTCTTTCATTTAGTTACATACATCAATATATATCAATATATAATAAGATATACTATGAACTAAAAATATATTTTCTTTTTAGCCGATTCTATTTTAAGCAAAATCGGATCAGATGGCAAATATTAACATCTCTTTTGCGTATACAAATATTTATTATATTATATCCTGGAATAGTTTTATTGAAGAACAAGAGAGGGATCCTCTAGCACGGGCAACTTTGGCAAGGATCGTCTCGCCCTTTACAGCGACCTTTCCCCTAATCCTGGCTCACTTCGGTTGTGGCATTATCAACAAGGGACTTTTTGGTCACACTGCAGCCATTTTCGATCTCCTTTGTGTCTCAAACCTCGTCACAGTACATGGAAACCTTTTCCTATTAATTGCATCCCCAACATTGACAACATCATCTTTGGCCCCGACCCTGATGCTCCAATACACCCCTTTAGTCATCCCTCAAGGTGGCATCACCATCGATGGTGATATACTCCCTGGCCTTCACTTTAACGAAATCAACCATGCATGGCGGCTTCATCATTAATAAAAGTGAAAGGAGGCCATTCGTCAAATTGAATAAAAAATTAAGTAATGAATCACTGCTGTATTTGCTGCAATAATCACTAAAGTGAAACACATGATCCCAAAACAAGTATTGATGTACCTCCTAAATCTAAAACCCTCTTTGTGTTGCACATAAATTACACAAATCATTCGATCCCCGAATACTCATAAAATGAGGTAGTTCATCAATTTGAATAAAAAAATCCAGTAATGCAATTCTACAAATTTAGTTATGATTGAGAGAAGGATATTGAAGTTGTATTCAATGAATTAACTATAACCATTCATCCTTTATTTGACTAATATAAATATCAATCCATGGAAATTTAGTTTTTTGTGCTTGATGGTATTCTTATATATGCTGGGGCTATGTATCGCATTTTGCTTCTCAATAGTGCGGTCTAATGTGTTTATGTTTTATCTTCCTAAGTAGTAGTAATTGACAATAGTTAATGGCTGCTTCAAGTCTAATTTTCTGCAATCATGGGGTGGGAAGGAGGTTGAAATCGGGAACAAGGGAGGTGGACCGTGGACGGAAGTTAAGGTAACTGCCGCAGAGTCCTTTCCATGAGTGTAGGAACCTGAATGGGAAACCTAGGAGGAGCAGCAGTCACGTGTAATACTTTTATTCAAATTAATGGCTGAGAATTAGTGTAATACTTTTAATATTACCTAATTATAATTTCATTCCTTCTCATATATAATATATAATAATAAATTAAATAATTAAATATAATTTAAAATATTGTATTTAGTTATTTTATATATAATTATCAGAAATGTAGATTTATATTTTATTATTATTTTTAATTACATGAACGATATATATTAATATAATTGACATGAATTAAAAATATTATCCTTCCTTTTTTATCGTAAGTTTTAATTTTAAAAAAATTGAGATATCCTTTTACCATAACATGACACATGTTGACAAACATGTACAGCCTGACAAATACAGTTGATAAGAATTGATTTATTTGCATTTAATTTAAAAATAAACTTAGAAGTTTTAATTTTGAAAAAAAAATTGAGATATCCTTTTACCATAACATGACACATGTTGACAAACATGTACAGCCTGACAAATACAGTTGATAAGAATTGATTTATTTGCATTTAATTTAAAAATAAACTTAGAAGTTTTAATTTTGAAAAAAAAATTGAGATATCCTTTTACCATAACATGACACATGTTGACAAACATGTACAGCCTGACAAATACAGTTGATAAGAATTGATTTATTTGCATTTAATATATATATATATATATATATATATATATATATATATATATATATATTACTAATCAATTAAAAAGGTTCAATTATATATTTTTGAATAATCAATTAGATTTATATTGTTAGTTTTTTTAACAAAATTATATTGATAGTTTATATTTTTAAAAGAAAAAATAATAATAGTTTATATATTTAACAATGGAAATAATTATAATGGTAATCAATCAATTAACATATATTTTTATCTAAAATGATTGATTTAAAATGTAAGAACGAAAGTTAATTTTCATCAAATCTTAAAGGATTTAAAATATATTCTATCCAAAATAAATATCAGCTGCAAATAAAGAGAAAATTGAAAATTGTATGTAGATTGATAATATAAAATAAAATTAACTAAATTTGTAATTGAGTAAAGTAATTAAATTTGTCTTATGTGGATTGATAATTTAAAAAGAAATGAACTATTAATTAAAAAATGTAATAATTATTATTTGTTGTTCTGAATTACTTTTGAATTTTTAATTAAATAATATTATTGTTTAGAATCACATATATTATTTTGAATTATTTTCCATTCTTATTATTTATATTAATAGCTTATGTCTTTAAAAATGGAAATAAGAATATTAAAATAGATTGAATGTTAACAACAAATTATTTTTTACAATATAATAAATAATATTGAAGAAAATGAATTTGAGTTATTTGTTATTCTAATATTATTCATATTTATATTGATAGTTTGTATCTTTAAAAATAGTAATAAAAATATTTTACTATATTTTATTGCGGAATAGTTATATAGTAGAACAAGAGAGGAAGAAGGCAAAAGCCGGATGCATATAAATGATGCATGCATTCCACTCCCACATGCAGCATATGCAATTAGAGAAGAGGCTTGCAAATGGCGACTTCTTTGACCTTCACTTGTATTACAGTTTTCTTTTCCTTCTTCTTGTCTTTCAACAACTATGTTAAAGGTGATCTCATTCCACCATCTACTTGCAATCGTACTTCTATTAAAGGTGCGGTCGAATTCAATAAATAGTAAATTAATGCAAATGTTTGTTTTTTTTTTTTTATGATTTCTAACTACAATTAAACTTCAGGTCTCAATAGAAAAATATCATTGGAGTTGGTGCATATGGATGGACCATGCTCCCATTTGAAGCGTAACAATGTTGTCAACGACAATGATTTTCTGAGGGACCATGAAAGGGTGAAGTACATTCAGTCACGAATTTTTAAGAATAATAATTTGACTGAATTAGATTCATCAGTGAGCATACCAACGATTCCAGGTCTTCCACTTTCAACTTTAAACTACATTATCGTTATTCGTCTTGGAACGCCAGAAAATAGTTATCAAATGGTATTTGATACGGGTAGTTCCCTCACATGGACCCAATGTTATCAATGCAAGACATGCTATGAACAATCTGATGCAAGATTTAATCCATTAAATTCTTCAACATATAAAGGTTCAGTTTGCTCAGATAAGACATGTAAAGGCCTCATGAATACTAGACAAGGTAAACAATATTTAATTTTCAATAAAGTTATTTCAAAACAATGTGTAATCTTGATTTTTGTTTCCATGCAGGTCTCAAATGTAGTAAGGATATACGCCTATGCCACTATAGTATCCGTTATGGAGATGGATCATATAGCACAGGCTTCTTTGGCAAGGATCGTCTAGCCCTATACAGCAACATATCTCCTAACAGCGGCATAACAGATGACTTCTACTTTGGTTGTGGCATAATCAATAAGGGACTTTTTCATCGTACTGCAGGCGTTTTCGGCCTAGGCCGAGGAGAGCTCTCCTTTGTGTCTCAAACCTCGTCACAGTACATGGAAACCTTCTCCTACTGCATCCCCAACATTGATAAGGTTGGTTACATCACCTTTGGCCCTGACCCTGATGCTGACCACGATGAGAGAATTGAATACACCCCTTTAGTCATCCCTCAAGGTGGCCTATCACATTACGGTCTCAACATCACTGGCATCGCCATCGATGGTGATATACTCATGGGCCTTGACTTCAACGAAATCGACCACGGCGGCTTCATCATCGACTCCGGCTGCATCGTCACCCGCTTACCCCCGACCATCTACGCCAAGCTCCGCTCAGTGTATCAGCAGCGTATGTCCAACTATCCCTCCGCACCAACATACACTCCATTTGACACGTGTTACGATCTTAGTGGATTTCATTATCCAATTCCCGAAATGTCATTCGTGTTTCCCGGTGTCACTGTGGACTTGCCCCGGGCAGGGACATTCTATCAGCTCAATCCAAAACAATATTGTTTGGCATTTATTCCCAATAAAGACGATAGTCAAATAAGCATATTTGGCAACATCCAACAAAAAACCCTTGAGATTGTGCATGATAATCTGGGTAATAAAATAGGATTTCGTCCAAATGGTTGTGGTTGAATTCAGCTTATTAAAGGTGTAAAACTTTGTTGAAAAAATTGGAAACATCTTGTTATCGAATAATAAAATATGTTACTTATTATGTTTTTTATTTTTTTAATTTAGTTTGATCACGGTTATTTATATATTTATATATAGAAATAGAGATAAGATCCGTTAAAACATATTACACATAATTTTAATAAAAAAAAATGTTTCATTACATACTAATAATATAGTTTTAACAAATCTTGTATCACATTTTTTTTATTCAAATTAGTTCTGTCCTATTAGTTTTTATCAACAAAATATCATTGTTTCAAATTAAATATTGCATGTATTTTTTCACTTTATTAATATATTAACTTTTATTTTTAACCAGTATTTTAGTTTCTTATTATACTAGATAAACATTTTTATATAATTATAATTCAATTTTTTTAAAATATTTAAATTATAAATTGTAAATTTATATTTATGATAAATAATGTAAATTGTGAAATAAGTTTATGTTTCATTTAAAATGTGTAGGCACTTACGAAAATTGTGTATGTGTATATAAAGATAGATGAATAATGATTTTGAAAAATATATTTTGCCCGATAGAGAACATATGTGAAAATTTACTTTTAAATAAAACGAAAAAAGTATTAAAATATTTAATTGATAGAATTAATGATGAATTTTAAATTAAAATATAAAAACAAATCTTTTTATAATTTGATTTTTAATTTCTATTTCTTATTCCTTAAAAAAAAACAAAATCTTTCATTTTATTTATTATCATATGCTTGGAGACGGAACCAGTTACGGGGAATAGGGGCAGTCACCCCTGAATCCACAAACCTTTCTTAACATATTATATATTTGCCCCCACTCCTATTGAAATATTATCATAATTAGCCGTTATCAAAAGTTAACCGTTTTCGGGACACATATAAAGTCTGTGTGGAAAGTCAGCCAACTCTAGAACCAGCGCACTCCAATATTTCATCATCCTCTTCAATTCCTTCCCTTTGAATCCTTTTCTTCTTTCAAATATGGAAATATTTTTCTTCAATATATTTTGTACACATCCTGTAACAAATATTCAACGAAAAGGTATTTTCAAGTAAAAAATCCAAAATGAAAACACATTTTTGTTGTTTAATTTTTTTTCATCCCTTTTTATAGAAAAAAAAATAATTGCAGAATTAAATTACATTTTTACCTAAATTAATTTTGATATAAATTATATCAATGATAACACACGTTATCTTTCTTAATAATAATCAAATTAATTGTTACATAAATTTCCTTTTTATTTAAGTTTAAATTAATGATAACATAAATTACTTTTTTAATTGTAATCAAAATAATATCATAAATTAATTTGATTATGATTAATAAAATTAATTCTTATAAATGGTAATTTATATTCAATTAATTTAATTTTAATTAAAATGATATTGACTATTATTATTATTGAAAATGGTAAATTATAACATAATTACTTTGATTACTTTAATAAAGGCAACTTACCTTTATAATTAATAAAAAATTATAAAAATAAAAAATCAACAAAAATATAATTTTGTTGTGCGTTTCAGTGAAAATTACAAAAAAATTGTATTTTTGTTATATATTTTTTGTTTTAAAAATATAAAACAAAAATGTGATTTCATTATATATTTTAACTAAAATCACAATGAAATGATGTTTCATAATATATGTAATAGATGGTGAGAAGAAGGAAAACATGAGTAAGAGAAAGAGGGGGGAAATAAGTGGTGGAGTGTTTGAAAAAAAAAAAAGAGTACGCAAGATGATGTTTTCCGATAATTTAAAAGTTTTTTAAGAATTAATAATAACACTCTTTATTATTACTGAATTATTACGCACTTTGTTGGACTTGCTTGGGATGAATTTTTGTATATATAAGTTATGTTTTTCCTCCCTTCTAAGGAATTTTTGTATATATAAGTTATGAATAAGCTACATTTCTAATCTTTCAAGTAGACCAAAATCAACAAAGTCATGAATGGGCAAATTTGGTTTTTCTATAATAATGGGTAGCTAGTTATCATAAGAGTGTTATATGTTTGTCAAACCAGTATTTGGAATAGTACTTGTTGGATTCCAAACGAAGCGTGAAGGGAATTATTGGGACTACCTCACATTTATCCAAGGTGATTTATTATCCATTTCACCCTGCTTTTCTTAACAGGGCTGCAGGATGCTACAAATGTCTTAAGTTTAAAAATATTTTTATGATATTAGAAAATATTTTTTCACTTTATCAATAATACTCTTCAGTTTTTTCACGACTTCATTCAATACCCCTGTTTGCTAATAAATAAATAAAAACTAAAGGATTTATGTTTAAAATATTTTTGCAAAAAATTTGCAAGACAAATTAAGTTATTTTATTATATGCAAAAAATATTAAAAGTTTCAATAATTTTTTTTTACAAAGTTAAGAAAATATTCATATTTTTGCCAAAATTTGAAGAAAAAATTTGCATAAAAAACTAAAATGTTGTTTTATAACAATAATAATAGTAATAATAGTGTAATTTTTATTATTAACAAAGACAAAAATAACTAAAAATTACTTTCTATTAAAGTGTTGTTCTATATTCATTTAATGGCTTGAAATCATTAATAATTGATTAATTAATGACTTTAAAAACTTTTAAGAACAATACAAAAAAATATTATTGAAAACAATTAAAATTTAGATAATTTTAATATATCATTTTAGAACATTATAGGAAATTTTATTGAAAGCAATTAAGGCATATATAACTTTTTAATGAGAGAAAGAAGCATATTAGTGAGATTAGTCTTAGAACATTACGTATTTCCAAAACCAGCATTTAGTGATAACACTAACACAAGGACATAAATCCCAAAAAACAATTGGGTGGCCACGGCCTCTTCCGCTCCTTATAAGCTCAATAGTTGGATATACATGCTCACTAGGTACAACTTTGAACTTCTTTTTTATCGGGACATTGGCAGAAATGGTTATCATGTCCACACATATTCATACAAAGGGCTTTTATACATCATGTTCAGGGTCATCGAAATCCCAGTGCTACAGAATCTCAACTATGATTATTCGACAAGAATCCTGAAGGAAAAATGTCAAATGTCCGTTGACATATATGTTGTTCATCTCAAGTTCCTTTTAAGAAAATCCTATTTTATGATAATAATACTATATTTAAAATATTAAAATCAATATAATGAAAAACATATTTCCTTTTTTAGTCAATACACTATGAACTAAAATATATATTTCCTTTTAAGCAAATTCTATTTTAATTAAGCAAAAAAATCCGACCAGATAATAAATGTTAACATCTCTTTTGCGTATATAAATTATTATATTCTATTATGGAATAGTTATATTGTAGAACAATAGAGGAAGAAAACAATAAGAAAAGGTTGAAGGATCCTCCAGATGCGTATAAATGAGTCATGCATTCCACTCCCACATGCAGCATATGCGATATCAGAGAAGAGACTTGCAAATGTCGACTTCTTTTACCTTCACTTGTATTACCGTTTTCTTTTTCTTCTTATTGTCTTTCGACAACTATGCTAAAGGTGATCTCATTCCATCACCTACTTGCAAGCGTACCTCTATTCAAGGTGGTTGAATTCAATAAATCTTAAATTAATGCAACAGTTTGTTTTTTTTTTTTCTATTTTTATTATTATGATTTCTAACTACAGTTAAACTTTAGGTCTCAATAGAAAAGTATCACTGGATTTGGTGCATATAGATGGACCATGCTCCCATTTGAAGCGTGATAATGTTAGCATTGATAACGATCTTTTTAGGGACCATGAAAGGGTTAAGTACATTCAGTCCCGAATTTCTAAGAATAATAGTTCGTATCAATTGGATTCATCCGTTAGCATACCAACTATCCCAGGAATACCACTTGGGACATTGAACTACTATATCGTTATTCGTCTTGGGACGCCAGAGAATAATTATCAACTGCAATTTGATACGGGCAGTGATCTCACATGGACCCAATGTGAACAATGCACGACATGCTATGAACAATCCGGTCCAAGATTTTATCCAGCAAAATCTACAACATATGTGGCTTCAAATTGCTTTGATGAGACGTGCAAAGTCCTCATAAAAAACGAACATGGTAAACAATATTTAATTTTCAATTACGTTATTTCAAAACAATATGTAAGCTTAATTGATTTATTTTTCCATGTAGGTCTCGATTGTAGTAAGGATGTACATCTATGCCACTACCGTATCTATTATGGTGACGGATCCCTTACCAGAGGCTACTTTGGAAAGGATCGTCTGGCCCTTTACAATGACCTCGCCCCCAACCCTGGAATCACCGATAACTTCTACTTCGGTTGCGGCATAATTAATGATGGAACTTTTGGCAGAACTTCAGGCATTTTTGGCCTTGGCCGCGGAGAACTGTCTTTTTTGTCTCAAACCTCGAAACAGTACATGGAAACCTTCTCCTATTGCATCCCCAGCGTTGACGACGTGGGCTACATCACCTTTGGCTACGACCCTGACACTGACTTTGATAAAAGAATCAAATACACCCCTTTAGTCATCCCTCAAGGTGGCCTAAACCATTACGGTCTCAGCATCACTGGCATCGCCATCGATGGTGATATACTCCCTGGCCTTAACTTCAGCCAAATCAACCATGCCGGCTTCATCATTGACTCCGGCACCGTCTTCACCCGCCTCCCCCCGACCATTTACGCAACTCTCCGTTCAGTATTTCAGCAACGTTTGTCCAACTATCCCACTGCCCCCTCGCACAATGTATTTGACACGTGTTATGATCTTACTGGATATCATTATCCAATTCCTGAAATGTCATTCGTCTTTCCTGGCGTCACAGTGGACCTACACCCGCCAGGGGTACTCTATGAGTTCGATGATAAACAGTCTTGTTTGGCATTTATTCCCAATAAAGATGATAGTCAAATAACCATATTTGGGAACGTCCAACAAAAAACCCTTGAGATTGTGTATGATAATCCGGGTAATAGAATAGGGTTTCGTTCTGATGGTTGCAGTTGAACTAAGCTTGATTAAAGGTGTAAAAGCTTGTTGAAAAATTGGGAATGTCTTGTTCTCGAATAATAAAACATGTTCCTTATTATGTTTTTCTTATTTAGTTTGATCACAAAATACAATTGCATTCTTGAATACACTATCCAAAATTGTGAAATCATAACTCTAAATCCTGAATCTAAAAGATGAGGAGAATGTGTCAGCAATGCAAAGGTGCAAGGGCAAATTGGCTTCTTCATTGTCCCTTCCTAAGTTATTCTTATGTCCTTTCAAAACGATGTCTGAATAATTTAAAAAAGAACAGCAAAAAAATCAAGTCCGTACAAAGGTAGTAGGGATTAGCGATGAAAGCGAGAAGGCATGAAGCAGTCAAGAAGATGATGGAGAGGAGCGGAAAGTGGATGAGGGAAGAGGAGAGAAGGATAAGATGTGGTTATATTAAAATTTGGAGGTTCATCAAGCAAAAATGGGTGCATAAAGCAATTGTCTCCTCGTTATCTTGTCTTAGCCTATAACTTCCTTAGGTCAAGCCTATCCTTTGGAATTGAGTGTTGCTAGGTGCACCCAACATTATTGTTAGTGTACCCAGCATTATAAGAAAATGGTAAAATTGTCCTTGTTTGATTTTCCTCTTACGGATCAAGTTGATGTGTAACTTCTGGATCAAGTTAATCCGTAATAGGAAAAATAAAAATTTTGTTAATTATACAAGATATTTAATGATATTTATTTTGCTAATCAATCAATCATAATCATAATTAATGCTAATCAATCATAATTGATATATCTATATATAATAATAATTTATGCTAATTATGATTGAATTAGATTCAGTTTTCTCGGATATATCGTCTTTCAGGAAATTATGATTGATTGACATGATTGATTTATTAGCATGACTTATGATTATATATAGATATATCCTCTTTTAGAAAATTATGATTGATTAGCATGATTGATTTATTAGAATGAATTATGATTATATATAGATATATCATCTTTTAGAGAATTATGATTGATTAGAATCAATTATGATTATATATAGATATATCATCTTTTAGGAAATTATGATTAATTAGCATGATTGATTAATTAGCCTGAATTATGATTATGATTGATTGATATAAATATCTTTAAATGTATTGTATAATTAACAAAAATTTTATTTTGTTCCGGATCAACTTAAAACCAAACAAGGATAATTTTGTCATTTTTTTATAATGCTGGGTGCACCTAACAACACTCTTTGGAAGTTCAGTATCTTGCTTAAAATTGACTTGGACTGGCAACTTCAACTCGAAAGCCTAGCTGCCCGATCCACATCCATAGTCCGCCGAACTAAAAGTAGCAATGTCAATACTCAATACCACACGCACCCACCTTTTACAAGCTTTTTTGACTTTACTTCAGTTCTCAATGATTCCCAATAGCTTCATCTTGTTTTCACTTTCATTCTTCTCATACCTCTCATCAACTTTTCATATTTTTGTTGTAACAAAAAAGGCAAAAATACCTTTCAGTATTTTTCTTTACAGAAGCTCCAAACATATCGCATAACTAAATTCCTCGTGTTTTCTTGATTTACTAAGAGACCTTTTTTTTATCCGAAACTAAGAGACCATTTAGTTTAACATTAAGGTAAAATTAGATACAGTTCAGTTTCAAAAAAAATAGAAGAAAAGGTATATTAAAACGTATATTTTTTATTATAAATATGAGAATTAATTTTCTAATTTCAAAACGAAAAGACCTAAATATTATGTCTACTGAAAATTTCAAACAATGCACGATGTCTCCACTACTGTGTGACAGTCACTTTCTTAACTAAAGAAAAAAGACGCAATAGTTTGTGCATGTCATTGATTTGGTAAGTCAATCAGTACATCATATTTGGTTTTACTTTTTTTTTTTTTTTGTTTCACTTTAACGAGTAGTAGCACTTCTGATTTCTGAACCAAGAAGCAGCACAACACTGTATTATTTTTGTAGCAAGAGAGACATTTGGCCTACCTATAGTAAACGGTAATTGGTCTGGGTTAGTACCACTCCCCTACCTCGTCTTTGGCTGTTATGTTTCTCCTTCACTTATTGAACACAGCACAGAAAGATGCTCCTTCCCCCAATCAACATATTTTCTCTCTTTTCTTTTTTATTTGATAACTAAAAAGGAATGATTCAATTTCAATAAAGCAAAATGAATAACAGAGACACCACCTAACATCTAACGTGTCGATTAATAGTGTTGTTTCGGATTAATTAGTTATTTCATATTAGATTCTTCAATATGTAATTATATTAGAAAAATTTTATTATTTATAATAATCTTCTAAATAAGATTTTTTTTCTCATAAAAAAAAACTATTTAGGGATGGGAATAGGTCAGACCGGCCTATAGTGGCCTACATAAAGTCTGGTCTGAACTGACCTATTTAATTAAAATGTTAGATTCAAATTTTTTTTAAAGCCTATTAAATTAAATAGATCAGGCTTAAGCTTGTTAAAAAACCTTATAAGCCTGATAGGCCGATCTATATATATTTATATTATTTTTTGGTACTAATTTATACTTATATTATTTTTTGGGTACAATTAATTTTTTTTAAACCAGTAGACTTTGATTAACTTCCACTCATATAATCAAGTAAGACTTTAATTATAATTTAGGTATGAGTCATGTGTTCCTTTATATTACTCATTATTTTTATTGGCTTGCCTATTCTGGTTAACGTTTCCTTTTTCATTAACTTTCTTATTATGTTCTTACCCCCAAAGCAAATAAATATAAAAAGGCTTTTAAAAAAACTTTCTAACCAAGTTAAGCGTTTAGAAAGACAAGACCGAGTCAAAATAAAAGTCTTTGATAGGCTATAGGTCAGGTTCAAACCTCAAAAATTCATCGTAGACTAGACTCAAGTCGCCATAACCTAATTTATTCTCACCCCTAATTCTATACTAGAGAAAAATAAAGAATAAACAACTAACTTAGTCTTTCAAGTATTATCCTCTCTCTTCCTAAATTAATACAATTATATACGTAACCCTTCAAGTATTAAATATCCATCATTTTAATCCTTGAGTTGATATACTTTAAATTGATTTTTTTTATAAAAAATACTTAGAGTGCTACTCATTATGATTTTAATACTTCAGAGACTATTCATATAATTTTCTTACTTTAAAAACTATTTTAAAAAAAGAATAACAATTTAGAAATGAAATTGAGGGTTTCCTCAAATATAAATAATAGAGAGAGGGAACTATGGTACATTGCCGCTCACAAGGTTTTGACCGAGTCAAGCTAGGTCCAGCATGGTACAGAATATCAGAAAATGTGAATTCATATTTGTTTTGTCTCCGAATGTGCATTAAAATGAAGAAAAATAAAATAAACAACAAAAGAGAGACGGGGGAAGTGGGACTCATCTTCATCTCCAATCATTCCTGGGCCGGCCCATTTTGCGGAAGCTATTATCCGTAGTTCCGCGATCCACTCCTTCGCGTGAGACTTATCTACCGTCGATCTTGATCCAACGGATGGCATGGAAGGTTCCCTCCCCCCACACCCCATTGTCTATTATTTGTTTTAAGGGAAAACGACGCGCATTAAACAAGTGGGCTCTCGGGTTGGGGTCTTAGAAATTGGAGGGTGAGTGCATTATCATCTTCCATCCCTTTCCCCTCTCTACCACCATGACTTTGAGTTTGAGGTGACACTTATCTTCCCCACTCTCACACACACCTAATCATAATGTTACCCTTCATTTATCTTCTTCTTTTTCTTTCTAAACAGCTTACAAGATTTCCCTCGGAATCATCATGAATTCACTAGGTTTAAGCTTAAATGAAATATAAGTTAATTATCTTTAACTAAGCAATCTAGCAGTATATATTAGTTGTTATAAACTTGACTCATTCCTTTGAAAACACAAAAATTATCATGTTTATTTAAGTTAGTTTGTTTATAATAGGTAAAATGAATTGACTTGACATACACTTTACTCATCTTTTATATTTTTATATTTTTTTAATGTTATAATGAAGGTTAAAATTTATCACCATGTTAACTATGTGTGCAAAAACAAATTTAGAAAATAAAATATTGTTGTAATAATTTTTAGTTGTTTTTGCTATGAATTTTTTTTAAAACCGTTGTTATGTTAAAGCAATCGCCTTAAGCTGATTAGCTTGAAAACAACTCTTGTAAACAACAAAATTAGAGACAACCTAATAGTATAAAAAATTATAATGTCATTCAATTATAAATTAATGTGTATAATAAGTTTGTTGATTTTAACTATAATCATAATTTTAAAGTTATACTTATCATAATTTTAATTGGTTAACATTGTAACTTTTTTATCCTGCATAAAATATAAACTCTAATTTTAATAACTTTAAATTGTGTCAAAATACAGTCTGAGAACCAAGAGATTGGTTTCACCAAATGATTTAAGTCCCTCCAAATTCTGGGCTATGATCAGTCCACCTAAAAATGCAATCTACAATTATTATATTAGATTCCATAATGAGATAGGAAATCTTTACAGTTGCACCCCCACAGTAATATGCAATGATAGAAAGTCGTTATAGGACATTTACGACTAGGTTGAACCTTCGAATATGTTAATTCTTAATACAGTTTAAAGCCTTCTTTATCCAGTTGATAATGATAAAATATTTTAATGTTTCAATCCTTATCGGTGTAAGCATCAATTTCAGTGTGAGGTGGCCTCCTAAAGATAAAATAATATAAAATCTATAGTATATATATCGTCAATGTTTTCTTGACTCGTACTATTTTAATTTTGCTCACCAGGAAATACTTAAGGATAATAAGATTTCTTTATTTTTCCTCTTGAATCTTTATTATGAAGTTGAACTTTTGAATCTATGGATTCCTTGATCGAATAATTATATTAATCTAATAATAAAGTCAGGTTTGGCCTTGCTTGCCAAAATGGAAATCAATCAGTTCATGATTAGCTCCTGGTTTTGCTTTTATGCTTAGGAATAGCCTCTTATATGCTTTCATGCGTGTATGGTGTATATTTAATTCCCATAAAATTAAATATAATAATGCACCCGTAAAAAAGTCACACCCTTGTGTTTCTTCTTGTAGAAATGAAAAAAAAAAAAAAAAAAAAAAGGAAACCCATGTCAGGTTACTATGCAAGTCCAACCAGAAGATGTTTAATTTGATGTGGTTAAAATTTGACACGCACTCGTTTTGTTTCCATGCCCTATAGGCCTATAGCTTCTTCACCTTAAACTTCCCGTTTCAGTTTGTTAGAAAGCAACTAGAATTGCAAAAAATAATAACGGAAAAAACGAAATATCTAATGATATAGAAAGAATAAAAACATCTCACTAGCTTTATTTTTGGCTCCACTATGCTGTACTGAAGATTCCAACTACATCTAAAGTACTCAATTCGATTTTATTGGTTTCCTTCTAGTGACCATGCCTCTCACTGCCAAGGGATAATTTTGCTTTTATTGAGAATATTTCTTTTCTTCAATCAATCAAAATATCCCCATCTTTATTCATGAACTATCATATCTAACTTGAAAACTACCAACTCATACCACCCATTGTCCACATGAATAAATTATTTGGACCTACTTTTGCACTCCCCAATTTGAATGAATGCTATAGAAGGGAAATTAAATATGCTATACGTACTACTAGCTAGAGAAAACCTAAATAGTATTATTTTTTTATCAAAAGCAAATAAAATAAATGCAGTAAAAAGACAGCATTGGCCCATGCAAGTCCAGCGACCTAGCTGAGCTAATAGGCAAGGAAACGTGGTTGCCCTTAAATAGCGATTGAGCAAAATACCTGTCTCGAGAGAACCATATACTTATAAGGGCAAACACTATAGTAAAGTGGAAATTTGAGAGAATTGAGATTGAGAACGAGATCGAGCCATGAAGGGTTATTATGAGCCACGTTCAAGCTCTTCTTGTGCAGCTTGCAAGTTCTTGAAGAGAAGGTGCATACCCAATTGCATATTTGCACCGTACTTTCGCTCTGACGAGTGCAAGAAATTCGCCAAGGTGCACAAGGTGTTCGGGGCAAGCAATGTGAGCAAGATCCTCGTTGAGGTTCCTGAGGAACAGAGAGAGGACACGGTGAATTCACTTGCTTATGAGGCGGAAGCACGGCTTCGGGACCCGGTTTATGGATGCATTGGTGCCATAGCTCTGCTGCAAAGGAAGATGGTGGAGCTTCAACATGACCTTGCCATTGCTAAGGACCGTCTTGCTCGTTATGCTACTGCTGCTGCTACTGCTACCACCACCCCTTCTAATTCCACTTCTCATGATGCCTTCTTTAATGGCCACGTTAGTTTGCCACCCTTCCCTGATTTTTACACTTGTGCTGATAATTTCAATAATAATAATGACAACTTCTGCCACACCTCTTCTTCTCAATCATCATTGACCAGACATGAAACGGTGGATGATTTTATTCAAACCCCATATATATTTTGAGATTTAATGTTAGTTAATTATGATCCTCCCCCCAACCCCCCCCCCCCCCTCCCCCTTTCTCTCTTTTGTTGTAATTGTTCTGAATTTTCTGATCAATCAAAAGCAGCGACTGTGTTGTATATGCTAATAAATAAGTACTTTCTTGAATGAATTGGTCTTAATTAATTGAAATCTTTTAGTTTCATAATTCCTATGCTACTAGGACAAAAAATAGATTTATATCGTTGCACGATTGCTTTGGGTTTTGTTCTTCTATCAGAATTGGAGTTTCATCTTAGTAATTCATGTAATAAAGGTTTCTATTAAAGCATGACACAAATCAATTATTGAGGTGAAATTTCAATTCTAATTGAAAAATAACACCAAAACACTCCTAAAGGGATCAATAGCTAAGTTTTGTCCATGCTATTATTATAGGAAAAATGATGATCTTTCTTTGTCTTTTCAATTTCATTTATGTAATAATATATAATAGGATTTTCACGGTCGATGATGCTTCTCCTGATCATAAAGTGAACAAGAAATTCTGCTCCTAAACGCATGTATGATGTTCATCTGATGATCTATTTCCGGTGTTGTTTGGTTAGTAAAGACACCACCACCACCATCAAACCAAAAAAAAAAAAAAAAAAGAAAAAGAACAAGACCCTGATGGTGAACTCAGATAACCTATTTGTGATGTAGACAGTGGACCAGATGAACCTGAGTATTGAATGGCACCACCTACATGTGTGAGACACCATTTAGTATAGAGACAGCAACACTACTATAGCTACTTTTGATTCTTGCAAATCTCTCTCAACGAACGAAAGTGGGTCTAATAACCGTACTGTTTTATTGCAAGACGGAGCACCCGTTGTGATTTTCAAAGTCACCAACCCCACCACCATATGGTTCATATATAAGCTTAACCGTGTCATGTCATGGGAATCCAAAGACTAATGCCAATACCGTAAGACTTCTACAGTTTCTTTCTTTGCCGTATATGGCACAACAGTGTAGTTCCTTACAAGCCATGGCCCAATAGATAACGCATGACATTTATTCAAGATACGTTAACCGTCTCTTAATTGCATTAATACACCGCAAACCGATATATATGCATGAACTTGCCTTATTAATTAATTGATTTCATCGTTAAGGTCGTTGTTGATGGATTATTCAAATCATCTGTCCCCAAACTGTCGACATTAATAAGCTATTGCTATTGCCGACATTAAGGTGACGCTTATATCTTGACTTTTTTGGGTCTTAATAAAATTACTTTAAAATTTGAATTAACTTTTTCTTAAATTCAGGTTAAAAATAATTAGTAATTTTAATATTTTGGGATACTAACATCTGGATCAATTAACATTAGATTGGTTTTGTTTAACTGATGATGTTTTAGTTCTGAATACGTGTAACATGTGTTAAATATTAAAAAAAATTATTATATATGTTTTGATTGTGATTAATTTTCATAAAATGTGATTTGAAAAAAAATTGACAATATATTTTTTTATCCGTGGATAATATATTATTGAATGTTGGAACAAAGACAAGAGAAAATTACTAATAAAATTAGTTCATGACTTCATGTAAAGCTTAATTTTTATATTTTCTTTATATTAAAAAAATTATTTTTGTTCTTCATAAACTTTTTAGTATTTTGTTTAAACTAGAAAACTAAAAAGAACTTGTCCAACACTACCTAGGTAGCTCTCAGACTCACTCTCATAGTAATATAGTACGCATGATTGAAAATAATACAAATATTAATTCCAAGTTGATCTTCATGCCACATATGAAAAAAATCTAGAAAATAAAATTTTGTAAACCATTTCGGATCAATACATAACTTGGCTTCTAACTTGACAGCCCTTAACAGGTCTGATCGAACGAATTACAAGCATTTGGAAAACAAGGTTAAACATAAGGTTAATTTTTCAAATAAGTTTCATTTATATATATATCATTTCATTGTACAGATGAATATGCAAGCACTGAAAGACCGGGCAACAAGCAACCAAGCATTAGTGCATCACATCTCAGTTACCGTCAAATATGTTAATGCTGTGATTCCTATCAAATGCAGGGAAATAAGTCGACAATTGTCAAAGATTAAAAGATACATGCGTATAAGCGTATTAGTAGCTAGTAGTCCCGGGATTTTGGATGTAAGGATACATGTGATACATGGAAAATGAAAGGAGTATATAGAGTATACGTAAAATTGAATATGACTATTTTGTTAATTTTAACAATAATTATCTTTAAACATTATACTTATCATAATTTTGGATAAATTAATAATGTATAAAGTTTTATACTGAGAATATATAAAAGTTAAACTCAATAAAATAAATAGAAAATTTACGTGTTTCCATTTCATATTATGCTTGCACATTTTATAACGAAATGAAACTGTTTTCATTTGTGTATGTCTTAAACGAAAACATGAGGTACTTTTGTAAAATAAAAATGCAACGATGATAGTGAGTGAACTTAACAACAATTAAGGTGAAAATGACAATTTCCAATCTTATACAGTGCTATCAAACGGCTCGATAAGAAACATCAGAAACTCTGAACCCACCTCAACCAATTTCCTACAAATGAAAAGCTCAATCCATTTTCATCACGGGGGCTTCTTTTTGCACCCGTTTTTCTTTAATGCATTTTTTTAACATTCTAGAAATTAATTTTTAAAACTATTTTATACATTTCAGAATTTGGAATGTAAAAAGAAAAAGTGACAGAGAGTGTTTTGAGAAAGAAAAAAAAAAAAAGTTGCAAAAGGGCATCACTTTTTCTGATTTCTTTCAAGGTAATGAAGTGATTTTGGGTTCAAATCCTACTTGAGTTGGGCTACGGATTAGTTGATCCAAGCTCAATCCCAAAGTTTTTTTTTCAAAAATATGTGTTGCAAATTAATTTAAAATTATTGGCCCATACAGGAATTGAATTTATAACTTTTAAGTTATTAACATAATGTTCTAACCAATTAAACTAATAGATCAATTATGTTTTAAAATAAAGGAAAAATTGCACTTTTGGTCCCCTAGTTCATCTCTAATTTCGAATTTAACCCCCCTATAATTTAATTCACAAATTTGGTCTCCCAATTTTATAAATCCCTGCAAAATGGGTCCTGGAAGCCTAATTTAGACGTTGACCGTTAACCTCAGATGTTGACTGTCACGTGTCAATGTCACGTGTCAATGTCATGTGTCAACGTCTGAGTGATTCCCTATAAAGACTTTATTTTTTGTAGGTAAAATTGCACTTTTGGTCCTTCAGTTTTACTCCAATTTCGATTTTGGTCCCCCTATAGTTTAATTCACATATTTAGTCCCCCAGTTTTATAAATCCCTTTATAAATTGTTCTTGTAAAATTGTTCTTTTGAATGGTTTAGCCACTGGTGATAGAGACATGGTAGATCTTGATAAATCTCGCACTTTTTTTTCATCACAAGTTTTTCACTCACTTGGAACCCAGAGAAAAATCACTTTTTGTCTCTCTCCCACTTTCAGGGTTGTTCAACTTGGGAAAGTGGCGCATGAATCCCAACCAGGGTCTGAAATTTTCAGATCTCTTACTTTAACAGGTTCTGTAATAACCCCCTATTTTTTTTTCTTTTTTTGCTCCCCCATGCAATATTATGTGTATACGACTGCTTAAATGGCCTATGTATGACAATGATATTTTTGTTTGAAATTTGAAATACAACTTCTTCAATAATGAAATTTGGCTGAATTTATAAAGGGATTTATAAAATTGGGGGACCAAATGTGCGAATTAAATTATAAGGGGACCAAAATTGAAATTGGAGTAAAAATGGGAGACTAAAAATATAATTTTACTTACAAAAAATGAAGCATTTACAAGGAACAACTCAAATGTTGACACGTGACATTGACATGTGACAGTTACACGTGGCGTTGGCACGTAGCAGTCAACGTCTGAGGTTAACGGTCAATGTTCAAATTGGACTTTCAGGACCAATTTTGCAGGGATTTATAAAACTGAGGGACCAAATTTGTGAATTAAATTATAGGGGAACCAATTCTAAAATTGGAGATAAACTGAGGGACCAAAAGTGTAATTTTACCTAAAATAAATAATATTATTATACATAATACTAAAATTTCTAATGTATATTTAAAACGCATGTAAATTTAAATAATAAATTTTGTGATGATTAATTTTAATATAACTCATACGAATTATTTAATCCGTATATTTTTTATAAATAAAAAATATTTACTATTAAAAAATTTAATATATTAATAAATTAAAAAAATATATTTTTGAAAAAAATTAAAAATAGCACTTACGGGTTACGTAATCTATATGAGTTATACGAATTACGTAATCCATACGAGTCATATAAATTACATAATCCGTATGAGTTAATTTGTATGACTCATATCATACGGATTATGGGATGAGTAAGTATTTTTTTTTAAAAAAGAAATCAATAATTTGTTTTTATTTATTTATTAATAAATTAATTTTTTTAATAGTAAATATTTTTTATTTATAAAAAATATACGGATTAAATAATTCGTATGACTTATATCAAAATTAATTATCATAAAATTTATTATTTAAATTTACATGCACATTAAATATACATTAGAAATTTTAGTGTTATGTATAGTAACATTATTTATTTTATGGCATAATTGTCCTATTAATTCAATTGATTAAAGCATTGTGCTAATAACCTGAAAGTCATAGATTCAATTTCTACTTAAAACATTAATTAATTCGTAACACATATTTTTTTTTTAAAAATAGCAGTGCCCTTGAGTTGGTAACTACAAATCATTAAAGGGATATCGTTACTGAACTTAGTTTCCAACTTTCCATCCATTATGGCATTCTGTAACATTTTCTAAGCAAAAGCCCACGAAAACCAGTAGTATATTTTTTCTCTTTTTTTAAAAAAAAGTATATATATTTTTTAGATTCAGCATGTTGTTGATTTTATTTAATTTTTGAGTTTTCTTGTTGACTCACTCTTCTATGTTCGATTCAGCAGGAAGTTTAGTTATGAGAAGGAAACTGATTCATGGAATGATAATTTGGGATTAAAGAAGGGATATTTATAACTTCGGGTATGTTTGGGGTAACTTTGGAGAGATATCCAACATATGCCAACCAAAGCATTTCCTTTCTAACCTCTCCATCTAGGTACCACAAAATTTGTGCGTCCAAAGTTCCGACAGCAAAGAAAAATGTGCTTAAAGTAGAGAAGGGATAGAATGAGGGAGAATATCACATTGCATTAATATTAGTCCTGTTAAAATAAGGGTAATATAAAAAATATCTTAATATGCAACTAATTATAAAGATTTTACAGTGTTATTTACTTATAGATTATCATATAATTACATATTGGTAATTTTTATAATAATTATTTTAAGAACTATTTAAAACAATTTTTAATTAATTGATAGTGTAAATAAAGTTATACTAATTAATCGTGTATTAAGAAAAAATTTATAATTTATTTAATTCTATTCAGTACTAAAAAAATTGAATAGAAACTTTGTTCCGATCCATCATAAAATATTTTAATAACACGGAATGGAGTTTTTGTTTTAATAGATTCTATCTATCTAATTTTATTATGCTTCGTATCATCTCATTTCACTAATTCAAATATTGCATAAATGTTTAATAATAGTATTTGGATATCAATAATTATAGATGAAAAAAATAGGCAGAGAACAAAAGGATATTCTTGGCCCTCAAAATATACCGTTTAATCAGCATAAGTTAGCATAATGCCCCTTCGGTTCCCTCGTCAGCCTTGTCTAGGTCAAAGATTCTTGTCATGGAACAGCAGATACGGAACGTCTTACCTTGAAATATTGTCAACAGTTCTCAAACCCGTGGTTGCTGAAAATTATGCTTCGGGAAAAATTTGGGCCTTTAAGGAATAAACAACTACAAGATGCGCAAGCTACTATCATATACTATCATACTTGAATGAGAGAGCCAATTCTAGTGCTGAATTTGGTGTAAACAACTACAAGATGCTGCAAGCTACTATCAAAGTGATTGTAAGGAAGATTCATGTTGTGCTGATAAGTGAATAGATGAAATATGCATGGAAGGGTTGGGTTTATATACTGTAAGGGGAAGGGGCTGGTAGTGTTGCTAGATATTACTCTATTGAGAGGTGGACACACTTATGCCAGTTGTTGTTTGTGTATAATCATGCATGATACTTTTTGTACCCTTGATATAATATTTTTTGCTCATAAAAAAAAAAAAAGAAGACTAAGAAAATTATGATAATATATATATATATATATATAGAGAGAGAGAGAGAGACAGATTGCATTCTGTTACACATTAGTTAGTGTATGTAAACTTTTTTAAAGTCTAAATTAAATTTAATTTGAATCTCCTTAATTTCTTCGCTACTAAAGGCGCATCCATACATGATGAGAAAATGGGAGATCATGTTCCTCCCTGTACTACATGATAGAGCTTGTGCCACTTGGTTCGTTGCCACAGCGCTTCATGGTCCACCATGTAAGATAATGCAAACACACTACCGAATCTCGATTCTTATTCGTAAAACCTCAACCATAGCCATTCATCGCATCTAATCTAAATTCGATCCCAATTCGTAATACTATTTCGATGGAGCAGATATACCACATCAATAACCAACTTACGTTTCGGATTTTCATTATTTTTCTCTAACCAACGGTGTACAAAAATTACCGATTTACCGTAGTTAATAAGTTAGATTTTTACTTCAATACTCAAAAGCTAAAAAAAGTAGCGACAAAAACACACTTGAGTGAGAGTTGGCAATTTCACACTTTTGACGACACAAGTCACCGATGCGACGCAAGGATACGAAAGCAAAATAAATTTAATAGACCTATAGTATGTTGTTCTAGATTTAGAAAGAAAAAAAATTATGATATAATAGAAGACGATGATAAAATGAGTAAGATAATTTATATATCAATTATTACGCATAAAAAGCTGGTAATTGTGAAGGGCGTGAGTGGGAACAGCCAGCATGACCTTGACACTGAGACACTGATCTCTGACCGGCAAAAACAAGCAGTACCTATCGCAGCACACGGGTCCGACGTGAAGAAGCTTGCCCATACCCAGGTCAATGTTCTCCAAACCCAGCCTGGACCACTGCGACACTATGAGCACCCCAACCGGGTCAGGGCACGCTTTTCTCTCCCACACCATCCCCATCACGCCCCTCACGTGCTCATTCCCAACCCTCTCCTTCGCCCGCTTCACCAAACCCGACCCGAACCCTATCCCTCTTTCCTCCAGCTCCTTCGCTCTCGTCTCCGCACACCCCAAAACAAACGCATTCCCATAATACCCCTCTGGTAAACCCGGTTTAACCCTGTTCCTCACGTTTATACTGAACACCAGCTTCAACTTCTGATTCGGCGGAAACCTTATTGCTCTCGCCCAGCTTCTCCACACGTGCGCCGCCAGCACCTCGAACGACGTGTAACACACCGTCTCGCCTGGTTCACTCGTGCTACTCGCGAGTCTCTTCATCTCGTTTAGTCTCCTCTTGTCGAAGGTCACCGAGGTCGGTTTAAGCCCCGTCGAGACTTTGTTCATGAAGTTGCATAAATCCGGGACTCGGTTGAACTCGGGGTGACTCTCCGAGTCTACCCGCGTCTGCTTCCCACGCGTTGGCTTCAGAAGGTGACGCTCCCAAATAGGTTTATGTTTGGGCCTCTGAGCTAATAATAACAACTCGCGTTTCTCGTTGGCTAACTCGGCGAAGTGGTTTAGAAACTCCGCGCTCCCAATCCCGTCGCAGATGCAGTGGTTGATCCCCACGCCGATTGCGGCGGCGCCGTCGCCGAGCCACGTCAGCTGAACGACCAGCGGCGGCGATCCTTTGAGAACGTCTGCCACGTGGAGCGACAAGAGCGACCTCCAGTGCGCAACTGCTTTAGGCGCTTTCTCGAAGTCGTTAACATTGTAACGGTCAGCGGAGGCTTCTATGAACACCGCGCCTTGGGCTCCGCAAACCACCTCCAGGCCCGGTCCATCGGGTCTGGTCCTGACCCGGCCCGCGAAGGGGTAGTAGGGAACCAGTGCTTGGGCTAATGCTGCTTTTAAACGGGCCGTGGTGGCAGCCTGGTCCAGGCCAGGGCAAGGGTTGTAGACCAAGAGATACTCTATGGTGAAACGAAGGAAGAGTTGCGAATCAAGAGCTGATAGAGCCAACACACTCGATGGAGTGGGCTCAGAAGGTGTAACCACAGATGCTTCTTTTACACGCACGGAACTTCCCATGTTTGTTTACTGATCAAGTTTTTGGGCTAGGAATTTATGTAATTTTTGCAAGTTGCGCTTTGGGTGGAGAAGATTAAGATGGTGTTGTTGTTTGTGGTGCATATACTTTGGAGTGGCCGAATTTACGAACAAACAGGTTGCGTGCTAGTGTGAGTGCGAATACAATTGAAGCTACAAATGGATGATATTTATAAGGAATAAAGAACATGTGAGTTTCTCGTGGGTTCTCAAAACTTAACAAGCAATTCTCATTGGAGTAAATCTTCTGGTCACACTAATAATTATAGTTTATACAAACAGTTATTTTCTTATGATTACTTTTCGCCAAATAACTTAACTCATCACTCTTAATAAGATTTTATTTTTAATCTATATACTTAAAGGGATCTGAATTCAATTGGTAACTATTTTAAACTGTTTTAAGAATTGTAAATCAAATAAATTATTCTAAATTTTTAAGAATTATATTATTAATAAGGGGAAAAAAACCTTATTAAAATTCTTAAATTCTTTGTAGGGGCTCAACTCTACTATAATTCCAGCATTCGAGATGTTCGGAGAAGAGTGTTGTCATGCATTTATTTACGAACTTGATTTTAATTGAGGTGCCAAGATTCTCCGGGCATCGCTTTATGGAAGAAAATAAACATCAAAACAAATGTAGTACACTGTACTCTGTAGAACAGATGTGCCCGCTAGCTTTTTTGTCTGTTGGGTTGGACTGATAGCTATTACTCCCTCAATCTCAATCATCGCCAAGCACAATTAGTTTTCAAATTTTGTTTATTACATTGGTTATACTTTTAGGGTATAAGATTAGAGTGAAAAAAAATTATTTACACATACAAAATTTGCTGTTTTTTTGTGTGGTGGTGTCGTGTTTGTGAACTGTGAATTTGTGATGAGGTTGACGTGAGTGGGTGCTTCACCGGCCTGTCTGTCATTCTGTCCAGTTTGTGTCTCCATAAGCTAGCTATACTTGGCAGAATTTTTATGAATAAAAATAGAATAAATGTAGATACACACTCATGTCTTATGTTATAATTGGGAGAAAAAAATATATAATTTAATTGGAAAAAAATGAAGAGAAAACAAAATATCAATTAAGTATATAAAATTTATGGATTTCTAAACATAAACACTCACAAAAATATTAGATAAATGTTTCTCGGACACTTTTAAATTGTCTATAGTTTAAGAGAGAGAAAAAAAGAGATAAATAATTGATTTGATTGATAATATAATGTGGTTGAAAAAGAAAGATGATCAAGAGGGGAAAAAAAACTTGTTAAGTGGGTGCTTGAAAATTTTGAGTATCAAAATATTGAAATGCAACAGTTGAAAAGCACTCACTGGGAGGATAGGCACGGATAAAAGTTTAAAGCATTGCCTGTATAAATAGATCATGTTAGGTCTGGTTACGCATGCATACATGTGGCATGCATACATATCATCGATGGAGTCACACTCATAAATTTCATTTTTGTTATTTTTTTAATTTAAAACACAGTTCGTGTTAAAATAAATTAAATAATTTTTAAAAGAATTTTCTATTTATTTCTTTATGAAATCTAATAGAACTTAAATTAAATATAGTATGTGTTTACCTACTTGTTGCATATTTTTATCCCTAACCCCGAAGTCAGCAAATTAGAGTTGCATGGATCCACATAATTGAGAACAACTTAGAGAGTGGGGTCTTGGCCTTGGGGGATGGTTTTTTTATCTTTATCTCTTCTAAAAGTAAAGTACTCTTCAATGTTGCTGTGTTAATATGAAATTGCTTATAAAAGTCTAATTTAAAAACATGATTGAAGATATGCCCTGATTAAAAATAAATATAAATAAGCTTGGGTCTTTCACATGACCCCGAATACATACATACATGACATGTAATATATTACCCAGCAAGACGTTGACAACGACACAACCATAGTCTATTAGTCTTTAATTACCTTAGTCAAATCCCCAACTTAGCTATCACCGGCCATTTAATTCTCATGCAGATTCTCTCTAACGTGGTCTCCTTCTTCCACACAAGACAAAAATATGCCCAGTGCCGAGATAGAGAAGTATATGGTTCTCAATTAGCGCAATAGTACACTGGAGAAGGTAAAAATAAATAATAAAAAAATTATATGTTCAGGGATCAGAATCGTACAATAGGAAAAGAGATTTTTATAAAAAAAAAAAATTATTAATGAATAAAGTATAGTTGAGGCGATAGGACCTCTCCTCCCCCCACTTGGATCCAATTCGAGATTAATTAAGATGATGTGCATGAGTGCATCTACATAAAGGGTTTAAATTAAAGTGTTTATTAATATTAAAAGGCTATAGGGTAGGGCTTATCAGAAAAGTAATCAAAATTTTGTTACCTTTGTTTCTTGATGGATATGCATGGATATCTCTGCATGTAAAATTTGGAAAATTTGCTTGCACTATTATCTGATTCCTTGTTGCTTTGGCTGCCTCTTTTGTCCTGCTTGCTGCATGCCCATCACGTCTTTTCACAAAAGCAAAAACACAAGATCGATAGATGGACGCTCAAAATTATATTATCTATACTTTATTAATAAAAAAACGATTTTACGTATCTCTTTGTTCCCATTTTGAAGGAACCTAGATAGCTATACGCCCCGCGGGGCTGTGTAACGCTGATTTGAAGGTTTTGTTCTCAAGATTATGGGCAATAATATATTACTTTTTAATGTTAATGTTACACCACAAAAATGTACGTTCACAAGTAATTATGTACTCAAAACTTTCTCCATTCTATAAGTAAGTGGAGAGAGAAGAAAATATAGTTCTTGTTATCACTGTTTTTCACTGATTTAGTGATTTCATACCACAAAGGCACAGATCACTAGCGTTAGGTGGAAGATGCAAAGCCGCAAAGGGAAAGGTTCTTTTTGGTCCACAATGGGCAGCAGCATTTTTTTATATTCCTGATCATTGGTCAAGAAAGGTAAGGACTTGGACCTTATCTGATCAGCCCATGTATAATGACCTCATCTTGGACCTTGATGGGCTTGGCTTTACTTGTGGGCCTTAACAGTATAGTATCACATCCAGGATTTTCTTTCTCCCCTCATTTTTTTTTACACTCAACATATTTTTTTATAATTCCAATATTACCCTTACATATAAAACATATGAATTGTTAAAAATATATTTTATAAAATAATTTAAAATTAATAATTTATGTAAATCTTAAACCTATGACTTTTGTGTGTTATTAACATGACACGCATGTTTGAGAAAAAATTTAGTGCAATAAGGAAAAAGTAATTAAACTTGGGAGATTCTTCTAAATGTTCATAATAAAGGAGTTAATAAGGTGAGACAGTCTGACTTCAAACCTTAAAAAGTGTGATTGAATATTTGCACATAAGAATAATGATTACTACAAGAGTTCTTTTTTCTTAATCAGCAATGATTACTACAAGAGTTATGGTAACTACTAATCAGACTAAAAACCATTCATGTGGTGGAACAAGCTATATATTCATTTGACTCAAAATTTGACTTTGTTAGTATTGTCATATGCATTGAATAACCTCAAGATTTAGAGGCCATAACCATTGATGAATTATAATTAGATCTTTTCAAGAAAGATTGAAGTAATTAAATTACTAGTACCAGCAAAATGCATGCGTTAAATTTCTCTATTTCTCTAATCACATCATCACATGAGAGATCGATATTTACGGCCATTAATTGGGAATACATCAAACGTACTTCAGTGGTCATATCCAATATGGAAGCATACAAATCCACCATATATAACATGAGAGTTATGGGAAGGTTGTATTGGTGCCGTCACTCAAGTGGTGAAGCCAGTTTTTTATGTCTAAAGCAGAAAAATCAGATTGGTAAGAAAATCCAGCCATTCCCAAAAATGACAAGCTTTTTTGCAATTACACAGACAATGGGATGCATCTTGAATGGCATGTGCACTCAAATTGCAAGAGGGACTAGAAGTTAAATGTCTTTTGTGGCGTATTAGTTGGGACTTGGGAGTTCATCATGGAAGATGAGCCAAACAAAGAACCGATTTTTTTTTCCCTAGCACAGAAAGCTTCATATAACTAGATTAGTAGTCCAATGACACATAACTAGCTTTGAAGAATAAACTTCCGACATTAGAAACATTTAACTACCACATACTACCATGCAATATGTGTGACTAAAACAAGGGTGGCTGGAATATGTTTATATGTCAAGTAGTATTACCATAAAATACGCTAGATACCATCAACTAAATCTCTTTAACACCAACAAAAGAAACACGGTTGCCTATAATGGGACAATATCTAGCCATTTGTTAAATAAATCAAAATGATAGTTGTGCCATTTCTCACCCTACAAGGTTTTTATTTTGTAGCCGCTATTTTAATTATAATTAAACTTGTGTAATTAGCTAGCCCTTTGATTTTAATCATATTACTACTAGTTAAGGTCGGTGATGGTGATTTTCTGAATAAAATATTTTTTACAAAAATAAAGTTGAATTAATTTTACATTTATTATCAAAATCATGAAAAAGATTTTATCAATTTGATTTTTAGTTTCAAAAAACACATTCTAACTGATATCATCACTTCCGTCGTTGTCACCACCATTCAGTGCTACCACTGTCATTACATCCTGTTGATGTAACCTCACCACCACACTATCACTATCATCACTATCGCCTCCACCGTTCCACCACCATTGAACCTTGCCTTTGATGCCTCCACCACACTGCATGGGTCAATAGGTCATAAGTTTAATCGCTAACTCGACCAATATCGTACTGGTCAGTTACACCAAGTTTAATGTCCTGTCAATCCGATAGATAACTCGATCTGGTCTACCATCGTTGTCACCACCATTATTTTACCGACATCACCACCATTGTCATTGTTGTCACTTCCATCATTCTATCTTTATATCGTCATTATTTTACAATAGAGCGAGATAAAATAAAATAATTAATTTATTTTATTTATCTTCAATTTATAATATTTTTATAAAAATTAAAAACAAAAAATAAATCAAAATTCAAAACGAAAACTAATTTAAATTTTTTAAAATAAAAAAAAAAACAAAAAACAAAAAGCCACCTCAAAAGAGCCTAAAAACTTGTGTAATATCAGTAGTTAATTTCCAATAAGAGGGGATAAAGATTAGTTTAAAAATAAAAAATTTATACCACTTTTAGTCTTATACTCTTACACTTAACAATATTGGTTTTTAAAAAAAAATTATACTACCACATTGAACAATATTTAAACAAACGAAATATTTTCCTTGATACAAATGCAAAGCACAAAATCCTGATTAGAATCCCATGTACCATATTAGGTGGCATTGTATTAATGAGTTTAGCTGTATGAGTTTAGAAATAATTTTCGGGAAGCAGCATAGGAACTAAGGAAGTAATTAATTAACTTATCCGAGCAATAAACAGCATAACCCTAGTCTCGAAACAAAACCGAAGAAAATCAACAAAAGCAAGCAAGCAGCGATTCCAAATTCCGAAACCAATACTAGTATTATGCACCTGTGGAGTGTGGTACTCTCTTTATTCGATGCACACCAATCCCTTCCTTATTTTTCTCTCTCCTGTTTATATAAATTGCATGTTACACCGCCCTATTCCACCATTGACAGAGATGACATCGAAACCCCTTCACCAGAGCCTAATCAACATCAACACTGAAGGAACGACCTTCCCAACCATCTTTCCCCTCTAACTGGGCCCAACCAACCAATGGCCTCTCTCCTTCCTCAACCCCAAGAAACCAAACCCACCGCCACCACCGCCACAGAAACCACTCCCAGCGAAACATCTATCACTGCTAGTGCCAACAAAAGCAGCAGCAGCAACAACAACAATAGTAGTAGCAATAGTCGTAAGTGCAAAGGTAAAGGTGGCCCCGACAACAACAAATTTAGGTACCGCGGCGTCAGACAACGAAGCTGGGGCAAATGGGTCGCCGAGATCCGCGAGCCACGTAAGCGTACGCGCAAGTGGCTCGGAACATTTGCCACCGCCGAGGACGCCGCCAGAGCTTACGACCGCGCCGCCATCATCCTCTACGGTTCGAGAGCACAGCTCAACCTACAACCCTCCGGTTCCTCTTCTCAATCTTCCTCTTCTCGCTCCTCTTCCTCTTCCACTCAAACCCTAAGACCCTTGCTTCCTCGCCCTTCTGGTTTTACTTTCAATTTTCCCTTCAACTCCGCCCCCGCCACCACCGTGCCTTACCCTTATAACAATAGTCACAATTACACTTACACCCCACCCGTGTTGTACCCTATTGATAATAGTAAGAATCACAATATTAATACAGTGCAAGTTCATCATCCACATCACTATCGTTGTCCTGAGGAAGTGGTGCAAGTGCCACATTCGGAATCTGATTTGGGGGGTTTAGGTGGGAATAATAATATTGTTGTTGATGGTTCTATTAGATCAACCTCGTACCAGCGGCATGGTTTTCTGGATAATATTAATAATAACAATAACCATGTGCATGTGCAAGTGCAACATGGGGTTTTTTCGAATCAACAGCAGCAACATCAGAATAGCGTGGTGGAGGGAGTGAATTCCTCCGTCGTGGGTTCGGTTTCGTCTTCCATGGATGCTTCTTCGGTGGATCCGGATCTGGCGTTGGTGGGGACAATGGGGCTTGGATCTTCTTCGCCTTTTTGGTCCATGGCGAACGAGGATGATTACACTGGTAGTTTGTGGGATTATAATGATCCTTTCTTCTTTGATCTTTAGAGAAATTTGAGTATAAAATTGCTTGGTTAATTAGCAATTATAACATGTTTATTGTTCAAGTTAATTATCGTTCGATTGGTTTGAACTTAGTATTAGTACATCGTGATGGAAGAGGATCACAGATAGATTAATGGATACTGTTGTGAATAAAGTGTTGGGTAGACTACGACGCTGCTGAAAGATTAGTGCTTGTTAGTATTAATTGTTAATTGTGGATAATGAGCTTGATAGAATTAAATAAAAATATTTTTGATGGCTGAGATTTAGTTCAGTTGAAATTAATACTAAACGCAGTGCAAATACATTTTTCTGCTGGTGATTGAGAAGCAATCAGCAATGGAGTTATATATCTTGCCATTAGTTTCGTCCGATTATTCGGTAAGCCCAGCTCTCTATTATTTGGACTTCAATATTGTATGATTAATTTATATCCTTTGATATGTGATGTTTAAATTAATATATATGTAGTCATTCTTTCCCGGGATCAAATCTTTCTAAGGTTTTCATGGAATTTTACCTGTGAAACCAGAAATTGAGAAATTGAATGATTGAAAGAAAAAAGAAAAAGAAAAGCTGTATTATTATTATTTTCTTAATAAACGTTGTTCTTACTTTGTCTATATAATTTTTTCTTCTTTTTATTTGTCTAATTGTTGATGCAAACATTCTTCAATCTTCACAGTTATGTTCTTGTTGGCATGGCCCAATATTGATTTGGGGAAGTATGAAAATAATTTATTACAAAGTCTAATTTTTTTTATAAACCTAATATACTTTCTTAGAATTTTGTTATTATAAATTATTTATAGTTTATTTTAATAAATTTTATTTATCATGGATTTTAAATTTTATATTACAAATTTTAGATTTTGTATATAAAGTTACTTAGTGGGTTAAATAATCTACAAGAATATGGAGATGAAAACTGAGAAGTATGGTTTTTATAATTGTGTATTAAAATTTTTATTTCCTCATCATATCGGTATATGATAATATTAATATAGTAAAACATGTGACTTATGAAATGATATGGAGTAAAAAAATTCATTTCTAATATTTTAATATCCTTTATTTTACTATTGGTTCCAACTTCATACTATTATTTATTTAATATTACTTTACTCGATCTGCATTGTATTTAAGTTTGCCTATTTTTTAAAATTATTTTAAAGTTAAAAGTGTTAATATGAAAGGTATGAAAGAAGGGTAGTTTTTTTATTTAACCTAAAAATCATATAAGTTATATTGCAAATTTCTAAATCTGTTATATGTGGACTATTTGATGAGGTAATATTTTCTTTAGTTGTGTAAACACTTTTAGAAAACTTTATGAATACTCAACTTTTCTTTTTTTGTATTAGATAGGTGTCTTTTTTAGAGATTTTTTTTTCATAATGTCATAAACAATTAAATTTAAATATTCATGTATTTATTTAATTATTTTAACTCCGTCATTAGCCGACCTTAGTATGTAGAGAATTCAAAATAACTTTTCATATAGTCAGATAATAGATTCATTTACAAGGTATAACTTTCGTAGGCATGACCTTATTTGAAAAAAAGGATACTCTATTACAATAACATTGCAAAAATCAAACATTTATTAATAAAAAATTATTTTTTTAAACAAGGGTATAGTTGAACAAATATTATTATCTTTGTAGATTTTTAAAACATCAATAAATTTGAAATAAAAAAAAAACATTAATATGTAGCAAAGTGAGTACTTTTTGTCCTTTTCTACTTATTTTTCTTTATTTTATATATTTTATGACACTCTGAGAGCACTGTGCTGGGTCATCATGAAAAGTTGTATCAATACATAGCTTAAATGGGAGTTAATATATAGAGAGAGATTGACAGGGTCTAACAAGCTATGAATTGATATTTTTTAAATACAGTTATGGTTCTATATATGTTGATAAATCCTTTAGTTATGATTGATATATAGAGTGCAGTTCGTTAAAATATTCTATTAAATAGTTATGGTTGTATATATGTTGATAAATCCTTACAAGATATGTTGATATATTGTTTTTTAATGTTATTATGACATGAAATTATTATCTAATGTAAAATTTATTTAGTTATTTAAGATTGTTTAAGTCTATTAAGAAAATGTTAAAATGTTACATTCCAGCCACTAACAAATTAGATCGAGGACTTAGTTTGGAAATTTTTGTTTCAGTGCGTTGGACTAATTAATAGTTTATTCCCGGAAATGTTAATATGCGAATGTAATATTATTATGTTTGTTACTCCGAATGTTGTTTATTTTTTAGAATGTTGTAGCTTCCCTTTTTATTATTTTTTTCCCTAAAAAAAAAATTCATAAGGATATGATGTGAGTGTGATATTCGATGGGAATAACAATTCTAATTATCATATATTCCTGGGAATATGATTCTTGAAAATATAGTATCATTCTTGAAAATATAGTATCAATAGGCAAATGCTATTTATTTATTTATTATTATTAACGTATATTTATGAGTTTAATTTAATTTATGAAAACTCTATTTTATTATCCCTCCATCTCAAAACTTGGGATGTATGTTTTAGTTTTTTATCTTTCAAAATTTTTGTTGTTTTAGAATTTTAATAATTTTGATGATATGTAATTATGAAAAAAATTCAACTATACCTTTATATGTAGTCGAGTAGTTAAAGTTTATTTTAATTTATTATTGACCATTTTGGGTTTTACAAACTACTTATAATGGAGCATTAATATTATTTCTTTGTGGACATCGTATAAGTGTGGGTAGTTTAATTTAAATTGATATAGATTAGATATTTTTGTTTTATGTGTAAAAATTTTGAACACCAGAAAATTTGGAAATGGTAGAAATATTTTTTTTTGTTTTTTTATAAATATTTAGTTAATCTATTATTAGATTTGTTCCTAAATATTTTTCTTCATGTAGTTATATTAACTTAAAGCATGTTTGCTTTGGTGCTTTTGTTTTCGTCAGTAATTTTTTATTTTTTATTTTGTGTTGGGACTCGAACAGAGTATGCATCGGGTTTAAAGCACGGCCCAAATTAATGGATTCGTTAGTTTTAAAAATATGGAATGTTTTATTCGACTTAATGTCAGAACAACCTTATTTTATAATTTATAGTTTATTGATTTAATGAATACAATGGTATGATTAATATTATTAGGTTGAAAAAAGTTTGAATTTTAAAATTTAATTTGATAAAAATCTTGGACAAGATAAGGACATTGATAAACATATTCAAACTTTGTCTGGGTGGAATAAGGTTTGATTTCTTAAGTAAAATTTTAAGTTTGAGTTTTATGAAAGAAAAAATTATGATTAAGAGGAAAGTCTTTTAATTTAATTTTTGATAGAGTGTAGTTCGTTATGAATAAGATAAAATTAAAATTATGATTAAGAGGAAAATCTTTTAAAAGTCAGTTACATTTTTTTAATGAAGATTATAATATGTATTAATGTTATAGTGATAAAAAAAAGTTTGTTCTTCAAGCAATGTTGGATAGTGGATCATCTTAAATCAAGTATGTGGAATTGTTGATAGAGCAGTTTTGTTTTATGACATTTTTTTGTTAAATCTATTTTTTAATTTATAAAATTTTATCCAAATCATTTGGATGCCAAAAATAATGTATTTTAAAATTAGAAAAAAATCGAAAATTTAACAAGGACAAGAAGTCCAGAACATATATATTTACATTTTATATAACTATTAAGTTTACAAATATTACCAGATTATATTAATCTCAAGATGACTCGCAAAAAAATAATATCAAAATCATATAGGAGTATTTGTTGAGGAAAAAAAATCAGATCTTTTAAACAGGCGCTCGCAGTAATAATGCTCATAATAACAACTATGACTTCTTTAACAGAACTCTGTGCCGGTTATTCCACGAAATCCAAAATAGTATATGTTATTCAGTCAAATATATCTTCTTAATTAACTATACAAATTCCACGATTTTCTTGCATCAACACAAGTCAATTGAGCGTGAATTTAATTCAAAAATGATCCTTTTAATGAGACTTTGGGTCAGTCATCCACATTAAATCTAATTTATGTTATTCAGTCAAATGTGACATCTCATTTATTTGCGTAAATTCCCCGATTTCATGGAGATTCTTTTCAAAAAATATATAAATAAAATATATCAATAATATAAAAAGACATAATAATTAACTACACAAACTTATATTATTTAAAACTAAAATGAGTAATGAATATCTTGATTCTTTCATAAAAATTGAAATAATAATTATTTTAAAATAAAAAATAAATGAAGAGTTATATTATTTAGACAATCATTTTTAAAACATTTTGTATAACACAGTTTTTCTCTCTTTTTTCAAGGAAATACTATTTTTCTGTTAGATCGTTACATTTCATTGTTTTCTCTCTTCTATGTTTATCCATTTCTTTATTATATAAAAATTACAAATTGTGAAAACTAGTTCTTTTAGTTTTAGTCATTCATTTTTCTTTTTCTTCTCACTCGCTATTTTATCTTTCATGCAAATCAATGTTTATTTTTTAAATAATTACAAATTCTCCATAATTTCATTATGAAAATATTTTAAAAGAATGTCCATGTAACTATCATTTAATTTACCCATCAAATCTACAGATAGATTAACGTAAAATTGTTACAACTTAATAAAAAATTATATGTTCAAATCTTAATTATACAATTGTGTTAAATATTTTTAAAAAAAATTATCACACATTATAACTATACTTAAATAAAATTCTCCCTAATTTAACATGCATGTAATATAAAAGAAAAAGTATTATGCGAATCCGGTACTAGTATATTATATTCATTCGGGTAAACCCAAAAGTTTTGCGTGTGAGACAAAATAGTTGAATGATAGACGTAACATTAAAAACATTGGTTTGTACGTATACATCCAGTAAAATGGTTGTATTTCCGACATTGTTACAGGATAAGCTACCACGGTGTTATGACCAAGTCCCTAGTGGACCGAAATCATGTACGGTACTACGGTACATTCATAAAGTATGAGCGTTCAACTTTGCTCGACAACAATTGATAAAATCTCCTTCCAATGATTTTTTTTATTAGGCAAAGTAAAAACATAACAAAATTGCTAACGATAATAAATTTTTACCGTCCAATTCAAACGCGTAACGTGAAATGGCCGTAAAAATTGAACTTGTTGATCTTATCTGCAAGCGTGAATTGGGACATCATTTTCTACTTCGATTCAGATAATAAAGTCAAAGATATTCTTTGGGCACATGTAACTGGTTATTAACAGTTAAAGTCATAGAGTACGATAGCTATTGATTGGTTGTTGTGAGTGACTATTACTCACAAATTCTACAGAATATAAGTTAGAAGATAGGGCTCAATCCCCTTCAACTGTCGGGCCGGCTGTAAATTGAAGTGAAAAAAATTGTGAAGGAAAGGGGGAAAAAATATGAATAACGATTTTTTTTATTTAACTTTATCTTATTGAAGAGAAAATAAAAAGAAAAAAAAAACTTATAGCAAATTTTTGAATTTTTCTTTAATTTAATTTTTGAAAGTTCTCTTTGCAATTTTTTTTTATTTCAAACAAATAAACAAAAAATAATAGAGCAAGTAATAATCCAACAGCGATGCGTGGCAGTACTTAGTTTTTTGAATGGTAAGTTTACTCTTAAATTTTCAAGGAAGTAACCTCATCCTATTTGTTCCTTAATGATAATGTATTTGTTTAATGTGTTGTATGATTTAACATACACTCCCTCCTCCTCGTATTTCGGTTCCCACGTACGCGGATGCCAAATGTAATGGCTTTCATCGTGTTTAGCTTAACCGCAAAGTCTATCAAAGTAAGAAGAGTGTACTTTTTAAGAATAAAATGTAATAATGATAATAAACAATTTTAAGTTATTGATTTTATCATAAATTTCAATTATTGTTTTTTAATCAATGATTTTTTATTTGTAATAATTGAATCAATTATTAAAAAATTTATAATACTCATACTTCCTACTCAACTAACTAAGAATAAAAATAATTTTGCAAATTTTATTTTACTACCAATGGTTGTCTACAAAAGACATCCAAACATGCATTATATAATTTCTTTTGCTTTTAATTTTTGTTGGCCGGTTAGATTTATGTTGGAATTCGTATACAATAAGTTAAATGATGAGTCAAACATGTAATTAATCGTTTTCATATTTCATTATTCAGATTATTAGTTTTCTAAAGCATTTTTCATTATTAAGATAAACACTTGCACTTATATAAAATTGAAAACCCAAAGTGTCGTGTGCCCCACTGAGAGAGTATACCTAATCCTAATCACCAAACGTAACTATAAATAATGTTACTTGGATCCTCATTTCTATCCCTCTCACTAAGCAGTCTGAGCCTGAGCAACATACAGAACCCACTCAAAAAGTTGTTCTGTGCCCGTTGCAGGTTCACACCACATCACTGTGCGTGCGGCGATTCAAAAACGCCGTCGTTTTTACGCTCCCCCTTCAAAAAACGCGGTCGTTTTGCTCCGCCACCGTTATCAACTCCTTCACAATGTCGATTCGGGACTCGGAATCACTGAATTGGCACTACGACACAGAACTCGACGATGAAACCCTCGAAATCCGCGGCCGCAAGCTCTTCTTCGTCATCGTCCTCTTCTCCATCATCCTCCTCTTCACCGCGCTCTTCGTCTTCGCGCGCCGGATCTGCCGCCACCACCACGGGCTCCTCCTCCCCAACGCCGTCCCGCCGCGCCACGCGTCGCTGTCTCCGCCGCAGAACAGCGGCCTCGACGCCGAGGCGATCAAGAGGCTCCCGATCGTCCTCCACCCGCGGCGCAACCTCGCGGCGGCGGAGGAGACGGAGTGCTGCATCTGCCTCGGCGTGTTCGCCGACGGCGAGAAGCTGAAGGTTCTTCCAGGATGCGACCACAGCTTCCATTGCGAGTGCGTGGACAAGTGGCTCGCGAATCACTCCAATTGCCCTCTCTGCAGAGCTTCGCTCAAGCTCGATTCTTCGTTTCCCCGGATTTTGATCCAATCGCCACCCGTTCGAACTAGTCTTCTGGTCTGATCCTTCTTTTTTTTTTCTTTCTTTTGATTTGTAACTTCAATAGTAAGTTAGTAATAGTAAATTAGTAATCCTAAATCCTAATCCACTTGTTATGTATTATTTGTCTTCAGTAATGTAAATCGTTGTAAGAACCAAGAAGGAATCCTTAGAGATATCGATAGTTTAACAGTTTTTTTCATAAATGGCATTGCATTGCTTTCAATTAATCTTATTTATGATTAATAACAAATATGAATAAATTAATTCAAAGTTAGTGCCCCTAAACTATAAGGAGTAGTAGTTATCTCACTACTGACATGGTTTGATACGTTGGATAAGCAACTATATCTCTTAAATATGTGATTAGAGTTTTGAATTAAAGGTTTCTGATAATGTGCATCGAATTATTAGTTTGAATTTTTACCTCTAGCAACATATCAACTTTTTATAATTTTTTATACTCTCATTTTTAATAATCATATAAATGTAAATCTATTGGTTAAAATCACCGCCGCATAAGATCTAAATACATGAAATAATGTCTGTTAATAGATGTTAATCTTTTAAATTGATTTCAACAATTCAAAAAATTAGTCACTGGCTTTGAATTAGGAGATAAGTACCTAGATTTAGCCCAAAAGTAGTTTTCTGATTCAGGTAAGGAAGCACTTAATTTTAAGAGTAAAGAACATCAACGAAATGTATTATTTTATTCGAAGTGGAATCAAAATAATTGAGTCTAACTTGCCATTTGAATATTAAAATACAAAAAAGGTATGGTTAGTTTTTTTTAAAAATGTATTGGTGTATTTTTTAATTTGAAATGTTGTGATAATTATTAGTCGCATTTGCCCAAGTTTAAATATTTATTGAGAATTAATTAAATATTGATAATAAGTTGGAAGATGCCAATTGCCAAAGCCAAAGAAAAAGGGTTACCCAAGAAATTCCTTCACATGTGACAAAGGTCCAGACAGGGTTGTTTTATTTTTTTTTTTTATATTTTCTGATTGAGTTTTGTTCCCACGTTGGGTGATGGAAAAGTACAAGACCGGGTTTCAAAAAGGTAAGAGTATAATTTCCTTGCACCCCTCATCTGTGTAAGTCCTAAAATAATATTGCTCTTATGAGCTAAGACTGAAGGTTCTGTTTATATTGTGCAAATAGATAATGGGGGACTTTTCATGAAAAAGCACGACTATGCTCCGACCCCTCATCCTTTTTCTCATTTTCAATTGGTTCACTTCAATGTCATCGTTGTGACTTTATGTCAAGACTTCTGTTTTAATTTTTATATATGTTTTCTCTAATAGCAACTTGCCCACCATTTGGATTACGTTTACAATGCGTGTTTCATGCTAAGTTTGCAGTTTTCAAACGGATTTTCAAGTCTTTTTTTTTTACTTTTAGGAAGTTAAAGTATAGAGATAAAAAAAAATTAACACATCAAACAAAAAGAAGTAGTATATGATGACAGGTTTAATTCACAGAGAAGTTTTGTAAATAAAAAAAGGATAAAATTTAATTTACTAAAAAATTAAAAAATGAAATCTTAATATAAATAAAATAAAATAAAAATAGTTTAGGGACATTTTTTCGCTCAAATTAGGAATAAAATAAATATTCCAAACTTAAAATGAAACTAATTGTGGAATTTAAGGAATAACTAAAATTAAAGAACAATATTTGCATCGTATTTCAAAACTAAAAGTTTGACCTTGCAACAACATTGCAGCATAGCTAGAAAGAGAAAGATTTTAGATGATGATGATAATTATAATAAGATTTGTATATTATGATTATAAAGTAGTAAGGGTGCAAGCAAAATATTAGTTTTTAATTTTGCAATTGATGTATTAAATAAACAACTCATACCTGTACCTATTTTTATAAAACTTTTATTGATACATTTTTATATTCGGATTCATTGAGTAGATAAAACAAATTCGTTTTTCTATGGTAGATATTGGATGGTCTTATCTATTACATTGGCTCTAATAAGTAATAACGAAAACAACATATGGGATAAGTTGTAACTTACAAAAAAAACTATTTGTATTCTTTCTGACAAAAAATTATTTGTATTGTTACTTCTTTAATTATCATGAAGTGCAATTTTACTCTTGTAAATTTTTAATTTGCACTGAAGTTTTTTTTTTTTTTCGTTTACAATTAAATCATTCTATAATGGTTCTATTTAATGCTATATGTTGTCTAACACATCTTAATTAGATTATATTTGATAAAACTAGTTAAAAAAATTAATTGGTAGTTAAAAATTAAAAAGTTAACTTATTAAATTAAAATTATATGATAAAATTAATTATTGAAGTAACTGAAAAATGTAAAATAATAGCAAAATAGTAATATTATAATTTATTTTTAAAAGGTAACAAAAAATGAATAAATATATCAAGAATGAAAGAAAAAGACTCAAATTTTTTATATCTCTTTTTGTTTCTCATCAAACCAATGACATCTTTCTCTGGAGATCCTAACTGTTTTAAGCATGATAATGGGAAATCTCATTACTATTACCCAAACAAATATGAAACCTATGTTTGCATATTCGTCCATATGTCGCATTGGATATGTAATAAAGGTTTGTTTACTAAATAATTAAATAAATTTTTTAGCTAGTAAAAAAAATTAAAAAAATTAACTAAAATGTCTTTTGAATATAGTCTTAATTTTTGATTTTTTTATTAGCTGAATAGCTTGTTAGTGTATATGGTAAACAATTTTTTTAATAATTTCTAACAGTTTTTTAAACTCTATTTGAATTTATATTTTTTAAAACACTAATTTCTAGTTTTTAATTTTTTATATTTTCTTCTACTTTTATTGTTAATATATTTATTCATTTTTCTTGTTACCTTTTTAAAATAAATCATTATTTTATTATTTTTATGTCATTTTATATTTTTTAGTTATTTCAATAATTAATTTTATTGAACACTTATAATTTAATAATTTAATTTTTCAGATTATAACTACTACCTTCAAACTTTTAGACTCCAAGAACCTTTTTCAGCTAATTTTATCCACATAACCTAATTCAAGTCATTAATTAATCGACTCATAATAAAAAAAATTCTAAAAAATAAAATAAAAAATATTTCTTTTATTATTTATTTTTGTCAGAGAAATATTTATTTACTACAAGCATCGTCAACATGATATTATTTCAATATAGTTAGAGCACCTTTAGTTCATACATTGTATTTTCTTTATTGTGATTGATGTCATGTCTAGTTTATCTCATAAACTAGCTTCATTAAATAATGGATGGAGTCAAGGGACAAAGTTTTAAATGTGAGAACAAATTTGAGAGATCCATTTGATGTTATTGAAATCTAACTAGAAATGGAAATTGAACAATTGCTAATACTAACAAAACTAAAATGAAACACTTATATTGCTCTTATATATATATTATCATGAAGGGAATCCAACTATGTTTTGATTGGTGGTATAAAGTGTAATGGATGGAGATGAGTTAAAAGGAGGAATTATGCCATTGTTTAATCTGTAGAATTAAGGATATAACATAATAAGAGAGGATGATGAATCATAATTTATTTCATTCTATATTACTTAATTCCATTTTTCCCCTTCTTCTCAATTTGAGGTCAACTTAATGAAGCAAAAAAATTATCAATTATGAAAATATACTATTTTATTATTACTAACTTCGCCAATGAGCCTCTTTAATTTACCATCGATAATTATTGGCACAGGCGCCTCTTGCTTGATCTAGCTTATTCATTAATGCAAACATGTCTTCAGACTGTGTGTCCTTCTTGTTATACTCTCCCTCTTTGTGAATTTTGTACTCAATCTTACATCCCTAAAAATATCTATCCAAAATACTGTATCACCACGCAAAGACAGCCACAACAACAACTTAACTCTTGTTATTACAACATAAATAATTTGTGTGTTTAAATAATTGATTTTAGATTTGAATTTAAGGAAAATAAATTGGTGTTATATAGAAGCTCTAATTGAATTTGAAAATTGATTTAATTAAATTAAAAATGATAGGAAAAAAAAATTAAAACTAGCATGACTATTATTTAGAAACAAGGGGAATATTAAAACAACTCTCACACAACGCAGATGATGAGGTATATATTATGTGTACTCACTATAGTATTGTTGATGATATATATAGGTGTTAGAGAATAGTTGAAATTCTGTTAAAAAGAAGAAGAGATATTAGTTGAAATATTTGGCATAGTACTCAATGCGTCTTGTTGATAATTATATATTATTTTGGTTTAACTGTAGAATAATTATACTCTAGGCTAAGATATTGCTTTCTACTTGCGTGGGTAGTGATAGGTCCTACTATTGATGTCGACTTTAATCAACGCCCATGAATTGTGGGCTTTTAGAGGATTGAGACTTAGAAGTTTTGTAATATGAAGTAGGCTTAAGTCTAGATTGTAAAAAAACAAAACGTTTTTCTTATTTGGTTGTATATAAAGATAAAAAAGAATAAATTATAATTTTGTTCTCTCAATTTTTATAAAATTTTGATTTTGATTTTCCTAAAATTTTATTATAATATTTGGTTTGCTGGTTTTCAAACTTTACTATTTTGATCATTCTATTAATTTCAAGCGTTAGACTGTTATAATGGACTGACTATTAGATGACATAACACATTTAAAAGAAATTTATTAAAACATAAATATGAATATTGTTTAATTAAATTAAGTACAAAAATAATTAAAAACATAAATACCCTATCGACTTCATTGTCTTCCAAACATCAAGGGAGGAGAAAGGTTGGGAAAAAAGGATAGCCTGATTTTCTTTAATTTTAATTTTTGTTTTTAATTAATTAATACTCAATTTAATTAAACAATAATTATTTATGTTTTAATAAACTCATTTTAAGCGTGTCATGTCATCTGATAAACAATCAATGCTAGAAATTAAGCAAGGATTAAACTTGTAAAGTTTGAAAATTAAAAAGACTAAATGTTGCAATAAGATTGTAGAGGAACCAAAACTAAAATTTTGTGAAAAAAGACAACCAAAATTTTCAATTTAACAAAAAAAATTGTCACATATTTAATGCTTTGTTTATTGTAGGAAGGAAGTGAATGGAAAAAAATAATAGAAAATAAATAAAATGAGATGATTATTTAAGTTTTTTGCTGAATGAGATTATTATTTATGTTGATAGGAGAAAAAAAAAAGAAATTCCTTTTTTTGTTTATTGAATTAAATTTAATTTAATAAATAAATTATTTCGGTACAAACTAAAAAAAAAAACTTTATTACCGGTCTAGAAATAAACTAAACTGTATACATTTCGCAATTCGCATGTCAGCATGTTTCTCTCCAAATTCGATTGAGGAATTCCTAAGCCCATTGACTCATTACACGTGCAGGCTGGGCCTTTGGGTTGGAGCCCAAAACTTCGTCATAATTTGCTAGGGTTTCTTGTGGGCTATAAATTGTTGTAACCTTCACAAATCCTTTCGTTTTAATCCTCTGTTACCTCTCAGCAGCTTAGGCTAGGGTTCAGAAACGAAAAAGGGTTCGGTGTTCAGTTCGCGATGAGAGCCAAGGTGAGTTCAATTCGTCACTGTTGTTTCGCTAAATTCCTTGATTTTATCAAACGTTGAGGTATGATTGGGACTTTTTTTTTTTTTTTTTTTTTTTTTGCAGTGGAAGAAGAAGCGTATGAGGAGGTTGAAGAGGAAGCGCCGAAAGATGAGACAGAGATCCAAGTAGTGCGTTAATCCAAGTAGTTGATTTCCGTTGCTTTTATAATTATGTTGTCAAATTGGGCACCCAGTTGTTAGAGGCACTGGTTTCTCCTTTTTGATGTTTTGATACATTTTTGTTTGGTTTAATTCGTCTTATGTTATTAGCTGAAAACAATGCTGTTACTGCGTTTGCGAATCAACATGATCTCTTATATGCATTTCTGATTCTCTCTTTGCTATTTTTTGCTTATAAATGGCAGCCAGATTGTTTTATATCTACTGCAATTGTTTAGGGTTTAATTGAGCTCGTTAATTCAAACATTGTATCCCGATGCTAGATCTGAAGTCTTTATCCATTCAATTTTTAGATGATTTAGGTAGTCTATCTTCAACTATTTCACAAGATTTCTTGCTGTATTGCAACTTTCAATTTTTTAAAACTATGATGGTAAGCACCAGTTGTGAAATATAGCCGAGTATCCGATAGAAATTAACAATTAGCCACAAAATTTTCTCAGTTTTAATTTTTCTTTTTGAAATCTAACTCGAATTTTTGTTTTAAAGAAAAATGACTTTATTTTTCCGCCAATTAATAGTTCTTGATGCTAATAGATACATCACTTTCGATTAATAGCTCCACAAACCTATATACATTCCCATGTTTTTTAGAAGGGAATATTCATAGGCATAATGCATAATGCATTTCAGGAAATTCATATTACCCATGTTTTTTATCTTCATATTCTCATGGGAAAGAATCTTGTATTTTTGTTTTTGGTGAAAAAAGTCTTATATTTCTGTTGGAATGTTTAAAATTTCTCACTTCTTTTCTAACTCATATATCTATTTGTTTTTAAATAAGATAAATTAAGAAACATTCTTAACAATTAAAAATATTTACCAAACACCTTTAAGAATATTGAAGAATAATATTCTTAGTAATAGCATCTCTAGGAATGTTATTCTTGAGAATATAATTAAATCTCTGAAACAAACGAGTTCATGGAAATTTAATATTCCCTCCCTTTATTTTAGGTGTCTATTTTTATGATAAAATTTACTTTGTTGTATTTATCATTTTCAAAGTTTAACTTTAAGGTTACAATAATATATTTCTAGTCAATTATTTTCTTGCCACACTGGTTAGGTTATACATTTTTTAGTTTTAGTTATTTACGCATTATGGTAATAAATAATTGAGAAGTTAGAAAATGAAATGCTTACTCCGTTAATGGTAAAAAGATAGAACATTAGACTTGTTTAACGGGTGAAAATAGAATAAATAAGCACTAGATTTGAAAGGCAGTGCAATGAATAAATTCTCACTTTTTTAAAGAGAGAACAAAAAATTGCACTTAGTAGTATGAAATAATTGACACTTCGTTGTTGGAAAAGAAATCATGTTTGTGGTAAGTGAATTGTTAGCGGTATAAGGGAAAAAAAATAGTAGAATTACTATTAATTAACAAAATACTTACTATAGAATTACTTTAAGTGTTTAGAGACAAATTAAAATCCTTAGCATAGTACTCAGTAGTCATCCATGACGTGTGGACTTTTAGGGTACGGAATCATTTCTTGAAAATCTCTATTTTTATTAATTATTTTAATTATTTATCATATTAATAATATTTTTTTAGAAACTTATTAAAAACATTCTTCAAAATTTGAACCCATAATCCCTCCCTTCTTCCCTCTTTAGCAACCAATATTATATAAGATTATTATTTGCTCTCTCCTTTTTTGTCCAAGTATGGGTAAGTTGTTTTTAAGATGTGTAATACTTTAATGTTGTTTGTTGTAGGAAGAAAGGAAAATAAGTAAAAAAAAATAAAATGATTATTTAGGTTGTTTAGTAGGAGAGAAAAAATATAATTAATTTTATTGTATAAAAAGTGAAAGGAAAGAAGAAAAAAACAAATAAATACAAAATGACATAAATATTCATGATAAAAAAACACATTTAGAATTAAGAGTAATTGTCTTTTAATTTTTAATAAGATATTTCTATCCTTTTCTTCTCAAATGAGGAAGAAAGAAGAAAACGTGAATTCCATAAGAATTTTATTCCTTCCTTCCATGTACTAACCAGCCAAATAAGATATAAGAATATATTTTTCATTTTTTTTTTCTTTTCTTCTTTCTACCCTTCACTTTCTCTTAGCCCAATCATAGTGTAAATGCTTCCATTTTACTGTTTTGCATGATCCAAATAAAAGAAGAATCGTAAAACTTCAAAATTTTTATTCTCCGTCGTCCACACATAGAGAATCCATCTAATTAAACCGTAATCACAGTAAAAGCTTAAATGTTTTTACATTTTTTAGAGTTATGATACGGTTGTTTTTTTGAAACTATTTGGTACTATTCAACCAAAAATCATCCGTGAGTAACTGGGACTAGGCCCTTGTTTTTGGTGATAATGTAGCTATTTCACTCGAAAAAAACACACACACACATACATATGCTATTCAAATTCTTAATTTGTATAAATGTTTAATTTTGTATCCAAACAAATCCAAAAACAATAAATAGATAACCATAACAAGTTAACCAAGTTCTTCAAAACTTTGACTTTAATTTATTGAATTAAATACATTTTTTTAATTTTAAATTTCATTTATTCGATAAGTAAAAAACTTTTTTAGTGGTCTAGAAATAAACTAAAAATTTCATATGGGCTTTTCTCCAAACACAAACCTAACGGGTCGTTCTAATTGTTGATGGGGTGTTGCTAGGTGCACCAGCAGTATTGCTGGTGCACCCAGCATTTCCCATTTTTTCTAATTTTGCCCTTCACACTTCTTCCATAAGATCCTTGGAAGAACTCTTCCGTTTTCCGTAAGATAGTGTCTTACGCTCTAACCAACTGAGCTAATGAGTTAATTATGTTATAAAGTAAATAATGTTGTTATATATAACACTAAAATTTCTAATGTATATTTAATGCACATGTAAATTTAAATAATAAATTTTGTGACAATTAATTTTGATATAAATCATACCAATTATTTATATCAAAATTAGTTGTCTCAAAATTTATTATTTAAATTTACATGTGCATTAAATATACATTAGAAATCTTATTGTTATGTATAGCAACACTATTTATTTTATAACATAATTGACTCATTAGTTTAATTGGTTAGAACATTATGCTAATAATCTGAAAGTTATAAGTTTGAGCCTTGTTTGGGTCATTATTTTTAAATTAATTGGTAATAAATATTTTTCAAATTTTTTTTTAAAAAAAAGACATAAGACACTACTCTTCCATAGGGTCTTACGGAAGATTCTTCTACAAGAATTACGGAACTTCTTCTATAAAATCTTAGAAAAGAAGTGTGAAGGACAAAATTAAAAAAAAAAAGAAAAATGTTGATGCTTGAAGGGGAGGAATTCCTATTTTGGAACAACTATTACCGCTATCCAATTTGCTATTAACTAGCAAGTTTAGTGAAATCTCTCTTTTGTCAACTCACCAAATTCCTAAACCACCTTCCCTTTCCCATTTCTCATACCACACTATGGAGCCACGCAACTCTGCCACGTGCACGCCACCCTCGCGTTGCGACCCATCTTGCGCGCAACTCACCCCCGAGTCGTGCACCCCAAGGTCCTGTCCTCTGGTATGTTTGCATATTCTCGGATAAAGTGTTGGAGAGGCTTTTCTCCAAGGTTGGAACAAACGGGTTTTGTGTGTTGTGGTTGGAAGCTGCAGGGAAACTGATTTTGGGTCTCAATCAGATGTTCCTGGATGGGTAAATGATTTTTGATTACGGATCGTGTGCAAATTTTGACCAGAGGATGTGGAGTAGCAATTGTCGTGGATGAGGACGAGAGTTGAGGATCGGAGGTAGATCTAAGAGAAGTATAATTCCGTTTGTGATATTTGGCCTAAAAGGATATTTCTGTTGTTATATTTTTTTTTCCACCTTTGTAATGGAAATACCGTTACGGTTGTATTAGTAGGAAAGGTTCTGTGGAAAGAGTAAGTTTGAAATAACATGAAAATTGACCCACCTGGGTAGTTTAAATAACACTTTTAGTAGTGCCAATACTAGTCCCCTTTCTAAGCTCATTGATGACTCATTACACGTGCAGGCTGGGCCTTTGCGTTAGAGCCCAAAACTTCCTAATAGTTTGCTAGGGTTTCTTGTAGGCTATAAATAGTTGCAACCTTCCCATTCCTTTTCTTCTTAATCCTCTGTTGTTTCTCAGCCGCCTCGGCTAGGGTTCGGAAACGAAGAAGGGTTCTGTTTTCTTTTCGCGATGAGGGCCAAGGTGAGTTCAATTTTTCACTGTTGTTTCGCTCATGTCCTTTGCCTATTGTGTTTTTATTAAGCGTTGAGGTCTGTTTGGGATTTTATTTATGTCTGGCAGTGGAAGAAGAAGCGTATGAGGAGGCTGAAGAGGAAGCGCCGAAAGATGAGACAGAGATCCAAGTAGTGCGTTAAACCTAGTTTGTTTCCGTTGCTTTTACAATTGCTTATGTTGTCAAATAGGACACCCAGTTGTTAGTGGCACTGGTCTCTCCTTTTTGATGTTTTGATACATTTTGTTGGATTTTATTTCGTCTTATGTTCTTAGCTGAAAACAATGCTGTTACTGCGTTTGCGAATCAACAGGATATCTTGTTTGCATTTCTGTTTCTCTCTTTGCTACTTTGTCTGTACATTGCAGCCACATTCTCTTATGTTGATTTTGATTTTGGATTATATCTGCTGCAATTCTTTTTAGGGTTTGATTAAATTATCCCGATGTTAGATCTTAAGGCTTAATACTTAAATTCTCTGATGGCAAGCACCAGTTGTGAAACATGATTGAGGACTTGAATGTAATTGATAATAGTCCGATAGAAATTAGCAATTGGGCCACGAGATTGAATTTTTTTTTTCATTTTTAATTTATATCAAATATGATTTAAAACAATGCCAGTTACATTTTTTTAAGTCTGATGGTAAGCACCAGTTGTGAAATATGATCGAGTACTTAATATGTCCACCAACAAAAACTTGATACAAATTAGCCATTGGGGCACGGTATTGCATTAGTTTTTTTTTTTTATAAATATTTTGAAATAAACATCAATTTAGTTTTTCACCAATTAATAGTTTCTGATTCTAGTAGATAATACCTTGGCACGGCAATGTTGAGCATTACAAATACATTAGAGACTAGAAGCGGAATTCTGAAATAACCAGATTGGAGGTTTCAACCGAGTGACTCATCCATGCTTAGGGTTTGAATTACCTATATGTCTTGAATTTATTTTCGTGGGTCATCTGAAATGACCAGATTAGTATAGATTCGTTAGAAATTTAGAATAATTGATTTTCAGTAGGTCACATGGTAAATGATGTTTTCTTTTGAGAAAGAAGAAAATAATTGAAGACAAAGTCTGTTATTTTCTTGATTAATCAACCATTCTGTTGATCCACAATGAATTTTTCTTTTGTTATATTCTCTCAACATGTGTATTTTCTTTTGTTCCATACAAGTTTATAGGATATTATAATATTATAATGCTGTCATCACCTGGTAAATTTAGGACTAGGATTTTTGGCGAAACATGTGATGGTTATGTGAATATTTACTTGTGAGGTGCCTAACTTTGATACATAAAAAAAGTTTAACTCAAACGTTTAATGAAAGCCTTATTATTAAAGATTTACTTATAAAATTGTAGAATTTTTTTGACTGATAAGATTGTTGAAATATAACGCTTTAGTTTAAAGAAAAATAAACTATAGGGAATTATAAAATAATTTAATCTTTTATTTTCCCAATAAAATTTGACTAGGGTGTGTTGGAAAAAATAGATGAAAATAACATTTGAAAAAAAAATTACTTTTTTTTAATATGATTTACATTTTTTTACATTCTAATTAAAAAAAATGTCTAATTTTTATCCATTAAACGAACACAACTTAAGAACATGTCTAATTTTTATATAAGCAAACTTAATCTTTAATTTTTATAAAGTAAACTTAATTAATGCTACTTGGTATACATTTATACTAACTTATTCTTTTTTTAATATTACTCATCTTGTCCTATTTCCTACTCCCCCCCAAACCCATTTAAGCATCGGATCTAATTATTGTAACTTTAATTTTAACTCCAAAGCAAAATCAAGAGCATATTTGTATGTGTATATATATTTTTTCTGGAACTCAAAATAAATGGTCAATATGGCCTAAGAAATAACAATACTTAGTATTGAATATTCATTTTCTCCTTTATTTCATTTATTTTCATTTCTCTTACTTTTTCATTATGTCCGAAAATAATTACTATTAGGTACCAAACTCTACTCAGCACCTAAAGATGTAAAGAAAGAGAAGACAGAGAAAACACAAATGTGATATGTGATATAACACGATGATTACACTAATAAAAATAATAATATTACCACCGATTTTTTTTTTTTTTATAAAAGAATTCACTACATCATCAAAACTAATAAAAATAATTAAATTAGTTATTATTAATTAATGATATCATAATTTTTTTATTTTAAAATTACTCATAAATAAATGATTTTAATTGATGCTTATATTTTTTTATTTAATAAATATTCATAAACTTTCATGAAAAATAGATGAATATCTCGTTAATAAATTTTAAAATAATTAAGATTAAAAAATTAACAACTAGCATATGTAAGAGTGGTTTATGTTTCTCATAAAAAATATCTCTGATTTCATTCTTATAACATGTACTAATGAAAGTTTTTACATGTAAAAATTTATGCATCACATAAGCCAGGTAACAAAATATTCTTTTGGATTGGAAGAGATCTAGCTTGTTTGCTTGAAAAAAGTTCTATTCAAAGTTTCACATTGCACTGACTAATTATTATTCTTAAACCGAGTAAATTGAATGTTACTATTAGGAATTATTAAACTGTGATCATAAGAAGAAGAAACTCCAAAACCAATCAGAAATCCCAAAGAGAAGAAGAAGAAAAAAGAATGATAATTTACTTTGGAAGCGTCGGAGGAAGAAGATCTAACCCAGGCTCAAGGGAGAGACCGTTGTTCCTTTGGCAATTTCGCAAAGTCTCCATGTAATTCCTAACTTCTTCCGCTATCATCCGCTGCATCATCTGCATGAAGTAATTCTGATCCGTAACCTTCTGATTAACATTAACATTCACTTGAAACAACTCTTCTTTCTCCTTTTCTTCTTCTTCTTGTTCTTCCTCTTCCTCTTCTTCCTCTGATTTTTCCCCAGGAGGGAAAAGACTCAACGACGTCGTAACGGGACTCAGCACTCGCTCTTCTTCGTTTTCCTTCTCGATGCACTGTTTCTTGAAAGGGTGAAGCGTGTCAAACAAGGAAGAGTGACGTTTCGCCGGCGGAGACGCCGATGAGGAGGAGGATGACTCCACCGCGCGACGGCGGCGGAGAGTGGAGTTCCAGTGGTTCTTGATGGCGTTGTCGGTGCGGCCGGGGAGGAGGCGCGAGATGGTGGCCCATTTGTTTCCGTGAATGGCGTGCGCCTTTATGATCATCTTGTCCTCCGCCGGAGTGAACGGACGGTGCTGCACCTCCGGACTCAGCTGGTTGCACCACCGCAGACGGCACGACTTGCCGGAACGCCCGGAAATTCCGGCGCTTATGACGGACCAGTTGCGTGCCCCGTGCTCGTTCACGAGTTTCAGCAACGTCGCATCCTCCTGAGGACTCCATGAACCCTTCACGCGATCGTGGCCACCGGTCATCGTTGTCGTCGCCTTTCACCTGTTCGAGAAAATGACAGAGAAAAAACACAAAGGTTGGTGCCTGTTTTATATACGTTTTTATGTGATCTGTTTTCTTGTTTTGATCATAAATGAATGAATAAAAGATTTAGTTGGCACGAACCTTATTAAAACTTAAAAGTGTAACTGCTTTTTGAACATAACATATGAGGGAAGGTTTGGTTCGAATATGTTCCTTAACTTGTGTGGGTGTTTTTAGTTTGGACTTAGGTAGGTGGAAGTTTATAGGTGATTTTTTTTTATAATTATGTTTTTAACTTTTTGAGAAAATTGAGCGCTTATGAAGAGAGAGTGAGAAAAGATTAATTAATAATGGGAAGTTATAACTTCTTCCTTTGTCTAACCAATTCAAATAACGCCTTTTTCTGGAAACTCTAGCAAGGAAGGTGGATAAGATTTGACCGGTTTGTTTGTTCGTGTTGTGTTCTGGTTCTTTTGTCATTATTTTATAACGTTTCACGGTTTGTTTCATTAATTTAAAATGTTTGTTTTAAACTTTAGTTGGATAGACATGATGATGATTTTAAAAGTATGGCAGTTAGGATGGAGTATTCAGCCCATAAATGTAATTTTTGACCTTTTATTTATTTGGTTTATAATGGGTAGGAAGTCAAAAAGGATATGAAGGTGTAACGGCCATCCATTATGATATATTTAAGAGTGGTTAGTGCAGTTGGACGATGGGATGGGATTGGGAAAGAGGAAATTGGATGAGTAAATGGAAGGAGCAAAGAGGGGTTTTTGCAACTGCAAGTTGTTAGTGCAGTTAGACATCTATATATGGTACATGCTCCAAATTCGAGAAATTTTCAAACTTTAGTTAACTCTTATCCAATTTCTTCAGAAGCGTCAATAATTAATTGTCCTCTTATACTGTATTAGTTCAAAATTAATTTAATTAGAATAGATATAAGTTTATTATACACCTATTTGGTTATCGATTGTCATATATGATAAGAAAGAATGATACTATAATCCTAAAAAAAAAAGAATGATATATAAAGGTTATTATTTTTTATTTAGATATAAATGTTATTATATGTCAAAGACTTTATCAATACCTATTTTTTAAAATATTTTTCTTTCTTTTGTCTCTTTGGATGTCAATTAACATTTAGGTTTTTATAGATTATTTTTTATAATATGATTATGGACTTTTATAAGGATTATTTTATTATATTTATAATAAAATAATTTACATTAATAATATATAAAATTAATTAAACTGAAAATTCTACGAGAAGGAAAGATTTCTCCATCTATCTAAGCTCCAACCATTAACGGTAAGAACCCTTTCCATTCATTAGTTATATATATTGTTATCATGATATATATTACAAGTACGTAAGTAGAATTACACACAACTACACTACTGTCATGTAAGTCTTATCCTCTTTTGCCTGGGAATCAACCATATTATTTGACACCACCACTGGGGGAACTTGCATGATAAGAAGGGGAGCCAGCACGACCACGACGGCCGCCACCAGCACCAGATAATCCAGCGTCACCAGCACGAGATAATCCCGCGTCGGCAGATAATCCAACGCCACCAGCACCAGATAATCCAGCGCCGCCAACACCATGTAATCCAGTGCCAACACCAGGTAATCCAGCGCTAACACCAACACCAGGTAATCCACCACCAACACCAACACCATGTAATCCAGTGGCTAACACCTCCGTGGAGATAAGAAAGAACATGGCCAACATGCCTAGGATTGATAATATTTGTATCTTGGAAGTCATTTTTCAGTACTAATTAACGAGAACAAGTTGATTAACGTTGATTAACTCAAATGAGATATGTTCGATAACGAAAGATATATCATATATATACATATGAGAAAATTAATGGAAAAGTATACTATCTATATATAGGAGTGGAGGAGAGACACATAAGGCCCAATTGTTTTCTATCTCAATGGTTAGTGAGACAAAGAGATAAAAGAAATATATATATATATATATATATATATATATATATATATATATATATATATATATATATATATATATATATATATATACAATTAAGTATAATAATTAATATTACATTCCAGCCTACCATATTTTAGCATCTGATATATATCCCCATATTACATTCCAGCCTACCATATTTTAGCATCTGATATATACAATTAAGTATATCCCCATTTTTTACCAAATCATAGCCATACACAACTCGTCAATTTTGTCGCACAAACCTTGCGGGAGCCAGAAGTATAATGGAATGGATCGGAAAGGACTGATTTAGCTTGTGAGCCATAGCCTGCCTGCCCTAGTCAAGATCGAGTTTGTCCTTCCAAAAGGTAAGTTAGGATTGGACTTTATAAAGGATAGAAAGGTAAGGTGAATGAGGGTTGCCTTGTTGAACGCCTCTGGATGGGGAAAAACTCTCAAGCTTTGACCCATTCTAGAGGAGGTATAACATGCATGGAACCACCCACACCCCACATGATAAGATTAACAATGATGTTGAGAATGCCAAACTCTATAAGGGCTTCTTGGATGAAATTCTAATCAATCCTATCATGCATAAGCCTTTTCGAGGTCAATTTTAATAGCTTCAATCCATTTTTTGCCTTAGACTTTTGAATGAAACACTCATGCTAAAATAGTGTTATCTATAGTGTCCCTGCTTGGAACAGGCCAATTAATACATCCAAGAAGGGACTAAGACGACAGATAAGGACTTTCGTGATTACCTTAATTATAACCCACATTGCACAATCTAATCAACTAGTACTCCTTTAGTCCAATTAGATATATGGTCCAATATGGGAATAAAGACCAGTAGATGCTTTGCGTACTAGATGCCAAAGGTCATTGCCAAAAACGAGTAGGAGTATGGCTTGGAAAATAAAGATCGAAGATCATCCGAGTTAGATGCCTTAAAGGACTTCATTCCCACGGTGGCACTCTTAAACTCCTCTTTTGTGACCGAGGCAAGTAGTGCCTCTTGGGCTTCTTGCTCAGTTAAGAAATATTACCAATATGCAACAGGGGCCAAGAATGTCATTAGAAAAAAGAGATATTAAGTGCCTGATAGCTTTCTATTTTAAAACATCAAAATTTGTATGTTAGGAAACTTTCTTTAGAAAAAAAATAAAAATCAAAGATCTTATATTCCCCGTCCAACGGGAGATTGTTTGGGCATGAAAAAAATAGTGTTCTTGTCTCTTATATGAGGTAAACCAGTGTCCTACAACACAAAGGTCCAGAAGATCATAGTTAGTCATATTTTAAAAAAATCAAAAGCTTGTTGTGGGGGAGAATTTACCTCCTCAACTTCCGATAAGGTTTTGTATCTTTATTAAAATTTACAACCATAACCTCAGCTTGAGCGCCTAAGGCTCCGATGAATATCAGTGAGACGGTCCCATTGAGTTAAGTGACTTTGCAAATAAAAGGAGGCAAACATCGTGTAGCACACCCAAGTGAACATTCCTTTGTTGACCTGAAAGAAAGACTCACTACTTCTTTTGTAGTAAAGGTTCTTTTTTTGTCCAAATGCAAAGCACCCAAATGCCACCAGCATTGCCTTCGGCTTCAACCAGATGACAAACATTAATGTTTAAAAAAAAATAAATTCTAGAACTAAGATAATGAAAATGAGCAATGGTTTACCATATAATGATGAAAATAGAATGGTGATACATATGACTCAACTCATTGAACCCTCCGACAACCTTTTTGGTTTAATTTATTATTTTTCTTTTATTTCCTCATTTTTTTAGTATTTTTTTAATTCTTCAATGAGCTTAGGCATCATTTTAGAACTCCAAATTAAATTTTGATTTTTTGGTTTGACCCACTATAGTCTGTGACCAACCTAATTTGAACACACCCAATGAAAAATAAGGCCTAACTTTAGATCATGAGCACCATCTAAATCTAGGTATTTTTAGCCCGATCCAATCACATGATTCGATATGGACTGAGCCCATAAAAGGCGGTACAATTTAGAGGCCAGAAATTACCAACTAAAAACTAAAACGTTGCCTTAGTTTTGAAGAATTCTAAAACTTAAAGCCAAAAATCACTACAAATAATAAGGCCTAAACGTTTTGTTGTATATAGTATTTTATGCTTTTTGTTCTAATAGAATTTTCCTAATACATACTTTATATCAATAATTAAAATTTGTTAGAAATTACAAAATTATGAATTTCACTTTTTATTTTTTTTATCATAATGATAATATTGATGTAAAGTGTTCATCGACTTTTTACTTTGCTGATAACGAATCTTTATATATAAGAGAATTTTTCTAATTACCATTGATAAAGTTTCTTCTTCTAATTGATCATATTTTATTTATTTATAAAACTTGCATCAGAAATCTTGTTAAAGGGATCTAAATTCAACTTACTTGGACCAATAACATATTAGTCTTAATTACTCTTTATTTAATTAGGCCAATTCATAATTTTATAATGTGATGTTTAATAAATTTTAGCTAATAAAAATCATGATATTAGAGTGTTTTAATAACTCTCCTATTATTCTAGATAGTAGGAATAGAAGAAAAAAAACTGATGACGAATGTCATTGAATACGACAATAAAGGAATTCAACCAGCGAAACCTTATAATATGGGTTTAGATGCAACATTGAAGTCGAAGTAAAGAAACTCTATTATTTCGGTAAAACAATCTTCGAAGGTGGACAAATTTCCACTACTTTTAATTTGTTAAGTATCATATATACAATCACATAATTAACATAATTATTGTTGATAAAACAACACTAACTATGGCCTTCGGGATGACTCTTAACGCCAAGCCCACAAGGATTCCACCATATCCACCACCTTAAGGCCCGCCTCCATAACCACCAACTCAGGGTCCTCCCCTGTAACCCCCACCGGGAAGACTACCTCCAGGCCCTCCATCATATCCACCACCAGGCCCGCCACCATAATCACCACCAGGAAAACCGTTTCCAGGCCCGCCACCATAACCTCCACCGGGCCCATCCCCATCAGGTAAACCCATTATAGGAATACCACCACCGTAACCGCCTCCTTTGGGCCCGCCACTGTACCCACCACCAGGCAAACCCATTCCAGGTATACCACCACCATAACTGCCTCCTCCGGGCCTGCCACCATAACCACCACCACCACCACCACCAGGAATACCCCATCCAGGGAAGAGACTCCCAAAACTAGGAATACTTCAACTGAAGCAATTTGGTGTTGAACAGACCCCAACAACACCTCCATAGCTTGGATTTTCTCCATATTTCACATCTCTCACGTCATTTTTCTTCTTATCAACTTCAGCTACAAACAAATGAAACATGAACAAATGTCATAGTCATATATATTTGCCATGAAAGTTGTACGTAATTATGATTGAGGAACATAACACTAGTTTTTTTCATAAGTTACAATGCAATCCGCGTCATTAATTGAATTTAAAGTTTGTGAGAATTGAAAGCAAAATGCAAAATCACCCGTTGTAGACATTGAGGAAGTCTCAGCAAGGTTCCTAGCTGACGCATTAGAGGATATCAGGGCAACCATGGCCAAGAGGCCTAGGACGAGTAACTTTTCCTTCGAAACCATTTTGCAGAACTGAAAAAAAGAAACCGAATCAAATAAATGTTTGCCGATGAAATATCGATATGAAAATTAGTGAGGAAGTGTGTGTATATGTAGGAGGGAGATAGCTGGAGCTGCATGTGAAGTGGACTCCAACTTGCCAATTTAGCCTAAATAATAAATTCAGTCTTCTCCGAGTGCTGAAAATTCACATTTCTGATATCACACTCAATGCTTCTTCTTAATTTTCCAAGGGAGATAGCATTCATTGTTTGATGCTTGTATCAACGTCATTCTGTGTAGTTAAAATAGGTAAATTAATCTCGAACGAGTGCATATCTGCTGCATCAAAGTCGACAAGGAAAGGTAACTTGCGACTTGCTATAAATGTTTTCTTCACTTTCTTGGACTGAGCAATAAAATTTATGGTAAGTTACTTATATTTAAAAACGAAATATTAAAACAAAACAAAATTTATGGTTAAGTTGCTTATATTTTTCCAAAAAAATAAAATAAGTTAGCTTTACTTTTTTTTTTTTACCATAAAGTTTTTGAAACAAATAATTATATTAATTCTTTCAAATAAGATAAATAATCATTTTTGTCTTTAAATGTCTAATTCGATGACAAATAGTTTCTGAAAGATGAAAATATAAAATTTAATTTTTGAAAGTGTAAAAAGTGCACTAAAATTTGTCCATCATCATTAGTAAAAAAATCTATATGCATGATATAGAAAGATGAATTTGTTATTAAAATTATTGTCAATATGATCATTTCTAATTGCCAACATAGAGACATATTTATTATATAATATTTTTTTGACTTTTTATTTTTTCACTCTACTGACAAATGAATTCCCAAAAGATGAAAATATAAGATTTAGTCTCCGAAAGTGCAAAAATATGATAAATATATCTAGACGTTAACTTCTATCCATTACCATTAATAAAATTGTCAAGATTCAAAAAAGTGAAATATAAGATATATTTATCTTTTATTTATAGTAGATTGTGACTAATTATTATAATTTGAAAAAATTTATAATAATTGGTACATTATTAAAATGTTTATTTTGGTAAACTCATATAATATTTATTTTGAATAATTTGTATTGTGCCAAACAAATCATGGTTGACAATTAATATTATCGTTGTTATTATGTGTCTTAAATTATGTTAGTCAATATATTTTTTCAAGTGATTATTGTAATTTTATGTTTGTAACGATAAAAAAATAAAAATTTATCATAAAATTATATTTTACCCTTAAATGAAATAAAATTTTGAGTCTAACAAATTAGTCCAATAGAAACATACTGATACTTAGGTCCAATAAAAGTTTCTAACATTTTCATCTAATAATGGTAACTTATTGATATTTTTTTGATCCAATGGAACATACTTGCACTTAGTTTCAAAACAAATTACTTACATTTTCTTCCAATAGAAAAATATTGATATTTTTGTCCAACAAAAAATTATTGGCATTTACATCAAAAAATAGTATTTTACTGATATTTTTATCCAATCTAATTAGTATAATCACATTGACAATCATTTCATTGAGAGATTCATATCTCTATGTTACACATGCTATTTTATTAACGATGACATATGAAAGTTAATGGTCGGTTATATTTGTTACACTTTTTACATTTTCGGAGATTAAACTTTATATTTTCATCTTTCTGGGATACATTTGTTAGCACATTACACATTCAAGGATAAAAATAACTATTTATCCTTTAAATAATTAATATTGTATAGTTGTAAGACTATGAGAGTTTAAATTAAATAAAATTAGCTAAAAGTGAAAGTTAAAAATTTAGTTGAATAAACTTGAAAAACTATCTTATTAAATTATAAGTATTTGATAAAATCAATTGTTGAAGTAGTTTAAGAGTGTAAAATAAAAGAAAAATAATAAAACCATAATTTATTTAAAAAGTATAATTAGAAAATTTGATAGATAAATTAAGGATAAAAAAAAAAGAAAATATAAAAAGTTAGAAACTAGCATATTAGAAAACACAACTTCAAGTAATTAATGTTTTAAAAAACACTATAAACTACTAAATAGGCTAAACGAATATCGATCTATTTCTAGCAATGATTTCATTTAGATACCATTTTCTTGTCCTTTAGAAAATAATAATTTTTCAATGCATTATCCCCTAAACATTATATGAATGATCAGATCATATAATAAACAATTAAGCACATAAAAAAGAAATAGTTACACTACAAGAATTGGTTTGCAAAGCTCCCAACAATGAGAGTTTAGCCTCTCATCACAATGAGAGGTTTTACACTTCGGCTGATGTGACTAGAAGAAGGGACGAGATGGATAAAGGAATAAAAGAGGACAATAGACACAGAAAGAGGGTTTCTCTCTATTAAAGATTCTCAGGATTATGATGTATTCATTATAGATCTTCGAGTTTCTGTATGTAGGTGTGCATGGATTAATGTTTTTCTTCTTTGTTTCCTACTTTTATATAGGTTAAGATAACATAATTTCCACACCACCTCGCGTTTAGCACGAGCTTTCGTGCTAAGCCCGCCTTTGGGCTTCCTCCTGTGTCTTCTTCGTGCTAAGCGTGAGCTGACTATTAAGCGAGAAGACATGTTGAACCTATCTTGTACGCTAAGCGAACTATTCTAATCTTTAAATTTTTCTTCAAGGTTTTTTCTTAAGTTTTTCAAAGCATTTGAAATTTTTTTCTTTTAATCTTTGTTAATAAAAAATTACAAAGATATTATTTTTTTATTAAAAATAACAGTAAAGTGAAGAAATTACAATCATTCATAGCTACAATTGATTATCAAATTAACTCAAATTTCATCATTATCAATGTCAATTCATAAATTATTTGTATAATAGATATTTGAGTTTGCTCTTGAGCAATGTACAAACACCAATTTATTTTAAATATTTTATCAACATTTTTTTTTCTATCTCTTTCTTTTCACATCATAAACTCTATTTAACACTTATATTTTTCTCTCTTTTTTTCTTCTTTTTTTAAGTGTATTATATAATTGGTGTTTATCAAACATTTTTCTTTATTCTTTATATCTTTGTTCTTAAACTTGTTATTTGTCACACTGGCACAATGACGTACATATTGATCAACGAAGATCGTTGGTGTCACAGGCCAGTTCTAGGGCGCGCGTTGACGACGAACTTCTGGGCAGCAGTATTTGCAACCTCCCAACTCTGGGATCCGTAAACAACAGCCACAACGGCAATTTCCAAATTCTTTCTTTGGAGGAAAATCGTAAACCTCAAGACTACTGATAGGTGGACAAATTATCTTATCATCAAGCTCAAGCTTATCCCCACCACCAACTAATTAATATGGCATCACCTGCAAACACATCAGCTCTTAACACATGCATGAACCACATTTACCATAAAGAAAGAAAATCATACATCTGATTTAAGATACAAAATGATAATAATTAATTAAAGTGAACATAAAAATTTAAGTTTATATGAAAAGGTTTAATGATAATAAATTGGAAAAAAAGATATAAAATGCCGACAGGGCCGGGGATGTAGTACTACCTTTACTATCAAATGAATAGGATTAAGAAACCCCTTAAATATGTTGTTAGTTTTTTCAATCAGACGTGTCTTTTTTTGTTTCTGAATTTTTTTTATGAATAGGATTAAGAAACCCCTTAAATATGTTGTTAGTTTTTTCAATTAGAAGTGTTTTTTTTTTTTGTTTCTGCAATTTTTTTCGCTTTTGGTACTCATTTTTTTGACAAAGCATATCATTTTAGTACTTTCCTTTAAAATTCTCTTCTTTTTTTTTTCTTAATTTGGTTCTTAAAAATTTGTTCTAGACCTCCAAATATGTCTAGCTTTCCATTTTGTTGTTGTAATTAATACCTGAAAATTTTCCTTTTAATTTTTAATATCCAATTTAATCTTAATTTTAGTACATTAACTACTTGCATCTAATTATTTGATTATCGGGCATACGGATTGAATTGTATGTTTATTAGGCATTTTTAATTAGGTGGAAAATGAATGCGGCATTGACCTTGTTACTTAGCTTGGGCTTTCTAATTAAGTCTTCTGGTTTCTGAATAAATAGAAACGATTTGTAAGGATCATGGATCATCTATAAAGATGATGATATATATTAACATATAAGTCAGTCACGAGCATGACAAACTATTACAGTATATATTTGAGTTTGGTCTTAAACTTGTCACAACGGCACAATCGTATTATTCAACATTATTTCTGTTTTTGAAATATATCTCTAGTGGTAAGAAAGACAGGCCTTGCTGTCTGTGCATGCCTCTCACATACAACACCAGATTTTATTCATGAAATATATTATTTAGTACGTAGAACTGTATACATTGTCTCAATTGTTAATAAGCTCGCGGTCGGCTCGGGCGATCAGGAACGTGCCTTTCACGACGGCAATTTCCTATCCACGGACCATGAGACAGATCAAGGTCACCACCACCACTACCGGCTAATCTGGCATCACTCTCCTCATTAGTCTCTTTGACAACCTCACCTAGCTCTTAATTAACACATGAACCATTTACAAAACAAAGAAAATGGTAAACGCAATTGAAGATGAGATCAGAAAGAAAAATAGCGATAGGGAAAAGATAAAGTGAACATAAAAATTTAAGTATGAAAAGGTTATATCATAATAAATTGGAAAAAAGAAACAAAATGCCTGCAAGGGATGGAGCTCTTTATGATCGAACGAATAGGATTATTTAAGAAACCCCTCGTGTTTATGTAAACATCCTTTAAATTTAAATTTCCAAAAACTTATGTATCATGATTCATGCCTTATATAGGGAGAAAACGTATGACTCTCTACTAATAAACTCCTACACAATTATATACATGATAAAGGGGATGGAAGGAAAAGAAAACGATAAAAGTGTTTGAGGATGAGATGATATAGAAAAAAGATACAACTGAAGTATAATAATATTCCATTACTTTAAAATATTCATGATCAAAATACATATATAAGGCAAAACGATGTATAGCTCACCCTCTTTGAAATCCCTGCATGCCACCTCTGGGGAGATGAAAAGGAGCACGGCGAACAAGGCTACGATCACTATAGCCATCTTCGAACCCATCTTTCAAATAGATATGTTTGGTAATATGAAGGATGAGAAAATTACTAGGAATATTTACACCATCAATGCAATATATATATATATATATATATATATATATATATATATATATATATATATATATATATATATATATATATATATAGGCGGGCAAGGAGGAAGTAGGGACCTTTCTCTTAATTGGACCGTTGCATATTAGTTCAGTCTTTCCAACAGCTAAGAACCGATTTATTCTTATCAAAGAGTATCAAAGGTGTTATATAATAAATTTGTTTTGAATAGCGGTGTTACATGATAATTATAACCTACAATTCTACGATATCCAAATTATATATAATCGTATCATTTACTAGGGAACAGTTAACGATAGAAAAATGAATTTTGCAACTCATTAGGTGCATATAATGAGGGTATTAGGGTATTAGGCTATTAGATATATAATGGTGTGTTTGGTTTGTATTAAACTGTTTTTATGTATTTTTAAAATATTAGAATTCGAAAAATATGTTTGACTTAACTTCTTATTTTCTGCTTTCAAGAAATAAAAACACTGAAAATACGTTTTCGAAAGGAAATATATTTTTAGATTTGCTTAAAATTACATTCTTTATCACCGCGTTTTCATTTTACCTAAAATGAAGTTCCTGATTTCAATTGAAAACACTGAAAATGAGATTTTATTGTTTCCAGTTTTTTGTTCGTTTGAAAAAATATTTTCACTAAAAATGTTTTCAAATATCCAACCAAACGTATTTTTATCATTATTTTCTATTTTCAGTGAAAATGAAAACAAAAAATAATCAAACCAAACACCCCCTAATTGTTCAGGGATTAGGATTCGTTTACACCATATGGAAAAATATTATATTTACACCAATTCTCAACCACTCAATTTAAATTATTTAAAGCTTAAAATTGATTTACTTAAAAAATAAAAAATGTTAACTAACAAGTCACATGAGTTGAATTTATCATTTCTAATTAAACTAATTGATCAAAATCAATTAATAATAACTCCAGATAATATTTGTCATGAGATTGTTAATTTTATCGTTATCAAAATGATATTTTGAATTCCATAAAAAAAAAACATCTCTAGACATTTTTTTTCTCTTCTGAAAATCGTGGCTAAAAGCCTCTAATTTCTAACTGAACGGGGCAAAGCTACCCCTGCAGATTGTCTTGCCACAAGACATTCACACAACTAGGGGGTTGTTCATTGAAATACAATAAAGACTAACAATAAGAAAGCATCACCATTGAAAAGGCTTGAATCAATCTTGAATTGCCAAGAATCTCAATTGGGTAATAATAATTGATTTCAATTCAGTAATATTAGATTGACAGTGTAAAATTGTTAAGAATTTCTAAAAAAAAAAATATTGTAACAAAGGAAGACATCGAGAGATGGTTATTTTTTTATTGAATTCAAAATATCATTTAATTAGTGTTTTTAATCTAACAACTGAAATTAATGTTTCCAACTTAATAATTCGTCTGGGAATGTAATCATACATACATAATGTGAATGACCAAGGACATTTTAGACTTGTAACGTGGTCAATCTAATAAGGAATTTATGATTTTTTTTATTCAAAGTTAGATTCTAAGAGAACACACTTATATTTTCCTGATAATCTATAGCTCATATCTCATAGTCCATATCTTAAAGCCCAACTTATTGCAAACATATTAGTCTCTTTGACAATAGTCTCTTTGACAACCTCACCCGCGAACACATTAATTAACTCTTAACAAATGAGCCATTTATGATTTAAAAAAAAAAGGGTAAATGCAATTGACGATGAGATGAGAAAAAAAAAACTTTGAAAAAAGATAAAAGTGAACATAAACATTGAAGCATATCAAATAGTTGACATATCCACTTTAAACACTTTATTTAACACCCATCATTTTTTAGAATTGGTTTTTTTGTTGTCTCTTTTCAAGTTGTCTCCGTACTATCTTTTCAAAATGACCTTGTTGTGAAGGGACAAGTCCTCAATTTTTTCTATCATTCTATACCTATCAAATCTTATCAACAACTATTCTATTATATCTAGGTTTAATTATAGTTTTTACCTTCAATTTTTATTTTGTGATAAATTTTAATGTAAACAAAATAATTTGTCATATTTTACCTTTGATTTTTTTAAATAAAACTTAAGAATTAAGGATAAAATTCACCATAAAATATATAAAATTGGGTTAAAAATCAGTAAAAAAAATGAAAAGTTTAGAATAAAATTTGTCATAAAAGTTTAAAAAAATTGAATAAAAATTACAATCAAGTCTTATAGTTATATGTACATCTTATCTTATGTCTTCTCTATCTCTTTTTCGTACGTACTAGATATCAAGTAGATTTATGCTATCCACAAATTATTTTTGGTAGTTTTTTTAGTATTATCTAAGCTTCGTGGAGTTAGGATTGAGTTGTATGTGTAACTGTGAGTCTGGGATATTATTCACTTTATTAGGAAATTTTAATTAGGGGAATTATATGCAGCACTGACCTTGCTAACTAATTAGAGGAAATTATACGTACTAGATATTTTCAATTTTTAAAAAATAAAAAACTTGCTTAAGTGTTAGTTCTTAAAAAACTGTTCTCTAATTTTAGTTTTTAAAACTAAAGAGCAAAAACAACGTTTCCATGTTTTGTTTTTCTGATTTTTCTTCTCTGAATGAGAATTGTCCACATTCCAAAACCCTAATAACACCTTTACCATTAGTGTTGGGTCCCTGAAGTGTCGCACGTAAGCTCAGATATGAAGGGGAAAGCGGAGCGCAATGTCAATCTGCTGGTCGTAGGTGGCGGTGCAACTGCGACGGTGGGGCCTAGTTTGGTGTGCGTGGAGGTCAATGGTGGTCAGGGGCGGTGATGGCGCAGTGTGCGCGCCGATCTGGGAGAGAGAACGACGCGCGATGGTGGAGGAACTGGGAGGGGATGTCGCTCGCAGAGGAGAGAGAAAGAGAGAGAGGTAGGTGGCGGCACGCAACAGTGACGGGGGTTGTCGGAGGCTAAAGGCCTCTAATTTCTAACTGAACGGGGCAAAGCTACCCCTGCAGATTGTCTTGCCACAAGACATTCACACAACTAGGGGGTGGTTCATTGAAATACAATAAAGAATCTAACAATAAGAAAGCAACACCATTGAAAAGGCTTGAATCAATCTTGAATTGCCAAGAATCTCAATTGGGTAATAATAATTGATTTCAATTCACTAATATCAGATTGACAGTATAAAATAGTCAAGAATTTCTAAAAAAATTTAACGTAGAAAGACATCGAGAGATGGTTATTTTTTTTATTGAATTCAAAGTATCATTTAATGAAGATAAGATTAACAAATATCATCGAAAATATTATATGGTGTTGTCCTTAATTGAAAAATATATGTTGTCTTTCTTAACAAATATGAATTTGTGTTACAATTGTATAAGGACAAACTTAACAATAGATGGTCAAAAAAGAAGACAAGATATATATAGTAATTGGTATATGTAAGAGTCATGATTTATGAACTCATTGATAAGTACAATAACTTGTCTTTATATTAATTTTAGTGCAATTGATAAGTACAATAACTTGTCTTTAAATTAATTTTGTTTGCACTAAAATTGATTCAAATTCAATTTACAAACAAGTGATAAGGAATTTAAAATAGAAGATAAGTAGTTGTAAGAGATAAGATAAAAATTTAAAAGAAAAGATAAAGATTTAAACATTAAAAAATAGAAAATAAAATAGATAACAAATTTAAAGATAAGGAAAAAAATAATTAAGAATGTAAATATGTTGAGACTTAACATGTCAAAATTACTTGTGATACATGTGATGTAATGTTAATGATATCTCTATTTCCACCCATACTCTACCTTTGGTTTATCGCATGAAGAAACTAATGTATCTATTTTTTTCTCCCAAATTTATATGCAAAGATAAAGATAATAAATCACTTTAAGATTAAATATGTATGAAATAGATTAAACGAATATCAATCTATTTCTAACAATGATTTTATTTAGATACCATTTTCTAGTCCTTTAGAAAATAACAATTTTTTAATCCATTATCCCCTAATTAAACACTATATGAATGACCATATCATATAATAAACAATTAAGTACATAAAAGAGAAACACTTACATTACAAGAGTTGGTTTGTAAAGCTACCGACAATGAGGGTTTAACCTCTTATCACCATGAGAGGTTTTACACTTGAGCTGATGTGAATAGAAGAAGGGATGAGGTGGATAAAGGAACAGGAGGGAATAATAGACAGAAAGAGGGTTTTCCCCTATTAAAGATTCTTAGGATTAGGATGTATTTATTATACACTACTAGAAAATAGGCTTTCTACATCGGTTATCGGTGCCTTTTTACATCGGTTATCACGCGTCATTGTAACCCGGTGTCGTTGAAACACAACAATGGTTGAGGGACCGATGTTAAAATCTGACATTCTACATCGGTTTTCAGGACAACCGATATAGAAATCTAGGTTGTCTTGAAAACCGATGTAGAATGTCAGATTTCAACATCGGTCATTCTAATAACCGATGTAAAATGTCTAGAATTCTACATCGGTTTTGGCCTGAACCGATGTAGAAAGCTAGACATATCTTTTAACTCTTCATGGTGTTTTGCCAAATTCTTTTTAGAGTTTTTATGACAGCAGAGTAGCAGACACACAAAATTGCTGTCAACGAGTGTACTCCATAATATTTCACAATAAGGCCAAACAGACAAGCCTTCATGTGACAGCAAATGCACAAATGTGAAAGAAGTGAAATTTTGTTATAATTAGTAAGCAACTCAAAGCAATAAAAAAATCAATTCAAAAAAATTATTTCTTTCTATGGTTTCTACAAGCTGGATTTTCTCTATATATCTCTGTCTCTTTGGTTTCTACAAGCTTCATAATCTCCAATGTGATGTATTTTGCTAGGTAGAATCAAAGAACTTGCCTAATAGAGGGTTAGTCCATAGAGGAGATCAAGCAATGATTTCTAAATAACTCTTAAAATGGATTCAGTTCTTCCTTTGTTTGAAGCATGATATTCTTCTTTTTAAGTTTGAAAACTTCTCACTTATCTTTTTTCCTAGTCCTAGATTAGATATTTTATGTGAGAAAGGTGTTCCCACCATCTGAAGCTATATAGTAGTTTACAAAAATATAATTTATTCATAAAAGAGAACAAAAATGAAAATTATTGGAGTGAATTCTTATTTAAAATACTCAATAAATTATGAAAAAACTCAGAAGCAACTATACATTATTTATCGTCTAGCATCATCATATGCCACTCTAAAATTATTAGCATCGAGAAAAGGAATTTCGTGTGAAGGTAAGTGAGGCATTAAACTTCGTGTGAAGGTAAGTGAGGTAAGTGAGGCATTTAATAAACTACGATCAAGCTCGTGGATTTATTGACATTAAATTAGTTCAACAGCTTAATCAACAGTGTTGACTTTAAGTCTTAAATATCCCATTGCGTTAAATATTTATAATGAAAGTTTTATCATCTGCAATAATTATAAAATATTATTTAATTTGAAAATAATATTAAATATATCTTAAAATTATTTTTTTTTCTCAAAATTATTCCTAACATTTTACTTATTATTTACTGAGCCCAAAGAAATAACTCATAATTTAGGATATTTTTTGTAAAAAAAAACAATACAAGAGACATTTTTTTATTGATTTTTTATTATAAAAATGACTAAATAAAATCTTTAATTTTATTTTTATAGAAAGATCTGGAGGGAGTAAATAAACTATTTTTTTAATGGAACAAATTTTGGTAACTTTATATTTATTGATATGTATTTCCATTCACGTTTTCTTTAATGTTCATTTTTAGAAACCATATATGGTTATGCTAAAAGGCCTGAAATTCAGATTGCAAAGCAACTTCCCAGTTGGCATTTTCACTATCGAAATTCTTATAAAATTATAATAAGTTAATTTAGTTATGATGCTTTATTAAAAACTACATCTTGAAACGTAAGTTATGATAGGTTGATGGTTCTAGAACTCCTTTTAAATAAACCATAGCCTCACTCCTTTTTGTTTTCCTAACCAGATCAATTATATGGAGCTTAAAAACGGAGATTCTAGGAGCTTAAAATCCACGTGTGAAGGTAAGTTAACGATGAAAGAAATAAAGAAATAAAGAAATGTTACACAAGACAAATCAAAAAAATTTAACGATGAATAAGATATATTATAACACAATTTATACTCATTATCTTAATTTGTTCTTTATAACATTCAGTGGGATCAATAATAAATAATGCAGTACTTTGATATAAAAACACCATATAGATCAAGAAACCAAAAAATATTGGTGATATAAAAGCACCATATAGATCAGGTAAGTTAATTCGCCATTCATGAAATTAACGTGTGAAGGTTAGTTAGGTTTATTCTCTGTTTGGAGAAGGCAGTAACAGAGGCAGCGCGGATACCATTGCAAGATTATCAATAAACTAATATGCTAAATTAATTAAGAGTTAATTTAACTAACTACAAAAGAAAATCTAACCGTGTACAACCAACCAACCAAATAAAAATAAAAATAGAGAGAAGTTTAAGAAAGCTTACCTTGGTTAAAAAGTTGCCTCCACCAATTTTGAGCTTATCGACTTCATAGACAGTGGCGTGAAGAGTCCCATGGAGCAGAATTTGCGCCATCAGCTGCAAGCAGAATTCACATAAAAACAGAATTTGAGTTTATTTAATTATTTTTACAACAAAACATATCTAGTAAAAATATAAAATATTAATATATTTCTAGTCAACTCACTCCAATTTTTCTGCCACATTCTTCAATGGTGTAGGCTGAGAAAGTTTGGTATGTCTAAACTTAAAATGATGAGTTGAGAGACAGAGAGAGGCAATGATAAATTCAATAAACAACAAAACCAAGATGAAATTCTAATTCAGGTTAACTGCAGTGCAGAACATAGTTTTCATCATCTCAAGCCCATAAACTAAATATGATTTTTTTATCTTTGCACATGTATCTCCCATTAAGATAAGGAAGCCAAACTAAAGTCTATTTGTGGTCCAAATTAAAAATAAAGTTCACAGAATCATGAGTACCAAAACAAAGGCAATAGGTTAAACTAATACATGTGCTTTAATGCTGGTAATTTAAGCCAAAATTTATCAATATTTCCTGAATAGGACATAAAGAGGCACTCTACACCAACCTTCTTTATGCTGCATTTATCCCCTTATAACTTCAGAGATTTTTGAATCCTACCTTCTCCAATGGATAAGCAATTTTGCCAAAAGTAGCACACTTTTCTTGTGTGCCAGAAAACTTAACTTATGCACAAGTTAAAACAGCTTTTTGTAGAAGCCACAATCATTTATCTTCTCTAAAAAGCTGATTTAACTCACACAATTGGCTAATTTAAGCTTACGGGATAAGCTTATTTCATTTTTCTTTCCTATCTTCTTTTCCTACAATTATTTATGAAGCAGCTTATCAAAACATGGTATACTTATAGTAACAGTGTATGAAAGCATTCCCAATCAATTTCTAATACAATCAATTCATTCCCCTCTTAATTCTCTCTAGTTCAATCTCTAATACACAAACCACATAACATAACTAGGGGGGAAACTCCACAATGGTTGCTGGAACAGGCTAAAGTAAACAATTTAAAGTTTCCAAAAACCAATTCCACATAAAAATAAGCCTCAGATTTGACAAAGAGTTTCCAACCTCAACAAGCATAATGTTTCCCTCAACATCAATACAGAGTAACTCTTGAACCTAAACAACGAAAAAATCACAACAGTATATCACATAGCCATTAATTAAAATAAACAATAATTACAAATCCTTTTTTCTATTCGACTAAAACCCTGAACCTTAGAGCATGGAGTATCGAGATTTAAGTAAAAGCTGATGTAAAAGTAGCATCAAAATCGTAGATCTGATTGTTAATTAGGGTAAAGAAAAAAAAGGAACCGAAGGTGATGAGTGACGATAGATACCTTGTTTGTTGTCGGCACCTTTGTCGATGGTGTGGCACTGAGCGCACTTGGTTTTGAAGATCTTCTCGCCGTTCTTGGAGTTTCTGGGAGGAGTTTCATCGAACGAGGCCATCGATGCCTAAACGAAGCTTCCTGAAAGAAACAAAGTGCCAAATGAAATGCAAATGCAAATTGAAATGAGAATATGTGGGGATGGATACCACAGACAACTCCACAGAAAGAAACATGCTTGAATGCTTTAGGTGATGGTGGAGTCTTCGTTCTCCTTGTTGTTGCCGTTATCGCCGCCATTCTTCTTCTTCTGCAACATCATCAACACAAAATCAAAGCAGTGAGTGAGTGAGTGAGAGAGAGAGTTACCGCACCTCTACATCATAACAGAACTAAGCGGATTAACCATTATTCCTTCTTATCCTTCACGGGATTGGGGCCTAGGGTTTCTGCCCAATGAGACACACGATGCCACAAGTGAGAGAGAGATGATGCACTTCGACGGAGCTCTTCACCAAGGGAAGGCAAACTTGTTGACGGAGGGTGGCGGTGGAAGTTCGAGAGATCGAGCTTGCTGCGTGGAAGCTCAAGGATTCAAGAGATTTTTGCTGGCTGCGTGGAAGCTCAAGGGTTCGAGAGATTTTTGCTGGCTGCGTGTGGACACATACATTGGACTTTTAAATTCAACTGAGATAACGACGGGTGTTTAATAAAATGTGTCATAATTTTTTATGACCAACACACATTTTAAGGCGATTTTCAATAACCGCATTAGAATGTGTATCGTAAAAGGCTATTTTGTTAAAATAATTATGAAAATGCCATCATCTTGTTTTTTTAAAGCAGTTCTAGAAGAATTGTCGTAAGATTCCTGTTGTAAAAACACAAATTTCTAGTAGTGATAGAACTTTTCTGTGTATAGGGATTAATGTCTTTCTCATTTGTTTTCTATTTCTTTTATAGGCTAAGATAACTTAATATCCACTCACCTCACGTTTAGCGCGGACTTTGGCTCTAAGCGTGCCTTTGGACTTTATCCTGTGTTTTCTTTGCGCTAAAGGTGAACTGACTACTAAGCGATGAGACGCGTTGGACTTATCTTGTACATTAATCGAACTATCCCAATCTTTAATTTTTTTTTTAGTGAATTTGTTTTTTTTTATAGAAAAAAGGGGCTCCTGTGGTGAATTTGTTTTTTTTTTTTTATAGAAAAAACACTAACATTCTCTAAAATTGTTGTCTTTCAAAATCGTCTTAGAAATAGTGAAAAAAATAAAATCCATTTAAACAAAGATGATTTTCTATGCAGACCATCTTAAAATAGGTAGTTATGTATTTTTTTTTTTAAATAATTACAAATTCTAAGACAATTTTAAATAAAAATCGTTTTAAAATGTGCAATTTCTAAATCGTCTTAGGTAAAAGTTTCTTTTAAATTTTCTTAAAACCTATTTTAAGATAATTTAGTTTAAAAAATGTCGTAGACCTATGCCTATACAAAAACACCTATTGTGAAAAGTATTTACTTTTCACGACATAGACTACAAAGACAATTTTTAACCGTCTTTGTATTGGCATTGGAACTAACGTTGTATCTTGTTTTTTTAGTAGTGATAGTATTCAATGTGTCTTGAAATAATAGAAAAAAAAATCATATTACAACTTTATTATTCTCAACATGTACATAATTTATGAGCAAAAAAAAATATCATAAAGAATTTTTTAAACCCAGCCTTGATCCCTTAATCATGCGTCTATCATATGATCCATCCACCTATCCACTGTAGACTTCAATGCATGTCATGCACAAATTTGCATCCAAGATTTTAAAAACAATAGTGTTAGTGAAAAAAAAATTGGATTTTTGTCACTAGCATGTATGTCCCATGATTTTAATCATGTGACATTCATTTTGGTTAGTTAGGATAGGCGTAAGTGTTTTGGACTAAAGATGAGATTTTTCTCTTGATGTCATCAGATTTTTTTTTTTGCAACACATAAATATTTGAAGATAGAAATACACATACCATTAAGTGACATATTTGCAGATATTTTTTTATTCATTTTTAGTCATTTTATTTTTTTTAGTCTTGTATGTTTCATTATTTTCATTTTTAGTCCTATAATAAATTTATTTTTTTCTCTTCATTGTCCCTATGATGACACTACTTATGTGAAACAATTGTGATATGAAAAAATTATTGACATAACATTGATGATATAATATTATGATGAAATGAGATGTGATCGATATCATTATGACATTCTCCTTTTGTTTAATTATATGACATATGATGACATCAACATAACATCATGATGATATTATCATTAATCAGTTTTGTAAAATTGGTTGATGACAAAGTCCAAAATTAAATATCAACTTATTAAACTAAAATTGGAAAAAAATTACAAAGAGATAATTTTTTTTTTTGAAAATGCTAACTTACAGAAATTAATTTAATATTTAATCCTTCTGAATATTATCTAATTAATCAGAAATTAATGGAAATAACTCAAAGAATGAGTAGATTGTCACAAAAAAAATCCATAATTCATTTGAAGAAATGGATTAACAATTGACAAAATGAAAGATGGAGATCGTGAATTTGGTTGCAGCAACAAATGGACTTAATTCTATATCTAACGGGTTTAACCCCATCCAAGATCCATTGACAAAAAACACCGTAATTTTCTTATTTTTAGTATCGGGTCATATAAGCAATAATTTTTTTAATCTAAAATACAAGTAAATTTTAACTAAGGAATTTTTATTTAATGAGACTATCATCAAAATATTATTCACTTAATAAGATCAATGACTTTATTTATGCTTAATATCAACTTTCAATAAAATGTTATTTAAAAAAAATTAATTAAAAATAACACAATTTAAGAAACTAACTAACTTCTTTAATAAGTGTGAAATATGCTTATTTTACCCCTTATAATCAAGAAACACAATTGTATAAGGACAAACTTAACAGTAGATGGTAAAAAAAGAAGACAAGATATATAAAGTAATTGGTATATATGTAAGAGTCACACGGCCGGGCACAATCGTATTATTCAATATTATTTCTGTTTTTGAAATATATCTCTAGTGGTAAGAAAGACAGGCCTTGCTGTCTGTGCATGCCTCTCACATACAACACCAGATTTTATTCATGAAATATATTATTTAGTACGTAGAACTGTATACATTGTCTCAATTGTTAATAAGCTCGCGGTCGGCTCGGGAGATCAGGAACGTGACTTTCTGGACAGCAATATAGGCAAACTTCCGGCTCTGTGGTCCACTGACAACAGCCACAACGGCAATTTCCTATCCACTTTCTATACTCCATCAAGGGCAAGTGGACAGGACAATAAGACTTATCAAGGTCACCACCACTACTACCGGCTAATCTGGCATCACTCTCCTCATTAGTCTCTTTGACAACCTCACCTAGCTCTTAATCAACACACGAACCATTTACAAAACAAAGAAAATGGTAAACGCATTCGATGATGAGATCAGAAAGAAAAATAGCGATAGGAAAAAGATAAAGTGAACATCAAAATTTAAGTATGAAAAGGTTATATCATAATAAATTGGAAAAAGGATACAAAATGCCTGCAAGGGATGAAGCTCTTTATGATCGAACGAATAGGATTGATTAAGAAACCCCTCGTGTTTATGTAAACATCCTTTAAATTTAAATTTCTAAAAACTTATGTATCATGATTCATGCCTTTATATAGGGAGAAAACTTATGACTCTCTACTAATAAACTCCTACACAATTATATATATGATAAAGGGGATGGAAGGAAAAGAAAACGATAAAAGTGTTTGAGGATGAGATGAGAGAGAAAAAAGATATAACTGAAGTATAATAATATTTCGTTACTTTAAAATATTCATGATCAAAATACATATATAAGGCAAAACGATGTATATAGCTCACCCTCTTTGAAATTCCTGCATGCCACCTCAGGGGAGATGAAAAGGAGCATGGCGAACAAGGCTACGATCACTATAGCCATCTTCGAACCCATCTTTCAAATAAGATATGTTTGGTAATATGAAAGATGAGAAAATTACTGGGAATATTTACACTATCAATGCAATATATAGGCGGGCAAGGAGGAAGTAGGGACCTTTCTCTTAATTGGACCATTGCATATTAGTTCAGTGTTTCCAACAGCCAAGAACCGATTTATTCTTATCAAAGAGTATCAAAGGTGTTATATAATAAATTTGTTTTGAACAAAGGTGTTATATAATAATTATAACCTACACTTCTACGATATCCAAATTATATATAATCGTATCATTTACTAGGGAACCATTAACGATAGAAAAATGAATTTTGCACACCCATTAGGTGCATATAATGAGGGTATTAGGCTATAAGATATATAATTGTTTACGGATTAGGATTCGTTTACACCATATTGAAAAATATTATATTTACACCAATTATCAACCACTCAATTTAAACAATTTAAAGCTTAAAATTGATTTACTTAAAAAATAAAAAATGTTAACTAACAAGTCACATGAGTTGAATTTATCATTTCTAATTAAACTAATTGATTAAAATCAATTAATAATAACTCCAGATAATATTTGTCATGAGATTAATTTGTTAATTTGAACTTTATCAAAATGATATTTTGAATTCCATAAAAAAAACATCTCTCGACATTTTTTTTTCTCTTCTGAAAATCGTGGCTAAAGGCCTCTAATTTCTAACTGAACGGGGCAAAGCTACCCTTGCATATTGTCTTGCCACAAGACATTCACACAACTAGGGGGTGGTTCATTGAAATACAATAAAGAATCTAACAATAAGAAAGCAACACCATTGAAAAGGCTTGAATCAATCTTGAATTGCCAAGAATCTCAATTGGGTAATAATAATTGATTTCATTTCACTAATATCAGATTGACAGTGTAAAATAGTCAAGAATTTCTAAAAAAATTTAACGTAGAAAGACATCGAGAGATGATTATTTTTTTATTGAATTCAAAATATCATTTAATGAAGATAAGATTAACAAATATCAGAAATATTATATGGTGTTGTCCTTAATTGAAAAATATATGCTGTCTTTCTTAACAAATATGAATTTGTGTTACAATTGTATAAGGACAAACTTAACAATAGATGGTAAAAAAAGAAGACAAGATATATATAGTAATTGGTATATGTAAGAGTCATGATTTATGAACTCATTGATAAGTAGAACAACTTGTCTCAAGTAGTAAAATATTTAGAAGTTTAAGTGTTGAATCTACATTAATTTTGTTTGCACTTAAGTTGATTCAAATTCAATTTACAAACAAGTGATAAGGAAATTAAAATAGAAGATAAATAGTTGTAAGAGATAAGATAAATTTTTTTAAAAAAAATAAAGATTTAAAGATTAAAAAATAAAAAATAAAATAGATAACAAATTTAAAGATAAGGAAAAAGATAATTAAGAATGTTAATATGTTGAGATCTAATATGTCAAAACTACTTGTGATACATGTGATGTAATGTTAATGATATTTCTATTTCCATCCACATCTACTAGAACACTCTACCTTTGGTTTATCGCATAAAGAAACTAATTTATCTATTTTTTTCTCCCAAATTTATATGCAATGATAAAGATAATAAATCACATTAAGATTAAATATGTATGAAATATGCTAAATGAATATCAATCTATTTCTAGCAATGATTTCATTTGAATACCATTTTCTAGTCCTTTAGAAAATAACAATTTTTCAATCCATTATCCCCTAAACACTATATGAATGACCATATCATATAATAAATAATTAAGTACATAAAAGAGAAACACTTACATTAGAAGAGTTGGTTTGCAAAGCTCCCGACAATGAGGGTTTAACCTCTCATCACAATGAGAGGTTTTACACTTGAGCTGATGTGAATAGAAGAAGGGATGTGATGGATAAAGGAACAGGAGGGAATAATAGACACAGAAAGAGGATTTCCCCCTATTAAAGATTCTTAGGATTATGATGTATTCATTATAGAGTTTCGAGTTTCTGTGTGTAGGGATTGATGTCTTTCTCCTTTGTTTTCTACTTCTTTTATAGGCTAAGATAACTTAATATCCACTCACATTGCGTTTAGCACGGACTTTCGCTCTAAGCGTGTCTTTGGGCTTCATCCTGTGTTTTCTTCACTCTAAGGGTGAATTGACTGTTAAGCGATGAGACGTGTTTGACTTATCTTGTACATAAATCGAACTATCCCAATCTTTAATTTTTTTTTCTTCAAGGCTTTTTCTAAAGTTTTTACATCAATTTTCGTCCAAAGCACTTGAAATATTCTTCTTTTAACCTTAGCTAATCAACAACTACAAAGAGATTAATTTCTTTATTATTTTAATAAAAATAACAGTAAAATAAAAAAATTACAATCATTTTTAACCAAAATTAATTATATATCCAATTAACTCAAATTCATAATTATCAATGATAATTCATAAATTATTTGTATAATAGATATTTGAGTTTACTCTTGAGCAATGTACAAACACCAATTTATTTTAAATATTTTATCAACATATTTTTTTCTATCTCTTTCCTATGACATCATAAACTCTATTTAACACTTATATTTTTCTTTTCTTTTTTCTTCTCTTTTTAAGTGTCTTATACAATTGGTGTTTATGAAACATTTTTCTTTATTGTTAATCTTTGTTCTTAAACTTGTTATTCGTCACACTGGCACAATGACGTACAAATTGATCAACAATGATTGTTGTTGTCACAGGCCAGTTCTAGGGCGCGCGTTGACGACGAACTTCTGGGCAGCAGTATTTGCAACCTCCCAACTCTGGGATCCGTAAACAACAGCCACAACGGCAATTTCCAAATTCTTTCTTTGGAGGAAAATCGTAAACCTCAAGACTACTGATAGGTGGACAAATTATCTTATCATCAAGCTCAAGCTTATCCCCACCACCAACTAATTAATATGGCATCACCTGCAAACACATCAGCTCTTAACACATGCATGAACCACATTTACCATAAAGAAAGAAAATCATACATTTGATTTAAGATACAAAATGATAATAATTAATTAAAGTGAACATAAAAATTTAAGTTTATATGAAAAGGTTTAATGATAATAAATTGGGAAAAAGATATAAAATGCCGACAGGGTCGGGGATGTAGTACTACCTTTATTATCAAATGAATAGGATTAAGAAACCCCTTAAATATGTTGTTAGTTTTTTCAATCAGACGTGTCTTTTTTTGTTTCTGAATTTTTTTTATGAATAGGATTAAGAAACCCCTTAAATATGTTGTTAGTTTTTTCAATTAGAAGTGTTTTTTTTTTTTGTTTCTGCAATTTTTTTCGCTTTTGGTACTCATTTTTTTGACAAAGCATATCATTTTAGTACTTTCCTTTAAAATTCTCTTTTTTTTTTCTTAATTTGGTTCTTAAAAATTTGTTCTAGACCTCCAAATATGTCTAGCTTTCCATTTTGTTGTTGTAATTAATACCTGAAAATTTTCCTTTTAATTTTTAATATCCGATTTAATCTTAATTTTAGTACATTAACTACTTGCATCTAATTATTTGATTATCGGGCATACGGATTGAATTGTATGTGAGCTATGATATTATTCATAATTTATTAGGCATTTTTAATTAGGTGGAAAATGAATGCAGCATTGACCTTGTTACTTAGCTTGGGCTTTCTAATTAAGTCTTCTGGTTTCTGAATAAATAGAAACGATTTGTAAGGATCGTGGATCATCTCTCTCTATATATATAATAGAATGAATGATAAAAAAAAGATGATGACATATACTAACATATAAGTAAGTCACGAGCATGACAAACTATTACAGTATATATTTGAGTTTGGTCTTAAACTTGTCACACCGGCACAATCGTATTATTCAACATTATTTCTGTTTTTGAAATATATCTCTAGTGGTAAGAAAGACAGGCCTTGCTGTCTATGCATGCCTCTCACATACAACACCAGATTTTATTCATGAAATATATTATTTAGTACGTAGAACTGTATACATTGTCTCAATTGTGGTGCATTACTGTACAGCAATCTATGCAAACTTCCGGCTCTGTGGTCCACTGACAACAGCCACAACGGCAACGTCCTATCCACTTTCTAATGGTGTCGTAACCCGGACAATAATCAAGGTCACCACCACCACTACCGGCTAATCTGGCATCACTCTCCTCATTAGTCTCTTTGACAACCTCACCTAGCTCTTAATTAACACATGAACCATTTACAAAACAAAGAAAATGGTAAATGCAATTGAAGATGAGATCAGAAAGAAAAATAGCGATAGGAAAAAGATAAAGTGAACATCAAAATTTAAGTATGAAAAGGTTATATCATAATAAATCGGAAAAAAAATACAAAATGTTTTAAAATGAATTATGTGAGAGACTTAACTGAAAGAATAAAGGTTGTTCTTTACTTATATATTTTAATTTGATTTTATTTTTAGACGATAAGAGATTTGATATTTCTCATTAAAATGTCTGCCAAGGATGTAGCTCTTTATGATCGAATGAATAGGATTACTTAAGAAACCCCTCGTGTTTATGTAAACATCCTTTAAATTTAAATTTCCAAAAACTTATGTATCATGATTCGTGCCTTTATATAGGGAGAAAACGTATGACTCTACTAATAAACTCCTACACAATTATATATATGATAAAGGGGATGGAAGGAAAAGAAAACGATAAAAGTGTTTGAGGATGAGATGAAATAGAAAAAAGATATAACTGAAGTATAATAATATTCCATTACTTTAAAATATTCATGATCAAAATACATATATAAGGCAAAACGATGTATAGCTCACCCTCTTTGAAATCCCTGCATGCCACCTCTTGGGAGATGAAAAGGAGCACGGCGAACAAGGCTACGATCACTATTGCCATCTTCGAACCCATCTTTCAAATAGATATGTTTGGTAATACGATGGATGAGAAAATTACTGGGAATATTTACACTATCAATGCAATATATATATATATATATGCGGGCAAGCAGGAAGTAGGGACCTTTCTCTTAATTGGACCGCTGCATATTAGTTCAGTCTTTCCAACAACTAAGAACCGATTTATTCTTATCAAAGAGTATCAAAGGTGTTATATAATAAATTTGTTTTGAATGGCGGTGTTATATAATAATTATAACCTACAATTCTACGATATCCAAATTATATATAATCGTATCATTTACTAGGGAACCGTTAACGATAGAAAAATGAATTTTGCAACTCATTAGGTGCATATAATGAGGGTATTAGGCTATTAGATATATAAGGGTGTGTTTGATTTATATTAAATTATTTTCATTTTCAAAGAATTCATAAAATATGTTTGACTTGATTTCTTATTTTCTACTTTCAAGAAATAAAAATATTGAAAATACGTTTTCAAAGTAAAATGTATTTTTAGATTTGCTTAAAATTACATTCTTTATCATCGCGTTTTCATTTTACTTAAAATGAGGTTCCTGATTTCAATTGAAAACATTGAAAATGAGATTTTATTGTTTCCAGTTTTTGATTCGTTTGGAAAAATATTTTCACTGAAAATGTTTTCAAATATCCAACCAAACGCATTTTCATCATTATTTTTTATTTTCAATTAAAATGAAAACAAAAAATAATCAAACCAAACAGCCCCTAATTGTTTACGGATTAGGATTCGTTTACACCATATGGAAAAATATTATATTTACACCAATTCTCAACCACTCAATTTAAATTATTTAAAGCTTAAAATTGATTTACTTAAAAAATAAAAAAGTTAACTAACAAGTCACATGAGTTGAATTTATCATTTCTAATTAAACTAATTGATCAAAATCAATTAATAATAACTCCAGATAGTATTTGTCATGAGATTTGTTAATTTTATCATTATCAAAATGATATTTTGAATTCCATAAAAAAAAAAAAACATCTCTAGACAATTTTTTTCTCTTCTGAAAATCGTGGCTAAAAGCCTCTAATTTCTAACTGAACGGGCCAAAGGTTTGCCACAAGACATTCACACAACTAGGGGGTTGTTCATTGAAATACAATAAAGACTTTTACGATAAGAAAGCATCACCATTGAAAAGGCTTGAATCAATCTTGAATTGCCAAGAATCTCAATTGGGTAATAATAATTGATTTCAATTCACTAATATCAGATTGACAGTGTAAAATTGTTAAGAATTTCTTAAAAAAAATATTGTAACAAAGGAAGACATCGAGAGATGGTTATTTTTTTTATTGATTTCAAAATATCATTTAATTAGTGTTTTTAATCTAACAACTAAAATTAATGTTTTCAACTTAATAACTCATCTCAGGGAATGTAATCATACATATATAATGTGAATGACCAAGGACTTTTTAAACTTGTAACATGATCAGACTAATAAAAAATTTATGATTTTTTTTATTTAAAGTTAGATTCTAAAAGAGAACACACTTGTATTTTCCTGATAATTTACAGCCCATATCTTAAAGCCCAACTTATTGCAAACATCTCTTTGACAACCTCACCCACAAGCACATTAATTAACTCTTAACAAATGAGCCATTTATGATTTTTTTTAAAAAGGGATAAATGCAATTGACGATGAGATGAGAAAAAAAAACTTTGAAAAAAGATAAAAATGAACATAAACATTGAAGCATATCGAATAGTTGACATATCCCTTTTAAACACTTCATTTAACACCCATCATTTTTTGAAATTGATTTCTTTGTTGTCTCTTTTCAAGTTATCTCCATGCTGTCCTTTCAAAATGACCTTGTTGTGAAGGGACAACAAGAAGACAACTTGAAAAGAAACAATTGAAAAGTCAGGTCCTCAATTTTTTCTATCATTCTATACCTATCAAATCTTATCAACAACTATTCTATTATACCTGGGTTTAATTATAGTTTTACCTTCAATTTTTACTTTGTGATAAATTTTATTGTAAACAAAATAATTTGTCATATTTTACCTTTGATTTTTTAAAATAAAACTTAAGAATTAAGGATAAAATTCACCACAAAATATATAAAATTGGGTTAAAAATCAGTAAAAAAAATGAAAAGTTTAGAATAAAATTTGTCATAAAAGTTTAAAAAAATTGAATAAAAATTACAATCAAGTCTTATAGTTATATGTACATCTTATCTTATCTCTTCTCTATCTCTTTTTCGTACGTACTAGATATCAAGTAGATTTATGCTATCCACAAATTATTTTTGGTAGTTTTTTTAGTATTATCTAAGCTTCGTGGAGTTAGGATTGATTTGTATGTGTAACTGTGAGTCTGGGATATTATTCACTTTATTAGGAAATTTTAAATAGGGGAATTATATGCAGCACTGACCTTGCTAACTAATTAGGGGAAATTATACGTACTAGATATTTTCAATTTTTTAAAAATAAAAAACTTGCTTGAGTGTTAGTTCTTAAAAAACTGTTCTCTAATTTTAGTTTTTAAAACTAAAGAGCAAAAACAACGTTTCCATGTTTTGTTTTTATGATTTTTCTTCTCTGAATGAGAATTGTCCATTCCAAAACCCTAATAACACTTTTACCATTAGTGTTGGGTCCCTGAAGTGTCGCACGTAAGCTCAGATATGAAGGGGAAAGCGGAGCGCAATGTCAATCTGCTGGTCGCAGGTGGCGGTGCAACTGCGACGTTGGGGCCTAGTTTGGTGTGCACGGAGGTCGATGGTGGTCAGGGCGGTGATGGCGCAGTGTGCGCGCGGATCTGGGAGAAAGAACGACGCGCGATGGTGGAGGAGCTGGGAGGGGATGTCACTCGCAGAGGAGAGAGAAAGAGAGAGAGGTAGGTGGCGGCACACAACAGTGACGGTGGTTGTCGGAGGTGATGGCGGTTTTGGTTGGTGAGGAAGGAAGTGTTGGGATCCCTCCTTATTTGGTGAGGTTCTAGAAAATTCTGGAGCTTTCTGGAAAAGTGTAAAATTTTCTAGAACGTTCTGGAGAACTCTAGAGTAGTGTAGAACTCTCTAGAAGCTTGTGGAAGAATGTGGAAACCTCTGGAATATTCTAGAGATGTGTGAAACCTTCTGGAACCTTATGAAAAAGTATGGAAGAGAGTAGAAGAGTGTAGAGACTCCTAGAATGTGTGGAGCATTAGTCTCCACCCTTGGATACAAGTAATCTCCACCATTCATTGTGGAGGTGGAGTAGTATAAATAAGGGTAGAGTGAGAAGATAAATAGCTTGAGAAGTCTCTATCCTTAAGCTTGAGTGAGCTACCGTAGAGTGAGTCAATCCAAGTAGAGAGTCTCTCTAAGAGAGAAGATAAATAGCTTGGGAAGTCTCTATCCTCAAACTTGAGTAAGCCTCTCTGAGAGAGAAGATAAATAGCTTGAGAAGTCTCTATCCTCAAGCTTGAGTGAGCCACCATAGGATGACTCAATCCAAGTAGAGAGCCTCTCTGAGAGAGAAGATAAATTGCTTGGGAAGTCTCTATCCTCAAGCTTGAGTGAGTCACCGTAGAATGAGTCAATCCAAGTAGAGAGCCTCTCTGAGAGAGAAGATAAATAGCTTGGGAAGTCTCTATCCTCAAGCTTGAGTAAGCCTCTCTGAGAGAGAAGATAAATAACTTGGGAAGTCTCTATCCTCAAGCTTGAGTGAGCCACCATAGAGTGAGTCGATCCAAGTAGAGAGCCTCTTTGAGAGAGAAGATAAATAGCTTGGGAAGTTTCTATCCTCAAGGTTGAGTAAGCCTTTCTAAGAGAGGAGATAAATAGCTTGGGAAGTCTCTATCCTCAAGCTTGAGTGAGCCACCATAGAGTGAGTCAATTTTGTAAACACATCCTTGTAACCCTACTATCTTTTTGTATAGTGGAAGAATCTCCATATTAGAGAATTATAATCGTGTGCTCCCATTACTACCTTTAATTACTAAGTGTCTATCTTAACTTCACGAAGCGGGAAAGTCTGAGTTTTTCCAACAGTGGTATCAGAGCCAGATGATTCGACTTGGTGACCGGCTCTGACGAGTAAGATGGCGGTGATGGATCTCAGCCTTGAAGATCCCTTGTATCGAAAGTCTTCCTGGTGGTGAGTTCAGGCAGCGTGTCCCGCAGATGGAGCGGCGGTGCAAGTACCGCATGTAGCTAGAGCATGTAGGCTCTAATGGCTATACTCGTGGATGATGACTTTCGCTCGAAGGGGGAGGCTACCATGTGGAAGAGACTCACACTTGAGGGGGAGATGTGTTGGATTACAAGTGTGAGGTGAAGTCCCATATTAGGAATCTCTCCGGTATTTCCTCCCATCGAGTTTTTCCCAACAGTGGTATCAAGAGTTAGGTTCATCCGGAGCCGTCATTAGCTCGTGCAGTTCAAGATAGAGGATAACGTCGCTCATGATGGAGACATGTTCAAGGATGTGTTTAGAAAATTGAAGAATGGAGAAGAGCCATGCAAGAAGAGATGCAATCCTTGCATGAGAATAACACCTATGAATTAGTGGAGTGGAGAATAGCCATGCAAGAAGAGATGAAATCCTTGCATGAGAATAACAGTTATGAATTGGTGGTGGAGAAGATCCATGCAAGAAGATATGCAATCCTTGCATGAGAATAACACCTATGAATTGGTGGAGTGGAGAATAGCCATGCAAGAAGAGATGAAATCCTTGCATGAGAATAATACCTATGAATTGGTGGAGTGGAGAAGAGCCATGCAAGAGGAGAAGCAATCCTTGCATGATGACCAAAGCACATTGACATAAGGTATCCAAGGAGTCGATTTGCTACTACCCCCCAATTAAGTCGGGAGGGGGAGATTTGTTGGGATCCCTCCTTAATTGGAGAGGTTCTAGAAAATTCTGGAGCTTTCTGGAAAAGTGTAGAATTTTCTAGAACGTTCTGGAGAACTCTAAAGTAGTGTAGAACTCTCTAGAAGCTTGTGGAAGAATGTGGAAACCTCTGGAATATTCTAGAGATGTGTGAAACCTTTTAGAACCTTATGAAAAAGTATGGAAGAGAGTAGAAGAGTGTAGAGACTCCTAGAATGTGTGGAGCATTCTAGAGAATTAGTCTCCACCCTAGGATACAAGTAATCTCCACCATTTATTGTGGAGGTGGAGTAGTATAAATAAGGGTAGGAGCCTTCATTCCTATCCATCCAAGACAAGAGTGAATCCACTTCTTAGAGTGAGAAAAAGCCTCTCTGAGAGAGAAGATAAATAGTTTGGGAAGTCTTTATCCTCAAGCTTGAGTGAGCCACCGTAGAGTGAGTCAATCCAAGTAGAGAGCCTCTCTGAGAGAGAAGATAAATAGCTTGAAAAGTTTCTATCCTCAAGCTTGAGTAAGTCTCTCTGAGAGAGAAGATAAATAGCTTGAGAAGTCTCTATCCTCAAGCTTGAGTGAGCCACCATAGGGTGACTCAATCCAAGTAGAGAGCCTCTCTGAGAGAGAAGATAAATAGCTTGAGAAGTCTCTATCCTCAAGCTTGAGTGAGCCACCATAGAATGACTCAATCCAAGTAGAGAGCCTCTCTGAGAGAGAAGATAAATTGCTTGGGAAGTCTCTATCCTCAAGCTTGAGTGAGCCACCGTAGAGTGAGTCAATCCAAGTATAGAGTCTCTCTGAGAGAGAAGATAAATAGCTTAGGAAGTCTCTATCCTCAAACTTGAGTAAGCCTATCTGAGAGAGAAGGTAAATAGCTTGAGAAGTCTCTATCCTCAAGCTTGAGTGAGCCACCATAGGGTGACTCAATCCAAGTAGAGAGCCTCTCTGAGAGAGAAGATAAATTGCTTGGGAAGTCTCTATCCTCAAGCTTGAGTGAGCTACCGTAGAATGAGTCAATCCAAGTAGAAAGCCTCTCTGAGAGAGAAAATAAATAGCTTGGAAAATCTCTATCCTTAAGCTTGAGTGAGCCACCATAGAGTGAGTCAATTTTGTAAACACATCCTTGTAACCCTACTATCTTTTTATATAGTGGAAGAATCTCCATATTAGAGAATTATAATCGTGTGCTTTCATTACTACCTTTAATTATTAAGTGTCTATCTTAACTTCACGAAACGGAAAAGTGTGACTTTTCCCAACATGAAGAACCTAAGAAAAAGGTGCAATATTGAACTGACTTGAAAACTATTTGGTATCATCTATAATGACATGATGATAATTATAGAGATGAACAAACTTAACAACTGAGAGGATAATAAAAAAGATGATGATATATAGTAACAACAGAAGTAAAAGTCACGATTTATAAAAACTATTTGTGCAGTATATATTTGATATATATATATATATATATATATATTTTATTGTTAAACTTATCACACGGGCACATTAGGACATATTATTGAACATTTATTTGTAATTGTGAAATATCTCTAGTGGTAAGAAAAAGGTCCTCCGAAAAGACACGATTTAAATCACTTGTCCCAAAAATTTGTCTTTTTTTCTATCCTACCACTTATATTATCTATACTTGATTTTTTAATTGACATAATGTAATATGAATGTTGTGATAAAAAACACATAATTTGAATCCGAAAAGACGTGTCTCTTTATTGTTTATCCATGTCTCTCAAGCTTTATTCATGCACGAAATATATTGTGCTTAGTAATAATATTTAAATATCACAATATTTTAGATACTTCATAAATAACCTTAGATTGTGCAGCAACTGGAGCAAACTCCCCCAAGTGCCCAAACACAACAGCTATAAGGGCAATATGGTCCTCCTCCATATCCTCCTTGGCCTGCATAGCCACCACCCAAGAAGCCACCATATCTAGGAGGGATGCCACCAACACCTCCAGGGATGCTACCAATAGTGCCTGGAATACTACCAACAATGCCTGGGATGTTACCAATAATGCCTGGAATGTTAACACCACCAACTAATTGGGCATTATTACCCACTTCATTTGTCTCTTTAACAACCTCACCTGCAAACACATGAACCATTTACTATGGAAAAATGAATTTTGCACAAAGATTTGGTAACATACTTTGTGAGGGAGGAGAAAGAAATTAAGTGATAAATTTGATGAGTGATGATGAGATGAAAAAGATTAAAAAAAAAGTGAACATAAAATTGAAGTATAAAAATGTTAAATGATACTAATTAATAAATTGGAAAGGGGAGTTCGGATGATCGAATGAATAGGATCAAGGGCAAAAATAAAATAAAATTGTAAGGACTGAAACAAATATAATGACTATTTAAATAAATACAAAGCATAAAAAGCACGTAATTATAAGCACAAAAGATATTTAATTAAGCCAATTAAAAAATTTAAATGTTTATAACAAAAAAATATTAATATATATAATATATCTCTTTTCCTTCAGCAAAAGAAAAATAATAATTCATCTTTTCCAAAATTTATTATGTTTTTAAATTATTGAAAACATTTATTAAGATTATCTTACATTAAATACTCATGAGAATATCAGGCAAAATGATCGATATATAGCTCACCCTTTTCGAAAGTCCTAGCTGCCATTGTCACCTCTGAGGAGATCAAAAGGAACATGACCAGCAGGCATGAGATAAGTAATTCCATATTTCAGTAGTAAACTACAAACAACCGATTTACTCAAATGAGATTAATTATATGTTTGGTAATAAAGGGATGAGAAAATAGTGATAATGTATACTCTTTATATATATGAGGGGAGGATGGAGAAGTATGGATTTTTCTGCCGTAGCGCATTGATTGAGTCTTTTCTAGAGCGTTAAAAATTGATTTGTTTTTATTTATTTATTTATTTATTTATCTCTAGCTCAATTTCATTCTCAACTTTCAATGGTAAAAAGTTGTACACTATGAAATTGAAGTACATCAATTATTGTACGTGACTAAGTGTATATGCTATGTAATGAAAATTAGAGAAGTAGACACCTCCTACTAGCTAGTTTTGATATCATTATACTAGTTTATTTTATTTACCATAAAGTATATAGAAAATAATTATTTTAAAGGAAAAAATTAGATGCAGTTTTTAAGTATTTTTAATATTGTTTTCATCAAATAAAAATGAAAATTTTATTTTACTAAACTACATATATTAAAAAAATAACAAAAAAATATTTTAAAACTATAAGTTTGACCAAATTTAAACTATACGTCAAATACTGAAATTAATTGCCACTGAATTGGTAGATGGAAGTAAAATGCTGTGGTCTTGTGGAAGATAAAAGATAACACTATAATCGATTAATTTTACTAGTTACAATATTTTTCTCTCTCAAAAAGATCATTTTATACAGTAAAACTTCAAAACTAATTGAGTTTAATTTTATGTATTAAGAATATAAAATTTATATGCTAGCAACCAAAAAGTATGATACGTATATATGATTGAGGTAGTTATTATAAAAATAAAAAACTTATTTTTTTAGGTTAATTTAAGATTGAATAACAATGTAAAAGCTCATTCCATTATTGGTGTATCAAGTATTCTTTCATTCATTTTTAGAGCAATAACTTTAATAAAGTCATATATATATTCGGGGGGGCGGGGGGTACTCATTCCCTATATTACAAGGCTTTCAAAACAAACCATAATTAGCCACGAGATATAAATTTTGTTAGGCCAATCAGTTGATGTGCGGTTGTAGTGTCTCCTCCGAAGATAATGTTATTGCATGTAAGTAAAGACTGAGACAGTATAAAGGATATAAATCAGTTGAAAATATAAGTTGAATATGTGGAAAATGATAAGCATGTGTTCAATCATCACAAAATATACTTTTAGGGAGAAAGGAATAATGAGTCTTAAATTTGATTAAACTCGATCTCAATCGAATGATTATCATTATAAAATACTTCACAAAAGAAAAAGGACCGAGATGAGACTGTACTACCAATTATTATCATTTTTACAAATTTTATCACTAAGTTATTTTTTCATGCGTTTTATTAATATGTTTTTAAACTTTTTTCTATTTTACCAATTCGTTAAATGTGTAATTAGGTGTTGAAGTGTTCAGAAGAATTGACATTATTTTGTTATAAACTTATGCAAAATGACATTGTTTGATACCAATATAATGATAAAATGAGGAAAAAAAACATGGGGTGATAAAATATGAGAAAATTAAAGAAATATGATGGTAAAATAAGCGGGGGAAAACCTTAATTTGTAAAATTCACAAATCATCATTATTGTGTAATAAAATACACAATATTTTCAATACTAAAATTTTCGAAACGATGATCGTTGAGTACTAAAATGCACAATTATGTCTTGTATTTTAAAACACGCATCTTCTCTTAGCATCAACGATCTAATTAAGAAGGCTCCTATATATCTGAAAAAGAAGCCTACAATATATAGAGTATAGACTAAGCACCCTTGTTCTTAGTTGATTACACCGTTTTAGTTAGGGGAAATTAAATGCAGAATAAGCACCCTTGTTCAAATTAAGCTTGGGCTTGTTAATTAATTAAGTTCTCTGCTTTCTGAATAAATAGATATGGTTGTAAGAATCATCTATAATGACAAGACATGATAAAAAAGGTGATAATATATATGTAGTAAAAGTAAAAGTCAGGATTTTATGAAAGATGATGTTACACAAGACAGAAAATCAAATCTACTTAGAATACACTCAATTAGACATTCTCTCTTCTCTTTTGTATGTGCATTTTACATACTAGCCCAAGAACTAGCCAAAAAAATGATCTTAAAACCATTTCAAACTATTATTTTTTAAAAAAGTTATTTATATCTCTTAATTGAATTTCAATAGTTTTATTTTAATTTCAATTATTCATTGTAAAACTATTTATTATAAATCTAAACTATAATTATATTTAAATATATTAATTTATTATGGATTTTAATTATAATATAATTAATATATAAAAATGTTTATTTATTATAAATTTCAATTATATAAAAATAAACATTTAACTTATACAATACTGATACTAAAATATTATTAATACTGATTCGCTGAACAAGGTTTTCTTATGAATTCTGAGTATATTCTAATGACCGCTTATGATTGAACTGAATCTATATAAATTTTTTCATGCTTGAACCTGTTCTTGCAGATTTATATTTTCATGTTTATAATAAGTGCTTGGTTTCAGAATAGATTATTTCTACAACAATTAAGGTTGTAAAAATTGAGATCCCTCTTAGATCAGAAAGGGGATGGGGAAGATCCATGTAATCATAAGTTTGTATGACAGCTCTAAGATGCCTAAACTGATGTATATGGAAGCTAGGAAAAAATTTCTTGACTCTTGAGTTGAGATGTCTCATTCTTCCAACTGAATTTAAATTGGTTTTCCTAGAATGCCATGTTAAAATTATTTCTCTTTTAAAGTTTAATTTCATATTACTTAACTAAACTAATTTCATATAACAAATTTTCTTGATTTTTCATTTGTGTAGATTGCATTCAGCAGGGCATTTGCTTAATATTTTTTTTGCCAAGAATAAGATTGGGAAATTTAGAGCCTGGCAAAGCCTACCATTTTCCTGATGAGTATATCATATTCCTGTTTTTTAAATCTTTTTATGTGTACTGCACTAATGGCTTAGCTATGAACGCTTAATCTGAACAGGTTGAGTCTTAAAAGTGATCTATTTAATACCCAAGCTGACTGGCAATGTGGTATTTATCAAATCATTGCTGATGTAGGATAATATTAATCATGATTGAGTGGGTTTACTAGAAGTCTAACCCTTATATTCGTCACCCAAAGATTAGCGTGGTGACACCTTAGTCTTGTAATGATTTTTTCACTGGTCCTTTATAAGGATGAATTTGGTGATGTTTAATTAGATCTTTGAGGGGACTTGCACGGTTAAAATAATCTTTAGAAGACTAATATAATGAATAATATATGGAAGACCAAATTAATTAGGGGTTTACTCAAAGAAAGATCTAACCTTCACTAATCAATCTCCTGCTGTTATACTCCCATGAGTATTCCATTGAAATGTGTTCAGAAGTTCTAAAGTTTGCTCCGTACTTGCTATTGTATTGTAACTATTGTTTCCTGGCCTTGGATTGAATATAAAGGTACAATTTTACAAAATGAAATGCAGAGTAAGCTAAAGGATTTAGAGCTCGAGGCCAATGCATTAATTTTCGTGGGAGGAAAAGTAAGTGACCATGTTGACAGATTGCTTTTTATATGTAGCATCAGGTTCTGAAAATCTTCACCTTGCCATGTAGGTTTCCGTTGATATATTACCGTTGATGAAGCTGTTAAGCTTTGCGGTGGGTGTTCTTCCTGATCATGTTCCCAAGGTCAGTCTATAAATGATATAAAGATATAACCTTACAGCTTACTGCAAATAATTTCCTTTGTGTTCTTTATACTGAACTAGTTGTTGGCTTTGCTATCACCATAATGCCTGTGACATTGTTATCTGACAAGGTGCCTTCCAGTGTTTGTACAGAACTTTTTTATTTTATTTTGGATAAATAAATAAACTTCTATTAGATTTTCTGTCAAAGGTCCAGTGACAACATTACAGTACTTTATTTTGTATCCCTTAGTGTAGCATCTAAATGGTGAAGTGGCACAGTTTCTGATGCCAGTGTTATCCTTTTTCTTTTCTTTTTTTCTTTCTCTTGACCAATTTAAGTTAAGAATTTTCCAATATGTTTGTATTATTAACTATTTCAGGTCTGGAGATTCAACAACTCGATTTTGGAAAATTGCTGATGGAGCTTGTGACTCTAGTGTGCAAAATGAACCAGTAAATGTTGTGGTGCTGCAGCACTTCAAAGAAGGCACCAATGAGAAAAGCAAGGAACTCTCAACGGTGTTGACGTCATCACCGATATAGAAATATCATATTTCAACATCGTTTCTTTTTGAAAAATAACTTAGAAAGCGCAACATATTACATCAGTGCGTACATCAACACCGATGTAGAAAATAGGGGATCAACATTGTTTCTTAATTAAAAAATGATGTAAAAACTAATTTTATTACATCGGTACCTACGTCAGCACCAATGTATAAAATAGGGGATCAACATCGTTTCTTAATTAAAAAACGATGTAGAAACTAATCTTACTACATCGGTGCTTACATCAGCACCGATGTAGAAAAAAAATAACTTACTACAATGTTTGCTTATGGACTGATGTTGAAATTTTTAAGTTTTAATATTATTATAATAAAAAATGGTCAAACACCGTTGTTGAATCACAATTTTGACCGATGTAGAATACACGTTTTCTAATAGTGGTGCAGTGGATATTTGAGTTTGCTCTTAAACATATCGCACAGCCACACTGACATGTTATATTTTCAACATTATTTATAGTTACGAATCTCTAGTGGTGAGAAAGGTTAGGAGAAAAGACAGTCCTCTTTATATCCACGCCTATTACCAGAGAGATTGGTGGTAAAAGTACGAGGAACGATACCTTCACTAATAAAAATGAACATATTAATAATTAATATTTACTAATAAAAAATAATACAATATTTTATTATATTTTTAAAATTTAGGGGGTGGTTCATTGAAATACAATAAAGACTCAAACAATAAGAAAGCAATATCATTGAAAAGGCTTTAATAGCAAAGAATCTCAATTGGGTAATAATAATTTATTTTAAATTAACAGTGTAAAATTGTCAAAAATTTCTATAAAAAAACTATTATAGCAAAAGAAAGACATTCAAAGATGGTTATTTTTTTATTGAATTCAAAATATCATTTAACGAAGATTGACCAATATCATAAGAAATATTATTTGTGTTGTCATTAATTTTTTTATGAAAAATTATTAATTGGTTTTGATCAATTAGTTTAATTAAAAATGATAAATGTTAGAAATTTTATAATTTCTAATTAATTAATGTGAGCTACATATTACATTATAACCTTTATATTAGTTATTTATATTTTTTATGGATACAAAAAATTGATATGAATTTAATGAGCGGAAATCAATTTCACCCATTAGGGGATAATAAGAACCCTAATAAGTTTAAAATCTGAGATACGGTTATGGTCCCTAATATATCAAAGCATAAACAGCCTTTTATTCTCCCATTTGAAGAAAAAACAAAGGTCTCAAAAGAAATAAAGAGATTTGATCGAGGAAGGTCATCAAACCAATTATTTATAATTGTTCTTTGGATTCTGCTGCATCTATTTCATTAATCATTACTAAAACTTTTTTTGATAATCTAACATAATTTATTCCTAGTAATTATTAGTATTTTATTACCATCCCTAAAATTCTAACAATAAAATCATCTCACTTTAGTTTAGTTGATAGTTAACATTTTTAATTTTTAAGTAAGTCTTTAGACTATTTAATTTGAATGACTGACATTTGGTATGAGTATAATATTTTATATATGCTGTTAACGAATCATAACCCTTGTTTAGGAGATTATGTAGAGTGCTATTAGTTTGTTACCTATATAAAAGCACTATATATTCCTTTTCTATTCTCGTAATTATCAATGCAAACTTTGAGTTCTATCTTGAGAGACTTTAAACTTGTTTCAGGGTTGAAAGTAATTTTTTTCAGAAGTAGCTTGGCAGGTATTGGAATTGAACATGAGGAGTTGCATAGGTACACCTCGATCCTTTTGATGAATTTACCATTCTCTTATTTAGGTATGCCTGTTGGGGGTAATTCTAGGAGGGAGTGTTTTTGGGAGCCCATTCTAAATAAATTGAGAGGGAGGTTGGCTAAGTAGAAACATAAATCACTTTCATTGGGTGGCCGGATCACACTTATCAATTCAGTCTTGTCTTCTCTCCCCTTGTTCTTTTTGTCCTTTTTTTTAAAAGAAAAATCATCTTGTGTTGAGAAAAAAAAATCATTAGTATCGAAAGGAATGAGAGGTGGGGGTAGAGGGTGGGAGAAAGATTGTTTGGGTGAAGTGGAATGAGGTGTATTTACCTGAGGCACAAGGAGGTTTGAGGATTAAAAAAAATAGATTATTCAATATGGTTTTACTTGGCAAATGGAGATGGAGGTTAGCTTCTTATCAAAATGATTTATGGCTAATAGTGCTGAAATCGAAGTTTGTTAAGAGGAGATCCGGGAGAGATTCTACTTGATGGAAAGATTTAGTTGATGTTTGTGGGGTTGATGTCCGTAGGCAATAAATGGTTTGATAATAATATTGTATGGAAGGTGCGGGACGGTAAAAAATTGAAGTTTTGGGATTTTATTTAGCAGCGACAAATGGAAGAATTTGATCAATCCTAATCTGTATATCCTGATGAATTGAATTAAAATAATTCATTAATTCATTTTGATCCATTAACACTATTTTCATAGATTGTATTTATCCATTCCATTTACACAAAAAAAAAAATCTAAAATTTAATTATTTTTAATTTAAAAATTTAAAACATAATTGTTTTGGTTGACCTTGATCAAGATTAATCTTTTGTTGATATCAGTCAAAACTATTTTTTAGTCAATTCTCGTCTCATAACATTTTTTTGCCGATGTTGACTCAAATTATTTTTTTGTTGAAGTCGACTAAGAATATTTTGTTAGTCGATATCAACAAAAAATAATCTCAACTAATGTCGATAGAAAAATCCTAATTAGTATTAACGGTAAAAAAGTCTCAACTAACATCAACAAAAAATAACCTTGTGAATGTGAACAAAAATTAGACATAATTAATGTTGATCAAAAATCCTAATCTATGTCACCAAAAAATAACCATGACCAATGTTACAAAAAATTTTAGTCCATGTTTGCAAAAAATAACCACAACCAATGTTGGCAAAAATATAGCCTTCAAAGACATCGACCAAAAAAGTTCAATTAAGCTTGGGATTGCTAGTTAAGTTCTCCGCTTTTAAAATAAATAGATCGATATGGTTGTAAGGATCTTATTATATAAGACAAACCTAACAACAGAATGATAAAAAAAATATATTATGAGAGTATGATATATAGTAATAGATTAAGTAAAAGTGATCCAGATTTATGACATATTTAAATGTGGATATTTTATTTGTGAGAAGCTTAATTTTTAACAATTTGCTACTTGTGAAATATCTCTAGTGGTAAGAAAGACACCGTCATTGTTGTCTATCATGCATGCATCTCACGTACAACATGAGATTAGTTTTATTGATGGACTACACCGTCTCAATTCCGAGTTTTTGGGCAGCAATGTACGCAAACTAACTGCAGTACTATATACAACTTACAACAGCCACAGGGGCAACCAATGGTCGGGTTTAAATCCACAAATTTGTAACGCTCACAATTGATATTTTCATAGATGTCATCCCCACCACCAACTAATTTGGCATCATTCTCTTCATTAGTCTCTTTGACAACCTCACCTGCGAACACATGCATTAACTCTTAATTAACACATGAACCATTTATGATACAAATAAAATGGTAAATGCGATTGAGGATTAGATGAGAAAGAAATAATAATTAAAGTGAACATAAAAATTGAAGTATGAAAAATGGTTATATGATAATAAATTGGAAAAAAGATACAAAATGCCGGCAGGGGGATGGAGCCCTTTAAGATCGAACAAATAGGATTAGGAAACCCCTTGGATTAATGTAAACATCAATTTAAGGATATTAATTATCAATAATAAATAAAAAGGATTTAATATCTTGTTAGTTTCTTCAGTCAGGCTTTTTTTCCCTACAATTTTCTTTTTTCAAAGTGGTGCATAAATTAAGCAACAAAAAAAGAAGAAAATTTTAAAGGGATCATCTTAAAAATAATACACGGATAAATTTTTTAAAAAAATGTATAACTACATGGACAAAAAATATTTAAGTCTTGAAAAAAAATTAGATGAACATTTGTTACAAAAATATAATAGTAATATACATTTTTTTATAAATTTAATATATTTTTAAGTGTTTAACTAGTGATTTGAAAGAATTTATAGATATTCTCTATTTGAAATATTCGTGAGTAAAATGATATATAGCGCACCCTCTTTTAAATCCCTGGCTGCCACCTCTGAGGAGATAAGAAGGATCACGGCCAACATTCCTAGGATAACCCTTGCTATCTTCGTCTTTGAACCCATCTTTCAATGGCAAACTACGACAGATTAACTCAATTCGGATATATTTGGTATGAAAGATGAGAAAATTAGTGGGGATGTATTCTCTATATATAGGAGGGGAGGAGGGGCAGTGCCAATTACGCGTATAGCACATATATTAATTTAGTGTCTTTTAAAGAGTTAAGGAATCAATTTATTGGTAACAAAGACTCAAAGAGTATCAAAAGGTGTTATACTAATTGTAACCAATTATTCAATGATATCCAATTTTTACCAGAAAATAATCTTATTATATTAGTTCATGGGCTTAAAATATTGTTAAGGCATGAACAAATCTTGTACGTCTTTGTTGTAATAGCAGTCGCAATATAAAAGCTAATAATGTTTTCCAGGCGACGTGATTATGACTATTAATATATTATTAATAGTGATCTTTCAACAGCCAGTTCTCTCTCTCTTTATATATATATATATATATATATATATATATATATATATATATATATATATATATATATATATATATATATATATATATATATATATATATATATATTTATATAATTGGGGCGTTGCATATTAGTTCAGCCTATCCAACTGCTAAGAACCGATTTATTCTTAACGAAGAGTATCAAAGGTGTTTTATAATAAATTTGTTTTGAACGGCGGTGTTATATAATAATTGTAACCTACCATTCTACGACATCCAAATTACATATAATCGTATCATTTACTCGGGAACCATTAACGATAGAAAAATGAATTTTGCACACCCATTAGATGCATATATAACGAGGGTATTAGGCTATTAGATATATAAGTAATTGTTTACGGATTAGGATTCGTTTGCACCATATGAAAAATATTATGCTTACGCCAAATCTCAACCACTTAAGTTAAATAATCTAAAGGTTGAAATTAATTTACTAAAAACATAAAAAATGTTAATTAGCAAGTCATGTGAGTTAATTTTATCATTTTCAATTAAACTAATTGATCAAAATCAATTAACAATAATACCAGATAATATTTCTCATGAGATTTGTTAATTTTATCTTTATCAAAATGATATTTTGAATTCCATAAAAAAAAAACCATCTCTAGACAGATTTCTTTTTTTCTCTTATGAAAATCGTGGCTAAAAGCCTCTAATTTCTAACTGAACGGGGCAAAGTGACCCCTACAGATTGTCTTGCCACAAGACATTCACATAACTAGGGGGTGGTTCATTGAAATATAACAAAGACTCTAACAATAAAAAAGCAACACCATTGAAAAGGCTTGAATCAATCTTGAATGGCCAAGAATCTCAATTGGGTAATAATTAATAATTGATTTCAATTCACTAATATCAGATTAACAATGTAAAATTGTCAAGAATTTCTTAAAAAATTTATTGTAGCAAAGAAAGACATCCAGAGATGGTTTTTTTTATTGAATTCAAAATATCATTAAGTGAAGATAAGATTGACAAATATCATAAGAAATATTATGAGGTGTTGTCGTTAATTTATTTTTTTTATGGAAAATTATTAATTGATTTTGATCTATTAGTTTAATTAAAAATGATAAAATCATCTCACGTTACTTAATAGTTAACATTTTTAATTTTTAAGTAAATTTATTTCAGCCTTTAAAATATTTAAGTTGAATGGCTGAGATTTGGTATGAGTCTAATATTTTATATCTGATGTTAACGAATCATAACCCTTGTTTAGGAGATTACGTACGTAGAGAGCTATTAGTTTGTTGCCTATATAAAAGCACGATATATTCCTTTTGTACTCTCGTAATTATCAATGCAAGCTTACTATGACTTCTATAAAAAAAGTGATAATGAGAAAAGTCGAGTACAAAAGGATTATATCATGCCTTAATTATATATAGGAAACAAACTAATGACTCGTTACTGATAAACTTCTAAACAATTATATATCTAATAGAGGTGATGGAAGAGAAAGAAAATAATAAATGTGTTTGAGGATGAGATGAGATAAAAAAAAAAAAATAGAACTAAAGTGGACATAAAAATTGAAGTATGAAATTAAAACCTTCAATAATAATAATTAAGTTGGAGAAATATACAAAATGCCAGAAGGGGAGTCTTTTATTATCGAACGAATAGGATTAAGAAACCCAAGTACTGTAAATATATTTTAAATTTAATATTTCTAATTTTCTGTCGAATAACATTTTAAGGATATTAATTAAAAATTAATAAATAAAAGGAGCTTAAATATCTTGTTTGTTCCATTAAAGCTATCTTGAGAGACTTTGAACTTATTTTGGGGTTGAAAGTTTATTTATTTTTTTTCAAAAGTAGCTTGGCAGGTATTGGAGTTGAACATGAGGAGTTGCATAGGTAGGCCCTCGATCTTAAATTGGCATTTTGATGAATTTACCATTCTCTTATTTAGGTATTCCGTTGGGGGTAATTCTAGGAGGGAGCGTTTTTGGGAACCCATTCTAAATAAATTGAGAGGAAGGTTGGCTAAGTGGAAACATAAATCACTTTGATTGGGTGGCCGGATCACACTTATCAACTCAGTCTTGTCTTCTCTCCCCTTGTTCTTTTTGTCCTTTCTTAAAATTTCATCTTGTGTTGAAAAAAAATTATTAGTATCGAAAGGAATTTCTTGAGAGGTGGGGGTGGAGGCTGGGAGAAAGATTGCTCGGGTGAAGTGGAATAAGGTGTATTTACCTAAGCCACAAGGAGGTTTGGGGATAAAAATTGTTAGATTATTTGGTATGGCTTTACTTGGCAAAAAATATTCTTAATATGACTTTTTCTTAAAAAAATTAAAAATTAATGGTTCTAAAATGATTTTCTCTAAAACTGTTTTAGAATGTAAATCATTTAAGATAATTTTTTAAAGAATCGTTTAACAATATTATTTATTGAAAAAAAATATTAAAAAAAATGAGGATTCTATAATGGTTTTTCCAAAAATTATTTTAAAATGTAATTTTTTTAAGTTGATTTTTCAAAGAATTATATTAGAATATTTTAAAAAAATTGACTAGAAATTAATTACAACTATCCAAACATATTTGCACGTATATTTATGTTTATTTCTTTATTTAAATAATATAATTTTACTGAAAATGAATAATAATAAACAATTAGCCTGAAAAGGTCTATGACAAAATGCTTCCATAATAATAATAAACTATGCTACCATAGTGAATCCCCACTGAACCTAATTAGCAATATACAAAGTTTTGAAATTAACTTCCATAGGTTTATAGATATGACGGAACAAATCTTCAGTCAAATAGCTAATTATTTTATACAATAATTAATAAAAATCAACCAGTTACAGCAAAGTGACACTAACAGTTGGTGTGCTAAAATTTTCATATAAGCATCATATGGAGGAAGTCATACTTGCCAGTTGTTCTCAGATGACTGATCATCCGATCGAAAAATGATGAATCTTCCATTTCACAGAGTAGTGCAACAGGTTAAACCATCCAGTCCCTGCAACATAAACAAACGTTATATCTAAGTGTTGGTTACATTAATACTATCTACCTTCTTATCCATAGAAAAGTACTAACCAACAAATTGGTCAAAATGTCATACTTCACTCCGTATCATAACTAGCTCAGGGAACTAATTCCTTAAGTTGATTACATTAAGCACACGATAATTCTAACAGTGCTGCAATATTCTACCTAAAGTGAGAGAGTAAGGTAGGTTGGTACATTTAAAAAGACCAAAGCATTCTTACTTCTTTATAATTCAGTTTTTGTTAAAGATATTTATGTTATTTTATAATTTATATATAATACAGGTAAATATTTTTTCCTTTCATTCATTTTCTTTTCTATATATCAAACACCCTACCAAAATCACTTGGTTTGACACTAACTTGGTTTTCCTTTTTTGTCCTTTCCCTGTCTTTTCTTTAGCTGTCTAAAACGCATAATAATTAGTATATCACAAAAGGTAATGGTTGAAGGAAGAGGGAGGAAAAAAGAGCATGCCTTTCAACCAAAAAAGGATTCATAGGTGGAGGCCAATTCTTGAAAGTAAGGATTCATAACTATAGAAGGCACACACCAGAAAGCAGAGAAATGAACCACAACTGCAAATGGACCAAAAAAACATAGTTTATAAATGATCTTTGAATTTCTTAGCTAACTAATTATAATAATATATGAAACCAAAGAGATTTAAACTAATTGAATTCATATAAAGAAAAGAGACTCGCTGGGTACTTTTTATTGGTGGCATGAGAGATGTGGTGTTCCCATGATTTTTGAGAGTCTATTTTGATAACCTTAGACTTTTGAGCTCTTTTTTCTCCTCCATTTCTTTCTGCTTCTGCTGCTTCTTTAAAAGGGTCTACGCATACAAAAATGCTTCGGAGAAAATGTGACTGTTTGAGCAAGATAGCACAAACAAATGCTGATTTATCATTTTCTAATTAATTGTTTTTGTTGTTTTGAATAAGACATTTTTTAGCTTGATATATACGGGATACAATAAAAATAATCTAGCGGGGCATCTAGATTAGCCAATCCAATGGTCATGGTTCACACATGTGGTTCATACAAATATAACATAAGTCCAACTTTTTTTTCTACGAAAATAATAGTATTAATATTTAGAAATTTTCCAAATTAAGGTAAATGGCAATTTTCCTAAGTTGTCAGCTTTTCTTGATGCCTCGTGGTATAAAAACAATCAATGCTAGTTATGGCTTAGCCTCCAAGTTTAGGAGGATGGATATGCTCTTAATTGGTAATTTGATAGAGTAAGAAAAAGTGTATATCATTTTAGTCATGACATAAAAATTTATAATTAAAGTAAGATATATTTGTGGCCCATAAGTAACAGTAAAACACGTTGAATAATAGTAAGAATACTAAGATCCCAAAAGAACAGAACTAGAGGTTGTGAGAGAAGACATCTCTATGTTCATCACTCCCTCTCTCACACAAAAACAAGCTTTTGAAATGACAAAGAGACCGAAGGATAATTAATTACTATTTCCTAACAATTTTTTTTTATGGATTCAAATATTTTTAACGAGTTAACTGCTTTCTTTTTCTTTTTCTTTTTTTGAACAAGGAGGAATCATTAGAATTCAGTAATTTTTTTATTGAAAAAGAGATCATTATTATGTACACAGTAACGTTTAAAAATCTGGAAAAGAAAACACAAATTACATAATGCAATGGCCGGAAAAAATTAATAGTATAACAGAACAAAAATTTAACGGTTGGAAAGGGGTTTGCACATTATAAATTTGTGCAAATAGTAACAATTTGAACAACTAATTGACATTCTCATTTTTCATTTGTGACCTCTAGTATCCAATTTCAAGTTCAGTTAATTTTATTTTCCAGATTCAAGGTAAAAAAAATATTCAAATTCAATCTTAATTAATTTTTTTTAAAAAAATTCAAGCTTAGTTTTTTTTATATTCAATCTTAGTTAATTTTTTTTTCATATTCATTCTCAAATTTTTTCTGGATCAATTTTTTTTACCGATGAATCCAAATCAATTTAATTGGCAAAGTTATATGAAATTTTTATAAAATTGCAACATGTCTCTTTCAACTCAAAATTTATAAAATCTTCAACTTCACAAGATTTGTGGATTTGACATGTATATTTTTGAGTTACAAATTCAAACAATGATATTAATATGTTAAACCAGTCACTTATGTCTGATGACATTTTGCAAGGTTGAACTCCTCCAATACAATTTACAATTAATGAAACTCCATATAATATGGGATACTATCTTGCAGATGATATTTATCTGGATTGGTCAACATTTGTGAAGACCATAACAATGTCACAAGATCCTAGAAAAAAATTATTTACAAAATGTCAAGAAGCAGCCAGAAAGGATGTGGGACGAGCATTTGATGTGCTCAAGTCTTGATTTGTAATTATATGTGGTCCATCACGTGCCTGAAACATAGATATAATGAAGGGTATAATGTTGACATGCATAATATTACATAACGTAATTGTCAAAGACAAACAAGATATGTTCAATGGGAAGGTAGATGTTGATTATGATCACGTAGAAAATGACATTTCAAATGTTAAAATATCTTGTAGTATTCCTCCTAACATTGTTACATACTTGCAAATAAGACGTGTTATGCATAAAAGAGGAATTCATCAACTTGAAGTCGATTTTGTGTAGCATATTTGGAAACGTTACCGTTATAACAATAATGAATTTTTTTTACATTAATGTTTTTTAATTTTTTATTATCTAATTTATGCATTTTTCATTTCTTTAACATTTAGTCATAAATAAAAATTAAACTTATGTCCATTCTCCTATTTCTTAATATTTATTAATTTTAATTGGTTAATTTAACTTAACAAATAATTAAATAAAATATTAAAATATAGGGTCCACAAAAAATTGTCTAAGATCCCAAATTGAGATCTACCACTAAAGATGGTCTTAGTATTCTCTCTAAATTGATATATTAACAATAATACAATATCTGTTATTATAAAATTATAGTAATGTTGTAATATTGTTAATTGGAAATTAAATTATAATATTATTTACAATTAATAAAAAAATATTTAAATAATATATCAATAATATTTTTATTACGTCAGCTAATATACATATTTAAATAATCCTGATTTGCAAAGGCATTTTCATTAGTAAATTTCTCCTAATGGGGTTCATTACACTTCAGCGAATGTACAAATTAACGAGTATAGGTTGCATTTTTATTACGTCAAGCATATAAACGAAAGCTTGAAATTGTTACTTTGGTGCAAACCCTAGTTCTTTACTTGGATGTTTATTGAATCGTGTACTTATCAGTAGTAAAATGATCAGGATCCAAGTAGCAAATTTGATCAGGTTCGCCATTGTTCCCGGTAAAATGGACAGGCATTTCTAAATTACTCAATATAGGTCCTCACACACACGTGTGTGTGTGGATATAACAAATTACATATCATACGACATGGTTCGGCCGACAGTGTTTCCACCTTACAATTTACTGGTCCACTATGTAACAATTTGGGGCCAACATTATCTGTCATAAGTTCCAACTTCCAACTCCCTTCCTCGCACGCAATCTCGATCCCTAAACCAGCCACTCAAATCCTATACCCTATAATAGGTGAGATGCAAGACACGCTCCCACGTACCCTCATTCACCTCAAACCCTATAGCAACAAATTAATGCTATTCTCCTTACAATCCTAAAATCTCCCTCAAAAACAATAATAGAGAATGGAGGTAATTTTGTACAGCATCACTTAATAATATATATATATATATATATATATATATATATATAAGAGGTGTTTCTGTAATTGCCACAGATGCAGGAATATTATCAGGTATAATGTAACAAATATTAGGGAATGTTGAAGGAATTTATTTTAATAAATAATAATGAATATTCAGTTTTTGTATTGGAGATTAAAATCAATTTGATCATTTGGGTAATATTAAATAATTGATATTAATTTACCCCGTGTCTCATGATATGAAAATAAAATATAACAAAAAAGATGATTTTGTTTTGTTACTTAATTAACAACCACACTATTAATTACGGAAAGACTTTTAGAATCAGTCATATATTTGACAGACTAGGATATTTATGGATCATACTCGGACTAAGTGAATAATTCATTTCCAATGAACATTTTACATGTCAATTACATTATAATTTGTTAATTGATTGACCCTTCATGTGTACGAGAAAGTTTTGAGTTTTATAATAGTACATATTTCCTTATAGTTAATGCTTTAATTTAGTATCTTTCTTATTTTATTTATAAAAAAATTTACAAGCTATATACGTCATTAATGCAGTAGAGGGTCTAATACCACGGGAGGAATAATGTGAAAATTCAAATTTTTTTTATATAGATCACGTATATTTTTTGAGACATAATCTCATTCGAGTTGGATAGTAACCCGCCGGCTGACCTCAATATGGAGGTGTATTTTAATTATATCAATAAAATTTTTATCAATCAATCATGAAATCATAAAAATAAATTTAATATTATATTTTAACTTAAATTCTTAAAATTTATATTTATGAGTCTTATTAATGTTTAACTTTCTCATCTCTTTATATGATGAGGTTTCATCCTACACTTAAATTTCAACAATTATCAACAATAAACTTCAAACTTAAACTTACGCGTTTCAAGATCAGATTTAACTGTATATTTAAAGGTTATTGGTCAATCATACATCATATTTTATTCATCATCACGAATTCCACTTGTGAAATGTTTCTAGTGGTATGGAATGTCGGGAGAAAAGACAGGCATCGTCGCTAAATATCTATTCATGCCTCTCATAACATGAGATTTTATTCATGAAATATATTGTAACATTATTAAGTACGTAGAACTACATTGCCTCATTATTTATTTGTGATTCTTAATTATGTTGAGATTGAGCAGCACCTTAAGCATCTTCCCAGTGCATTCTGAAACGCTTGACCTTGGAAGCCACCACCAATATTAGGGAATCCACTACCACCAATGCCTGGGATTGCACCACCGAGGTAAACCCCACCAATGACTAGGTAGGATGGAACCACACCAATATAACCACCACCAATATTGCCTGGGACAACACCACCAATGAAATTCCCACCAATGCCTGGGATGCTAAGTTTGTTAACATCATGAATACCACCAACTAATTTGGCATCACATGCAAACACATCAACTCTTCACACATTAACTAACCATTTTGAATAGAAAAATGAATCTTGCACTGTTATGACTTTGGCAAGTGCACCAAATCGTGACAAGTAGTAAAGCTCGGAAGTCCGAGTATCGTGTCCACAGGGATTTTATTGCACTTTTTCAATACCTCTCAATTTGTAAGTGGGAGTAAAGTAGTAAAGTAGGAATAGTAAAGAGTGCTATTACTAAAACAAATAAGTAAAAGGAAAAACAATTGATAGAAATGCCAAGACCAGACAAACCCAATTGGCCTATGATGCATGTAAGTATGATATTCATTACCAATGAAATGGTGTTAGTTCTACCCACATCTGTTGACTACTTGCCCCTGATGCCTCACGTTAGCAAGCCTATTTTAACTACCTATCTCCCAAATGCCTTTGCGAAGATTCAATAATTAAAATGCGTTAAGATTAAGTTCTAGATGTTGCTTAGATGCATGGGCAGTGAGTTATCATTCTATGCCTAGCAATGCTAACCCAATGATTCTTTTCTTTAGATGTTCTATTAGGTGTTACCCTTTCCCAAGCGTATAACCCCTAAAACTGATGCATGCATTGAATCTTAAATATTATTGAGAATTACCCTCTCCCGAGCGATTAAAACCCAAAAAAAGATCTAAGAATGAATGCAAGAATAAAAGAAAAGAAATAGAACAGAAAAACCTGGAATAAATTCCTTTGCATTGATAACTCTTTAAAGCTCATTGTACATCGTTGGCTTTTTAGGCCTGCCAGGCCCTAGCTAGGGGTTTAGCCACTCATGGCCATTGAGGGCTTACAACTGGGGATGAAAGAAAGGCTAGGCTAACAAAACAAAGAATGTAGAGAGGGAAGAAAACTCAGGCTTGGAGTACTGAGAGTGATGTTCTGAGATGGGATGATCTTTCCTTGGGACTGCCTCTCTATTTATAGTGGCTGAAGTGGGCTTACGGGCCTTCGTAGTTGCGCTCAGCGCCACACCTCGCGCTTAGCGCGTTCAGATCGCGCGCTGGGCGCGCCATGCACGCTGGGCCTGTGCTTCTGTTGGATCGGGCGCTGGGCGCCTGTGCGTCTGTTGGATCGGGCGCTGGGCGCCTAGCTGGGCTTAGCGCGCGTAACGGTTTCTGCCACGCTCAGCGCCTCCAGTTAGTTGCTCGCTTAGCGCCTGATGCGCGCTGAGCGCCCCTATTGGATTGGGCCTGCTTCAGAATTTTTTCTTTTTTTCTTCCTTTCTGTGCCACTTTTGCTAAATGCAACCTTATTTTTCGTATCTGCAACCAGAAATTCAATTTAAATTAATTTTCTCACTTTTAATTATAAATAACTGCTAAATAATTAATTTTAAGCCAAAATTTGACTATTTAACTCTATAAATTCACAATTATTTAGCAGTTATCATGCACACCCACTATATTAGGTGTATATACTTTGTTAGGAAAGAGAAAGATAAGAGAGGAAAAAAAAGAAAATGATAAATGAGATTGATGAGAAAGAAAAAAGAATTCAAGTTTAAAGTAGATAAATAATATTCAGTTTAGGGATATAGAAAAAAAAATTTGAAGGTGCCACATGCTAATATAACACCACATATATATACTAATGAGCGTCAATTGACCATCTGTCAAACAAATAAGTAATTAGCATATAAGTGACACATGCACGACAATAAGGACAAAAAGTAATAATATTGTATAACTTTTTAGAGATTAAAATAAAGGAAATTATTTTAAAGGGAAAAAAAATCCAATTTCTGGATTATGTAGGAACTAAAAACATATTAGACATGAAAATTAATAAAGAAAAAAAACTTAAATATTTTGTAGCTTATGTAATTATATTTTTTTTATTCTTTGTAATTTATTTTTGAATGGTCATTGTAATTTTATTCTTTTTCTCATTATTTCGTTTTAACTCCTCAAGTATATCTGTTTTCTCATTATTTTGTTTTAACTCCTCTAGTATATCTATTTTTTTCTAGTCCCTATAATATATTTAGTTTATTTTCAATTAGTCCTTGAGAAAAAGAAACAAAAAAGGAAGTAAAAAATAGTTAACAACTTAAAACATAATACATAACATAATAAACTAAATAATAATAATAATAATAATAATAATAATAATAATAATAATAATAATAAAATAAACTAAATAAAACAAAACATGTAATATGATAAACTAAAAAAGAATAAAATTTAAATTAGCATGTTTTACAGTGAAATTATATTAACTTGTGATATGATTTTTGGACCATTTTTAAAGTAGGTCATTAAATTTTATTTTTTATATATATACCATATTAAATTGGGTCAAATAGTAATTTCCTGGTTGGACTAGGTCAATGATCAGACAAATTTTTACTACATTGTATTGTATAGGAGAGAAAAAGAAAAATTAAAATTAAAAAATCTAATTGAGAAAAACAAATAAGCAAAATAGGATTTTTCATTCAATATTTGCTAAAATTCATTCTAGTGGTGGATCCTATTTTTAGCTTTGCACATAAAATTAATAATAATATTTTTTATAAACTTAGTTATCATTAATTAAATAACTATTTATTAGAAGTTAAATATTAAAATAATTGTATAAAACAAAATCCATCCCTTTTAATACATGGGAGGCTCTGTCAATTACTATTCTGGAAGAAGAAAACAAGGTAGGTCTAGAGAGATGTAAGAACAATCTCCATGGTAGGTTGTTGCTCTCCAAAGGGGATTCTTCTCCCAAGATATAGGTTTTGCGCGAACAACTTTCCAAGTTATGGGTGCATCTTGGTCGGTGGCGAATGATCCCTCTTGGCAAGGGATTCTTTGAGTTCTCTTTTGCTTTTGTGGAGGATTTACGTAAAGTCTTGGCGATGGGTGTTGGGTGAATTGGAGGGGAGTAAACCTTTTATACCAATGAGTCATGAGTAATTATATAAGAGAACTTAACACCACACTTTAACTTAAAATCTTAAGATTCAGATCATCTCCTCACTCATATGGTGCTCAACTTTTCCACTTCGGACTTCACCTCACACTTGTATTCCAACAATCTCCCCTTCAAGTGTGAGTTTCTTCCACATGATAATCTTCTCCTAGGGCGGAAGTCATTATTATCCACGAGTATAGCTATTAGAGCTCACATACACTAGGTACTTGCGGTACTTGCACTCTATCCACGGGACACACCATATGGGTCTACCACCAGAAAGACTTTTGATACAAGGGATCCCCAAGGAAGTAAAGGATCCATCGTCATTGTCTTACTCGTCTGAACTGATCACCTAATCAAACCATCAACTCTGATACCAGTTGTTGGGTAATTGAGGGAAGTAAATACCAAAAAAATTTACACTAATGAGTCATGAACAACCACATAAGGAAACTTGACACCATACTTTAATCCAAAATCTTAAGGCTCAGGTTTATGAGTTTTCTTCTCACTTATATGATGTTCAACTTTTCCATTTCAGACTTCACGTACTCCAAGTCTTGGACTTTTAATCGTGGAGCACTTCGTCTTTTCTTGTGGACTCCAAATTTTCAACACGACTGTGCGACAATCCAATGTAAAATGTTGGTTGAGGATCCATGGCCCTCCTCAAGAATATTGGAGAGACAATATTTTGTTTGCCATTGCCAGAGGCGTGGGTGTGCCCCTAGCCCTTGATGTGGCCACCACCAATAGAGATTACGGTCACTTTGCTAGAGTTTTGGTGGAGGTTGACCTAACTCTCCCTTTACGTGAGCATTCTCTGGATAAATGTAGACATAAGCACGGGGTTATTCTTATCCAGCCTAGAGTAAGCAATAAAGAAGGTAAAGAACAGGGTACGCGAAACTCCTCGAGGGGGGAGAAGCAGATTGCTAAACAATACGTGCCTAAGGGCAGCCATATCATGACTTGCCTATTCCTATCCTGGAGCCAGTGCTTTGATCACTCTATCTTTGTTCAAAGTCAACAGAAGGGTGGATACATGGGCAGCTCCCTTATCCTCCTGTGATGAATCGCTCCACCCGGAGTCGCCTTCTGGAGATGAATTGGTGATGGATTCCATCAATGAGGCCGTGCAAGTCCAGCAAGATTTGCATGTCCTGGCTAAGACCTGGGGCGATATGGCTCAAGAGGATAGCTGCTTTACTCCTTATCAGAGTCACAGCACACAAAACTTAACAGGAAAAAGGGCAAGAAGGTTTTCTCTTTGCGGGATATCAAAGCCCAAGGTCGGCGCTGTTTCACACTCGTTGGTATGATGAAAGCTTTATTTTGGAACGCTAGGGGTGTGGCCAACCAGCTCAGGATTTTCTTAAAAAGCTCTGTACTCACAATCTAGATTTTATGGTTATTGTGGAATGCTAGCCATAGTGAGAGCAATGACGAATATCATGTTAGTGACCATGACACTATTCATAACACAATTATAATGATAATGATGGAAGTATCGATAACAGTGATTATATTGTTGGTAACGGTTTATAATAGTGATTACTAAGTTAGAAGTATATTAAAATGATATAAATTAAATTTTTAATAACTCAACAAAAAAAAAACCACAAGTAGGTTTTTATAAATTTTTTAGATATTTTACCGTTAAATAAAGTTTTTATTTAAATTTAAAATATTTTAATTTTAATCTTTCATTTTAATTAATGTAATAATTGAGATTGATTATATATATATATATATATATATATATATAAAATTTTATTCGTGTAACTTCAACAATTACTACACTCATTTAGTAATTTGATATATAATATGATTTATATAAATTCAATCATTGTATTATATTTATATATTATTAAAATTATTTATTAAATTTTATCAAAATTAAACATTGATAAATAAATAATCAAATGATTCATATTTTTTAATATTTTAAAAATTTATACTATATTAATTTTAATTTATATAAATAAGATAACAAATAAATTTCAATTTAAAAATAAATTTTAATAAAATATTACTCAATTCAAATTATTAAATGTTATAATAATTACTTAAATTATGCCAGTACCATCTAATCCATATATATAGATAGTAACATTAGAAGTAATAGGCAAGATTTATTATGTGACAAATTATTTTACAGTAGATAATTGAGTTTACTCTTAATCTTAATGAGGCAATTAAGCGCAACGAACGACAAAATATATATCCAACAGTAATTCTAGTAGTATCCCTGGCGGTAAGAAAGGTCAGAAGAAAAGACAGGACTTGCTGTCTATCCATATGTGCCTCTCATAACACGTACCGGATTTTATTCATGAAATATGTTATTATGATAAGTACGTTATGTATCCTCTGATAGCTAGGGCATCAGCCCATTAATAAAGCAACATCTCTCACTGCAACTCACAACAGCTTGCCTTTACGGCTATCCTCCTCCTCAGATGCCACCACCAACACCACCAAAGCCAGGGTTGTTGAAGCCACCGCCCAAGCCAGGGTTGTTGAAGCCACCGCCCAAGCCAGGGTTGTTGAAGCCACCGCCACCAAAGCCAGGGAAGCCGCCGCCACCAAAGCCAGGGAAGCCGCCGCCACCAAAGCCAGGGAAGCCGCCGCCACCACCAAAGCCAGGGAAGCCGCCGCCACCAAAGCCAGGGAAGCCGCCGCCACCAAAGCCAGGGAAGCCGCCGCCACCACCAAAGCCAGGGAAGCCGCCGCCACCACCAAAGCCAGGGAAGCTACCAACACCAAAGCCAGGGAAGCCACCACCAAAGCCAGGGGAGCCACCACCAAAGCCACCATAGTTGACCCCACGACCACCAGACAAGCCAGCACCAGTGACTGGAAAGCCACCACCAAGGTAACAATTATTATTATGATCAAAAGAATAACATTAAGAAAACCCTTATATTGTAAACGTAACATCCTTTAAATTCAAAGGCTCGGTTAATGAATGTTTTAAGGATATCAAATAAAAATTAATCAATACAAAAGTCTTAAATAATAGAATTTTGTTAATTAGTATATGTAACTACACTTCTTTTTGTTTTTCATTCCTGACTTTTTTTTTAAATGGTCATCCTATTTTTTTTTTCATTTTGATTCTTTATATTTGGTTTTAGCCCTTAATATGTATTATTTTACTTTTTTATTATATTTCCTGTAATTTTTAATTGGTTGGTAATATTTAGTGTATTTTGAATTGGTCTCTTTGATAAAAAAAAATGGATAGAATTGCAAAAGGATAGTTTAGGGGGGGGAAATAAGAACAAAATTAAAGAAAAAAAAGAAAAGAACATATAATTATAGGACAAAAAACCATATTCAAGCGAATAAAGAAATTAAATCATTAAACGTTTATAACAAAAATATATTAGTAATATCTTTAGATAAATTTATTATAGTTTAATTACTAACATTCTCTTAATTTAAAATACTGAAGAGAATATGATGCAAAATGATATATAGCTCACCCTCTTTCAATTCTCTGGCTGCCACATCTGAGGAGATTAAAATGAGCATGGCCAGAAGGCCTGAAATAAGTAATGCTATCTTCCTCTTCGAGTCCATCTTAGTTGAGTAGTAAACTATAATAGATATACTCAAATGAAATATATTTGGTAATGAGAAGATTAGTGGGCATGTATACTCTATATATAGGAGGGGGAGGGAGAAGTTGGGACCTTTCTCTTAATTTGCGCCGTAATGTATTAATTCAGTTTTTTCTAGAGTTAAGAACCGCCTTGTTTTTAATCATCTCCAGCTCGATATGCATCTCCATTTTCAATGGTAAAAAGTTGTAGGCTATGAAATTGAAGCACACAGCAATTATTGTACGTAACTACTTGTATCAACTTGGTATGTGAGTAGACACCTACATACTGTAGTTTGCTGTCATATATAATATCATTTTTTTATATATATACCATAAGTATAAAATAATTTAAAGGACTAAATTAAATACATTTTTTAAGTATTTTCGATTTTTTTTTCTAATTAAGATTAAAATTTTGTTTTAATAATCTATATATATTAGCCTTTCATTAATACGAAGTCTTTAAAAGGTGGATTACCAAAGTTAAATTTTAATTTTAACAAAAATACGTAAAGAAAACACTTTAAAAACTGTAAGTTTATTAATGAGGTTTAGCCCAACTAGTTAAATAATGTCAAAAATGTACCTAAATTATCATTATGATAAATTTATTACTTTTTATAATAATTATTTTAAGAATCATATCAATCGTAATTTATAATTATTAAAAGATAATATAAAAAAATTACACTACCAATATACAATTACTAAACTCTTGTTATAAATCCTCGACACTTGAGTTTAATTTCTACAAATAAAAAAATTGTAATTTTTTTCCAATTTAAATTAGATTTTAATATATATTTTGTCTTTGTAAAATAAGAAAATTTTAGTTTTGATCCTTGTAAAAAAAACTATTTGATTTTTATTTCTTAAAAAAATCATTATTTTTCCCTATTGTCATGTTCAATTTGTTAAATGTTTATATTTTAATGTAATGTTAGGTGACTATCTTGTGGTGAATTTTGGATCCTTAATTAATGGAATAATTTAATTAAATAATAATAATAAAGATAAAAACATATAGGTTAAAATCAAAATTTTAATGTATCTAACCAAATAACTTAGATATCTTATAATTATGATCTAGTCATCTCTTGTTTTGAAATTGCTGACTCATTGTCATTGTTGTTGAACTAACCACTTGCCAATTTGCCAAATTCATTAAATCAAGATGGACAACATTTTCTTAAAAGAATTTTAAACTTTTCTTTGAGGAAATTAAGTTGTGTACGTTGGCATGATCTTCTTTGTAAATATGTTTTAGATATCTTACTTTGATCCTTTGGATGATATGTTGAAATTTTAAAATGGATAAAACACTATTTTAATTTCTGAAAGTGTAAAATATGAATAATTTAGTCTCTGAAATTTTTAAAAAATCAAAATAAATCTCTAAGATGTAAAATAAACCCTAAACTTAATTACATATTATTACCTTAGTTCTTAAATATAGGTTAATATTATCACCTAACCACAAGATTTTTAAAATTTTGGAGTAAAATTATTGAGATGCACTATGAGGTACGTTTTTTTTATATATATAATTTTATTACTTTTGAAGATCTAATGTGATAACACTAAACTTTTAGGGACTCGAATTTAAATTCCTAACATATATAATATTTATCTACCTTAAATAGTGTACGTTAGGGATCAAACTTAGTGGTTTTATATTTTAAATAGATTAAAATCAAGGAATTTGTATTTTACCACAATAAAAATTCACTAATTTTACGTAGACTAAAAATAAATATTTCAAATTTTAGGGGAATAAAAACAAAGATAATTAATAAAATCAAAATAATATATAATTCTTTCAATTATATGTAAAAGGCTGTTGTTAATTACCACCGAATGGATAGATGATGTGGTGTGGGCAATCAAAACAAAGAAAAACAATTGGGCTTGCAAATACTTATATTGGCTTTTTTTAGGGGACTTATATTGGTTCTTAAGAGTATGAAACACTGTCATTTTAATCCAGGAAAACAATAACATTAAAAAATCCAAAAATACAATTTGCTATTTATTTTAGTTTAAAATATTTAAGTAGTTAAGTTTAAGGACAAAATAATAGCACATACACTTATTTTGAATTTTTTTACTTTCAAAGACTAATTTGATTATTTTTTATTTTTTTTAGGAATTAAAATCGTGGTTCATCCAAATATAAAATCAATTAAACTTACGCACGTTGCAATATATTTTCTTCAAAGGTTGTTTTTCCATATTCTTCATTGTGATTCCTCTTAAATATTTTATACAGTACAACTTCAAAATTCATTTTAGAGCTGCTACTTTAATAAAGTCGTCATTTACGTATACGACTCAAACTAGTTTTTTAACGCACAAAAAACTAATTATTTAACACAAAATCATATATGGTCTTGAATAATGAATATTACAGGTAAATTATTTTTCATTAGAAATTTCTCAATCCTAATCAACATTAATTAGTAAATAATTTTTATTATTTTACATGAAGTCCAGTACGGAAAATACTTGTCTCAGTGTGTGTGTATATATATAAGAACCCAAGTTAAATTTTCATTTTTTTAAGACAAAATTGTGGCTGAGTCGTTTGATAGATTCTGATATAAATTCAACCGCGTCCTATATTTATTCTTGGCAATTACCTCGCTCTTCCTCCAACAGACTCCTCTGACATGCCACAATATTGTCAACTCGATAGATTTCATCAACCAACTTGTTAATTTGTGTGTCCCCAGGTTCCCGAAGACCTCCACTCCACATTCCACTTCCTTTCCTTTAACTTAATTGAAGCCATCCCAACGGCCAAAGTTTTTAAAGATGGAAGCATGTCTAGGCTTATTGTCTGTCTTCACCCTAAATTGGAACCTACAGTAGAAAAATGTGGAATGTGGTGAAATTTCATAGTAGAATACATATACCTAAGTCCTAATATAAGAAACTTCTTCGATTTAGTTAATTACTCTTTACAAAAGGACACAATTTTTAAAAGGAAAATACCATTTGCATGCAGCGTTGTCTATCTTCACCCTAAATTGAAACCTATAGTAGAAAAATGTGGTGAAAATTCTATATATAATAATAATATATTTAATTTATGATCTCTAATTGAGAAATTATATAGTCGTGATGGCAACTGGATTGAAGTCAATGTTCTTTGGCAACATGTTAAATCTATTTAAAACATCTGGTGAGAAACTTCTATGGTTTAGTAAATACCTCTTCACCTTTGAAATATATTTAGAAAGGTTATGATATTAATAACTAGTTGTAGTTTGAAAAATTGGAACAATGAGTCAAGGAATTACAATTGGCTCTCTTGCTTGCAACAAGCTTAAGCGTATATAGTGGTCCTAGAGGATGTTACTTCTAACGAAAATAATGGAAACTGCAAACTAAATGGTCATGGAAGCGCAAATAAGAGTAATAGGAAGAGAACTAATTTAAAAAGTTGGTTAATATCATTTAATTTTATTAATTACAGTTAAAAGTTAATTTTTTTTTCCTAAAGTTTATTTGAAACTTGATATCAAAAATAAATAAAATCATTAAAAATAGAATCTCAATTAATTGAAAAAAAAAATTAAAATGAAATCATTAAATATAACTAGTAAAAATAATTAAAATTTATTTATAATTAAGTTCGTTATAACTTTTTCTGCTGTTGCTTGTAATTGAGTCCAGAGAGTATGTTTTGAATGACGGACGAGTTTTGTAAATGCTTGCTCAAAGTTTACTGCAAGAGAATGCTAACTCTTAACTAGAAATATAAAAAGGCTCTTATACATAGACTAAAGGTTAGGATTGACTTGTACGTGTGGCTGTTATATATATTATTCATAGTTTATTAACTTGGTATTGTTAATTAGGGAAAATTAAATATAATAATGCAGCATTGACCTTGTTCAATTAAGCTTCGGTTTCTGCTTTCTGAATAAATAGATATGGTTGTACGGATATATTATTTATAATAACAATAATTATATAGAGAAGTAAAAGCTTAACAACGGAGAGGATGATATAAATGATGATGATAATGTATTGTAACAATACAAGTAAAACCCACGATATATGACAAACTATTTGTACAGTACATATTTGATATTTCAGTTTTCTATAAAACTTATCACACTGCAGGCACAATATGACTTATTATTCAAATTTTGAAATATCTCTAGTGCTAAGAAAGGTCGGAAGAAAAGATGGGCTTCCTTGCTTATCCATGCCTCTCATGACATGAGATTTTATTGATGAAATATATAATATTACTAAATACGTAGAAATTCTACAGTCTCATTTTGTGGGTCTTATCTTCAGAATATAGGGCAACACCTAAGGCAACCTCTGAATGGATTCCCAAAACAACATCCTCTGAAGCAAAACCTTGGGTTGAAGAATCCACGACCAGGGAGGAATCCACCACCACCAATGCCACCACCAGGGAAGAATCCACCACCACCACCACCACCAATGCCACCACCAGGGAAGTATCCAGCACCACCACCAATGCCACCACCAGGGAAGAAGCTACCACCGCCAAATAGTTTGGCATCACCCCCATTATTAGCCTCTTGAACAACGTTTCCTGCAAACGCCATTAACTCTTAACACACGAAATATTTATGATAGAAAAATGAATTTTTCTCACCCATTATCTGTATCTACTTTGTGAGAGAAGATAGGGAATAAGAGGGAAAGAGAAAGAAAATGATATATTAGATTCACAATGAGCTGAGAAAGAAAAGGATATAAAGTGATCATAAAACTTAAAATAAGAAAAGGTTAAGTGATAATAAATTGGAAAAAGACACAATGCAGGAAGGGGAGTCCATTATGATAGAATGAATAAGATTAAAAGAAGAAAAAAAACTTCTATTCTAAGCATCTTTTAAGTTTAAAGGTTAGGATGACGAATGATATTAGGATATTGATTTAAATTTAATAAATAGAAAAGGCTTGCATATTTTGTTTGTTTTGTAATTATGCATATTTTTTAAATGATATTGGTAACTTTAATTTTCTTCATTTTCATCCTTTAATTTATTTTGTTGTAATCCCTATTAACGTATCTATTTCTTATTATAGTTTCTATATTCGTTGGCTTAATTTAAATTTGATGGTGTGAAAAATGCTAGAAAATAAAACAAATTATTCATATATTATAAGGATAAAAGAAAAGAAAATGGGCATATTACATAAACTAAAACAAAATTACAAAAACTAAAAATAAGATAGAAGAAACATTTCAAAATAAATATAGGGATGCAAAAAAGAGTAATTGCAACGATTAAAAAAATGTTATTGATGCAAAAATATTTACTAACTTTATCAATAATTAATTTTTATCAAAAATATGTTTTAAAATCTTTAATGAAATCTGTTGTTTTAAATATTCAAGGCTGAAGACAAGACCTTGATGATAAAATCCGAACTCAGTTATACTTGAACTAACGTCTTAGTAATAAAAAAATATATTTAAGTTAATAAAAAAATATAACACAAGTTTATAAAAAAAACATTAGTAATATCTTTTCAAACATTTATTAATATTCTCTTATTTTAAATTACTCATGAGAGCATGAGTATAAGGCAAATTATATTGCTCACCCTCTTGAAAATCCCTGGCTGACACCTCTGAGGAAACAAAAAGGAGCATGGCTAATGGAATAATAAGTAATGTTATCTTCGTCTTCAAACCCATCTTTCAGTAGTAAACTAGAACAAAATCCACTCAAATAAGATATATTTGGTAATGGAGGATGAGAAAAATTAGATGGAATGTATAGTCTATATATAGGAGGGGATGAGGGAATAGTTGGGACCTTTCTCTTAATTGGCGCCGTATAGCGTACTAACTCGGTCTTTTTTAATCGACTTCTTCTTCATCTCCTTCTACATTTTCAATCGTAAAAAATTGTAGGCTGTGAAATTGAACCACTGCAATTATTGTACCAGACCACGTGTGTGTATATATATATATATATATATACAAGTGACTACGTGTATATGCTATGTAATGAAAAGTAGAGATGTAGATACCTACCGCTATTTTGATATCATAATATTATTTTATTTATACCATAAAGAATAAAAAAACTTAAAGGACAAAGTAGATTGATTTTCTTAAATTTTTTATTTTCTAATTAAAATTAGTAACATTTATATTAATCCTTTCTTCAACAAAAAAAATTATATTAGTTTTTAATACAACTTTTTATAAGATGGATTATCAAGATAAAATATCAATTATAATTAAAATAACCAGAAAAAAACTATAAATTTTGCAGTAATTTAACCTATACGTACGTCAAATACGGCAATTGATTACAGCCGCTGAATGGGTACGTAGAAGCAAATGTAGTGGAAAACAAAACAAGAAAACATAAAGTCAATTAATTTTACTCGTTACAATTTATTTTGTTCAAAGGTTGTCTTTTCACTCCATTGTGATCCCTTTTGAATTTTTTTGTTACAGTATATAACCTTAAAATTAATTTTTAGAGCAGTAACTTTAATAATTTTTTTAGAAGGGACTTTAATAATTTCATGAATTATATATAGTAACTTTTTAACGTAAAACCATGGTTATGAACAATGAATATTATAGGTAAATTATTTTTTATATGAAAATTTCACAATCTTAATCAAGATTAATCAGTAAATAGTTTTTATTAATTTCTACAAAGTCCAGTACGGGAAATACTTATGTCGGGTCTTTCATCCACTAATTAATTTTATATTTGTACTCTCAATGGAAGTCTTACCTCCGCCATTTTAAAGATTTTTTTAAAAAAGAAAAAGAAAAAAAGAAAAAGTCAAGAACACAACTACACAAGTTTTATTTTTCGTAGAAAATTGTGGCTGAGTTGCTCTGTTTGCCAAAGTGGCGGTGCTAACCTCAAATGACATTACAATATGTGGCTGTTAATTAATTTTCATAATGGTTGCTATGCCCCATCCTCCACGGCTTTGCCAACGCTGTATCTCTTTTAATTAAAAAAGCTATTCTTATTAAAGTTTGTTTTTTAGGAAAAATATTGGATTTTTTTTTTTAAAAAAAGGGTCTTTGAAACTAAATTTTACATTCAGAAATAAATTACGTATAGATATGTGTTGCATCTAATTAAATATGCACAAGTAAAATAACTTTAAAACATTTATTTTACCTATTTTTATAAATACATAAAATAAAAAAATAAAAAACTAAAGACAAAAGTCACTACAAGAAAAACTCAATTTAGCAACCGGATTTAGCCACCATTTCTTTTTCAAGAAAAAATTATTTTAGCGATCGTATTAACGACCTATATATATGTCTCAAAAGAATTAAATTAACTAACATTTGTCGCTAATTTGTTGGCAAAAAAAATTAAAATTAACATTTATGATACTTTGCGATTAAAAAAAATGGTCTCTAATTCTATACAATATTTCAATACGGATCTAATCGGTGGCTAAAGTTTATTTATAGAGGGGACAATAAACCAGTGAAAGTAACTATATAGTATTAATTATATAACACTTTGCAACCGCCTTTATCAGTTGCTAAAGTCTTAAAAAAATCAATGTCACAAATATAAAATTGGAAATGTTAATATTATAAATAATAATAACATGTTAAATAAACAATTATTGTACTATATTTTCTTATATTATACTGTATTTTTTACATTTTTATTTAAATAGAAAAAAATCATAATTAATGACGTTATGGTGTTCACCACCGGATACAAAAATGTAGTGCGTGACTCCATTTGTTGTTGTTACTTGTCATTTCTACTTAGAGTTTTATGATCGCGTTGGATACCCTGTATTTTGGATTAATCCTACCGGCTAGAATGATGCTCTTTATGTTGAAATTAGGTTAAGTGTTGATGCCGGAGTAATCCCAGAACAGGTATTAATATATAATTACATGTATATGTTGTAAAGCGTCGCATGATTCCACTTAGAATATTTCATCATTTATTGATTACACAAGGTATGTACTCCTACGATTCTTATAAACATATGAAGATCGATAGTACAGACTACACATCAACGTTGAAAGATCATTGCAAGAACTGTTAAATAGAACATTTTTATTATTCGTTATTTTTGGTGGAAGTCATTCAATTTAATTAATAATCTAACAATTAAACCTATATTAACAAAATAATGAGCGGTTAAGCATGTAGATCAAAAACCGACAAAAAAATCAATTAATACTAACGTTTATTTTACAAAGAAGGATGTCAATAAATAACGCAACAAAACAATAGTAAAAACAAAATGAAAACTTCAAAAAAGGGAGAACATGTTAATATTATTTTTGCATGAATGGACTTTTAGTTTTTGGGATTAATTCACATTATTAATCTATTTTAATAAAAAAAAACTAAGAAAAAAATAATAAGCACAAAAGATTAGTAAGAAAAACAAAATAATATTAGTGTTTCAGTTCAGAAGAAGAAAAGAATTTATCAAACTCTTTATTAAAAACAAGTGGGATCCACATATAAACCAAAACATGAAGGGAAGAAAACAAAGCTCTGGGCCGAGCCCAACGTGACAAAAGCATCAGACTAGTACACAATATAAGCAAGAATAGGCCTTTTCTTCCTGTAGCCCTAGTTTTGCTATTTGCGCCTCCTAAAATTTTAAAATATCAAAATTATCCTTCTTTATTATAAATTGCTCTCTCTCTTTCTCCTCAAACCTACTCTCTCACTTTCTTTATCCGTCAGTCTCCCTCCTTTTGTCTTCCTTCTCCTTCTATTGAAGGTGAAGCTATTGATAAGGATTTTTTCCTGCTTATATTTATGGATTGCCTAATCTGTAAGAAAAAAATTACTTGGTCCTGTATGTATCAGCCATTCTAGAATTATGTTAGCATATATCCAGATTGAGTAATATGAAATGCATGTTGTGTTTTAGATTATTCAATCTAAAATAATGCTAATATAATTTCAAAACTGTAGATCTAGAAGTGATATAACATAATTATGGATTGAGTATTCTGAAATACAACATGAATTTTGGATTACTCAATCCAAAATTATGTCGCATCACTTTTGGATCAACTGTTCCAAAATTATGCTAACATACTTTCAAATTGAGTAATTGTTAGCATAATTCTAGAATTTTTGATCTAAAAATGATGTAACATAATTTCATATTGAGTCATTTGAAATGCATGCTCTGTTCTACAATACTTAATTCGAATTGAAAAAAATAAAACACCTTACCCAAAATGGAGGGGACAAATTTCAACACAATGCTCCTCTACCTTCAATGTAGTGGTCCTCCTCTACCTTCAATGACGTTGACGACAATGCAAAGGAGCAAATGGAAAAGGAAAATGGAGGGCAAGAGGAGAAGGGGAATGAGGGAAGAGAAGGATAATGGGAGAGGTGCTTCGGCAACATAGAATTAGAAAAAAGGAAAGAGGCCATGTTAGGGTTGTGGGGGTGCCTAATGAGTTTAAGAGAGACCAATGGCATTTTTGTTCATTTTGGGTGTTTTAACTTTTCCTATTGGGTATAGAAAGAAAAACTAGGATGTGCAGGAAACAACAATCCCGCTTAAATAAACCATCAGTTCCATAAAATAGGATTTATTATTTTAATTCTTTAAAGTTTTTATTTTAGTCCTTTAAATATTTAAAATTCTTTGTCTTAGTTTGTGATAAGTAATAACATTAATTCAGGTCATAATAATAATAATAATGTTGACAGTCCATTGAGTTGGCACATCATGAAAAAATATAATAGAACAATCACTTACAATTATTATTCAAACAACACATGATATTTACAAGCTTTTTTTGTATTTTAATTTTTAGAAATATTTATTTTTTATAAAACACAATTCAAACAGCTCCTATATCTCAGTGATTTGGTTTTGCTAAGGATTATGTCAAGCTAGGAAGTCTCCTATATATATAGACCAGACTAGACTAAAGGATAATATGTACAGGTTTGGGTTAGGGTCGAGTAGTTGTAAGTCGTGTAGCCAAGATATTATCCAGAGTTTGTTATCCATATTTTAGTTAGGGTTTAATTACGCTTTAGATTCCCTTGTGCTCTATACTTTCTGAAAAAACAAAAAAGATATGGCTATAAGAGTCAATGGGTCCGTCATCTATAGTGGAGTAATATTGTAATAATTATAAAAAAACCAAATTTAACAATTGTGAATTATATATATTAAGAAAAAACAGTGGATATGGTATCTATAAAGACAATTGAATGCTTTTTGTGTATATATTTTTATACTTATTTTATTTTTATTAGTGAAAACATAGGCATTGGTGTATTTATATGTTCGTATTTTTATTATGTTGTTGTATTTTTTTTTGGGGTTAAAATTGATATATTTTTTTTAAAAAAAGTATTATAAATTGACATATGTATTCTTGCATTATGCTTTCCGAATACATATTTATATATAGGATGAGGAATCAAACCTAGTTTAATATACTGGACTTCTACTGTTTTAATTTTTATGTCAGGACAGACTTTAAATCAATAAAAAATTAAATTTATTAATTATTTTTTTGGTGAAGGTTAAACTAAATAATTATGAATTTAATTTAAACTTCCAATTCCTTATCTGTTCGCATTATTATTTTTTTGTATTAAATGTGAAATATCATATCAGTACTTCTTACTATATATTGTGCATGTTAGTTTTAATTTATTAATTGTTTTCCTACTCTATATATATGTGATTGTGTTTTTCAATTTTTTTAGTAAAATTTAAAATTTGATATATATTTTGTAATAATTTCTTATTATATATTGATGTATGTGTTAGTTCAAATTAATTTTTTTTGTCAATATGTACAACTTCATATTTTTTTTTATAGTTATTATATACAGGAATTTCATTTTTTTACACGTGAAGATTTAAAAAGATATCTCTCTGTTTGTTTATTTTTTGGTAAAAAGACGGTAAAGATGAAGAATCTCATTTTTTCTTCAAGATCTAAAATTATAACTGAATATGCTAATATAGAAAAATTGTGTGCTTAGACAAAACTTGGATACAAATTTATACTTTTAGGAGATTAATTTTTAAAAAATATAAAGAATTAATATGAATATACCTATATTTTTAAGAGACCAATATAGTAAAAAAAATTGAAGTATTAACATGCATACTTAATTTTTAAATGAAATCGTGGGTTTATTCTTAAGCAAAAAAAAAAACTGTTATTTTGATGTTTTTTTCCCTTCTGAATATATTGTGAATTTAATAAAAATTATTCATGAATGATATTCAATATAATTTCAAGGTTAAAGGTCCTGTTTTGCATCAAGAGATTCCAAAACAAAAAAAAATGACAAAGAATCACTAATTACATGGCTTACATTCCATTTTGTACTATCTGGCACCAAGGTAACAAAAAGGGGATATCATGAGGTTTTTGAGAGTTGAGTGTTCATAGGTGCCTTCCTTTCCATTTTATCATTTGGCAATTGGTAGACGTAATGCAAACCTCAATAGTCTCATCTGATTAATAACAGATGTGGACACAGTAACAAAAGCTTTAGATACAAATCTTATTTAGATATATGAAAGGTGATAAAGTTGAAATTCAATCTAAAGGGTCAATATCGATTTTGAGTAAAAACCAACATTAATATAGCATTTCACAATATCAATTTTCAGAATATCAATGTTAACTTAATTCTTACAATATTGATTTTTTAAAATGAATATTAACATCATGATAGCAATACTAGTTTTCAGAAAAAGATAGTGTAGTTTTACGCATTTCAATTTAAGGGTATTCATGTTTAACATTTGGCAAGATGATTAGAAACAACTAATAGTTGAGATTGCCAATGCCACCCTCTTTTAATTTCCATTATTTTATTTTCAGAAAAAGAATAAATTAAACTCTGGGAACAGAAACCAAAAAGAATGTAGCGGCAAGCAGTTATGCTCAATTTCGTCCAATAGATTTTAGCCATGATGCAAGATGAATTTTTGTCCCTAAGCAACAAAATACGAATAAACCAAAGCATATACTTTCCTTAATCTTTGAGCATTCAGTACCCTTAATTATTATTATAGTGAAACATAAATGAGTGAAAATAATCGGCGGGTACCCTAGTTTTGGACTACGGCATATCGTTTATGTGCTCCTAGTTCCACAAATTAAACTCGTTTCGTTCCGCGTTTCACTCTTGAATTTGCCCACGCTTTTCTCCGAAGACTAAGGGTCCTTTTTTTATATTTAGAAGACTTCCAACAAAGTTCAACTATGCGTTGGCCAACCGTTTTGAAGAAAACCACTGACTCAGAAATAGTCTTTGCCATTTGACTGTTTTGGTAATACAGTGCCTATTATAAGCTTGAATGGTTTATTTGTGCTTGACAATTTCTGATTGATTAATACTTTTAGTATGCATATACTATTTTCTTTTAGTTATTATTATATTCATGCAACTGTATTGTTATTTACATTCAAGGAAGGAGGATCATAATTCATAAACCATGGTCATAAGCACAATTAATTAAATACTTGAAGTTGACCAGTTGAACTTATTAGGAGTATTTAAAATTTGATCTAATTATTTTTTTTTTTGTTTTTTTTACAATAACAGGATATAAAAATTAAGTTTATTCTGTTACAAAGACTTATTTTATATTTTTGTAAATGATATATCAATTGTTAGTTGATTTATCATAAATTACAGAAATCGTGTATGCTGAAGCACACAATAATCTATCCACAATTTAAATGAATAATAAAATATACATACACTTATACACATGCATATTATTCTATTGTAAGCAGTATATACCTAAAATTTAATGTTAAAGCAATATGAATCCTAGTGTTCTAGAATAAACATTTTCCTATTGGCATGCGTGCCAAATAAAAGAACCCATTATTCAACTTCATAAAGACCACATAAATTACCAACAAACCAACTTGGTTGGCAAGCATTTGAATTCAAAATCTACGACTGAAAAGCAAACAACTGTCACAAAAAGCGAAAGAAATTAAACCATTTCTCACTCATTCAAAATAAACAACCACTACCCATTGCTATATATAAACCCTAATTAACCAACACAAGTCTCATCGATCCAAAACCAATCACATCAAATTCCACTCAGTACTACTAATTTCTCTTTCCGTTGTTGTTTGTCCCCTTAAGAGAAGAAAACATGAGTGTGGAAATTCTTGACGGTGCAACCATCGTAGGTTTCGTGGAGGACGAGGAAGTCTTCAACGTGTGCGTGAGCGACCTCTTTTCTCAACTGGACACCGACAAGGACGGTCTTCTCTCTTACGCGGAGATGCTGAAGGAGTTGCAGAGGCTGAGGGTGTTCGAGACCCACTTCGGCGTCGACGTGAAGCGTGACCCAGATGAACTTGCACGTGTGTACGAGTCCCTGTTTGTGCAATTCGACCACGACTTGAATGGAAGGGTTGATCTCCAAGAATTTAAAGAGGAAACGAAGCAGATAATGCTTGCCATGGCGAATGGACTTGGATCTCTCCCTGTTCAAATGGCCCTTGAACATGATAGCCTCCTCATGAAAGCCGTTCAACGAGAGTACTTTCCCAAAATTGCCGCTTAATTAAGAATTAATAGAAGATAATTATTACTATTCATCATTTATACGCTTTGTTACGTTTTAATTTTGTGTCATTAATTCAGTGGTTTATTGTAAGTTTGTGTTTTGATTATTAGTTTTATTTTATTGTAGTTGTTGGCCAGTTGGGTCAATGTCATCGATCAATTAGAAATGAGAAACTAAAATCCCCTGGAATATTATTTTTGTTGGTTCTTTCTTCTTCTTTTTTTGTCATGGAGAGGAGAGAGTTTAAGCCATGCATGCACGCGAATTAAACAGAAAAGGAACTTTGTTATATATCGTGTCCGTGTCTTCTATCAATTTGGGAGTCACTTCTCAAGTGAACTTGACCTATCATTTTTTCTTGTTTTTCAACCCACATCGCACTACCATCCTTGCCAATATTACATTTTGAATTAATAAAAGTACATTATAAATCATCAAATTTTAGACAGAAAATTAAATTGTAAAGAGAAAAAAAAAGTCATCTGAAGTCAAAGTTGACTTAAACATGATTTTTTAGTGCTGACATAATACTAGGGGTGGACCTAGCATAAGAAGTAAGGGAGCCAAAATATATTTTATATATTTATACTTAAAAAAATTAAATCGAATATAAAACATGAGGTTAAGTCTTTCAAAGAGAGTATAGTCAGTCCACGCGCGTTCTTCGGTTTCACCTATCTACTTTTCAGTCATTTGCTTTCCTTACGTTTAAATACTATTTTCAATTTCTAACCAAGCACAATATTTTAACGCTAAACGTAACCTAATTCCCCATCACAAGCGTAAAATGGAAGAAGGATTTCAAACTAAAAATATAGAAATTAGCTAGTTTCCATGGCATGGTGCACAAGACATCTACTTTGAGTCAACAAAATTATACAGAAAAAATAAAAATAAAAATTTCATGTATGCATGGTCGGTGTAAAGATTGCACCTTGCCTGAGGTGGATAGAGATATTCTGAACCAAGCTATAACACGGCAATTCTGAACCAAGTCTATCATTATTGAGTATATATAGAGATAAATTGATTGATTATTATATTTTTTTGGGCAATTGCTTCCTGCACCTCCAATCTTTCTTTCTGCATCCTAATCTGAAACATATTTCAGATTAGCCATTTCAAAATGTAAAAATTTACATTCCAGATTACATTCCGAAAAGCCTAATCCTTAATTTAAAATTATATTCCAAATTAAAATTTCTGGAAGGTTAAAATAGTGCAAGAAACACTGGCCTCATTTTGGGTGTGCCAATGTCAACAAAAAATTAAGAAATGGGAAATTGAAACGCTTGTGTAAATGTGATGTGACTGTGAGAATGCATTAAAACTTCCTTAAGGTAAACCATAATTGACACAAGTGGTAAGAAATTATATCTCTTAATCAATTATTTTAGGATTTGAATCTTGATTAGTTGTTGAATATAAAATAAATCATTGAGAGAAAAATATTCATATTTTGTGCTCATGATTTTCAACGAAAATTAATCATCACTTTTCATGAGAATTACTTCATACCAATGTTAAGAAAAAAAAATATTCTAAACGTCTCAACATAGAAACTTTTCTATACTAAACGTGATAAAATTACAAAATTATCATTATCTCATAATTGAAAGCATAACTTCTTGTTCATAGAACTTTTTTTAATTTCTTCTTCTTGTAAACACAGCGTTGTGCTCTATTCAATTTTTTACTTCTAATATTATATAAAATAATCATCATAACTTTTAATAGAGATCCCTTCACATCCCTCCATCCTCCCAATCCCTGACTTTGTCCCTCCAAATTCCCTGTTGCGATGCTTTTCCTATGCTTAATACTCACATAATAGGTCAATATTTCATCATCATTTCCTTGGTTAGCCCTATCCATCAATTTTCCAACCTGCCACTCCTTCAACGTTGCCTCTATAAGTCTTTTTATTCGTCCAATTCCTCCTATTCACGGTGCTATCAGAAATTCAAGTCTCAAATAGTGAACTAGGTATCTTCATGTGTAACATCCTACCGAGTGTTTCTAGATAAACGGACCACAGCCACTTTCTTCTTCTTGTCTCTTTGACAGCTTTTTTTTTTTTCTTCTTCTTCTTTTCAGCCCTTCTTCGTACACATTGTAAGTTGTAACACTATGTCCCCGCGGTTTCAACGGGGACCACATCACTTTCGCCAACGTTGGGCCAATGTTATGCAAACCAACTCATGCATGAAAAAAAGGTGTACATTAAGGCTTCTAACCCATTTACCCAATGCAAGCTGTATTTGATATAATGAATTAACATAATTCAAATTCCCTTAATTACACTCATCAAAGACTCAAAGTCAGCAATTTTCGCAATCATTAACAGTGCTTCTATATATTTCCTCCCCATTAGAGCCGCAATCACCCTCATTATTCCTTCCATCCACACACATCTATATCAATATGCTAATCCCAGCCAATTTCAACTACAATATGTTCGATATGAACACGATCACTTACATGCTTTGGAATCATAGGATTAGTATAGAAAAGTGAAATTAGTTAGAGCCGAGAACATCCAAGAGGCATTTAGATATCGAGTTGAAAGGTGTGCTATGCACATTGCGTTAATTTCAAGAAGATGTCTCTGAAATTTATGCTAAAGCACACTTTTTATATATATATATATATATATATATATATATATATATATATATATATATGTATGTGTGTGTGTATTTTTTTAAGAATGAATGAATGTGTTTTTAATAGTTATTTATTTTTAAACTTATAGAAATCAGGGAAGTAGAAAAAATAAAGGTTAGTAACATTTAATAACATAATACATGAAAGGTTTTCTTGGTTTGTGTAGCAAGGCAAAGGTTTTATCTGAAGAATGTCCAAAAGTTATATTCAATTCAATCAAACCTCTGTTACTAAATTTTGAATAAATGAAAAACATTTTTTCTCACATCATCGTCACGCTTGAGCTCCATACGATCGTATTCAACACAACCATCACCTACGTAAATTGGTTGATGGTAAAAAAGATTAAGTAAAATTATGCAACCTCCGTTGGCGTTAAAAATTATTTTCCTTAAGGCATTAAGTGTCAAAAACTATCATTTCATATGATGAAATCATGTCACCATCATAATACACAAGAGTGGATATACTTTGCATGTTTTAAGCAATATGTTGTGGGATTTCACCTCACAGTTGTACTCCAACAATCTCCCTCTCAAGTATGAGTCTCTTTCATATGGTAGTCTCCCCTTTGAACAGAAGCTACGAGTATTCCATGATGGCCATCAGAGCCCACATGCTCTAGATACTTTCATCGCTGCTCCAACCACGGGACACACCGCTTGAACCCACCGTCAAGAAGACTTTCGATACAAGGGATCCACTACTCTGATACCAATTGTTGTGTAATGCAAGGAGAGTAAATATTGGAGAGATTTATACCAATGGGTTATGAGCAACCACATAAGTGAACTTGATATCATACTTTAACCCAAAACCTTAAGGCTCTGGTTTATGGGTCTTGTCTTCACTTATATGATGCTCAACCTTTTCATTAATATTCTTACACGATATGAAACTTCACCTCATACTAGTATTTCAATAGATGCAAATAAAGGTATGTGCATACTTTGCATGTATGCATAAATAGATTCCTATGTTCGAAGATTTGTACCTACGAGATTGCTCATAAAATCTTCTCTGATAGCATTGAAGAACTACGGATTGTACCCATAATCTTAATGAGGATGTTGTTGTGGCATGAATTCATATGATTGAGGAGGTGTTTGTAGTCATTCAGCATACATGTTGGCAACAATTGATGAGCTTTGTTGTGGAAGATGTTGTTCAGTTTCCATCCCTAGAGTTGAGCAAGATGTGTCAGTAACATTTGGATGAGTTGTAAACTGTGTTAGACAAACTTTTGAATTTGGTCAATACTAGTTCATGTAATGACTCATATGTTCAAGATGTCATTGAATATGTTGGTTGAATAACACATATTTACGTCTTTTCTTTCAAATTTCAACCCATTATTGATGATCCTTTATCCAATTTGTGTCATTGAGTCCTCTCATATCAATATGATGGAGTTTGTCAAGATTATGCAATGAATTTGGTATGTCTTGACAAAGTCTAAATTGGAGCATGACCATGTCAGTTTGCCGTCATAGCACCATTAGGAAACAAATTAAAGTGACACAAACACTCCATATTTTAAAATTTTTGAATGCATGTTTTGGTAGAAAATGACTCAAGCCCTCTATAAAGACACCTAATGGAATTGAAAAAATAATTTTGTGTGAATAATTTTAAAAACAATGTAATTAAAGATTGAATAAATAAAACAAAAATAAATGGTTCAACCTCCTTGTTACGCACATTATTGAATCTTAATCTATAGCTTATAACATCACTGTGTGAGATTCCAGAAAATCGTAGCCCTCCGCCACTTCATATAGTGAAATGTAATATGTTAGTGTCAAATACATTATAAAAAATGGTCTTTGATTAAGTGAGAAATTTTTGTTTACTTAATTGCAAATAGATATGACAGTTGGCGCTCAACCCTTGATTGAATAAAAGACATGAGATACCATGCCCAAAATTGTAACAACACTATACATCCTTCCATTTTTTGAATGATAGATAAATTGTCCTACACATTTCTCTGTACTAATGTGGTAAACATGCCAAATCCCAGCTATACCGTCCAGCCCATTCAAGATCTTCTAACATAGGTAAATACATCAAATGAACTTTATTTCCTAACTTTTCTGGCATCAAAACCCCACCAATCAACCTTAAAATGTATGTTCAGCAATGTATTGCTAATTGTAGTTGTGTGGGTTCCACTAGGAGAGTCAACATGTTACCTTTTAACCATTTTAGTTTCAGGATTAATCTCACTAGTGTATTCTTTTAGGGAACAACACCTATATATTATGTGCAAGTTTGTTTCCAAACATAATATGTTGAGTTGGTAACTGGTTTTCCATCAATGCGTAAACCCACTTGAAGAGCAACATTTTACAAAGTGATTGTGCATTCACCAACTGAAAAATCAAATGTGTGTGATTCAAGTCTTCACCTTTCAACCAAAGCAATCACTAAAGTGTTGTTGATTTTAATCAGTTTGAGATTTATAACATTTGAAAACTCAACTTAAACTAACAAAGATTTTGCCTATTGAAAAATATTTGAATTTATTCTCGCATAAATGATAAGAATCTTTCCACACATTTTTTTTTTATCAGCTAACATGTTTCAACACATATGTTCGAGCTCTCCAATGGCCAATGAAAGTATAAATATTTTTTAGCACCCTCTCCCACTTCCTAATTTCATTATGCTTATTTATTGTGTTTTATTCCTAACTTTGGACAACATAATATTATATATATACTTAATGATTTTTATTTTATTTTATATGGGGTGGGGGTAGGAAAGAATTAATGGCTGAAGAACATAATCAAGTTGAAAATAGTATGAAAGTCAACTCAAGGTGAAGAAAGTGATCCATTAACTTCATACAACTACTGTCATGTAATATATCAACTTGACGCTTTTTGCATGAACAGTTTCAGTCACAAATTTTAAAAGAATAAAATTTACCTGAAGTTGTTGTACCTAGAAAAAATTAATGGCTGAAGAACATGATCAAGTTGAAAATATATGGAAGTCAACCAAGCTGAAGAAACTGCTCCATTATACAACTAATGGCTACTGTCATGTAATATCAACTCGACGCTTTACGAACAACAGTTTCAGTTACAATTTTTTTTTCTTGAGAAGCGTTTCAGTCCCAAATTTTAAAAGAATAAAACTTACATGAAGCTGTTGCACCTTGAAAAAATATTATATTTAGTACAAAATCTTTATGTATATTTTTATACTTATACATATATACATATATATATATATATATATATATATATATATATATATATATATATATATATATATATATATATATATATATATATATGTTATCAAACATTATTCACAAAGCAATGACAACTTGTACAAAAAAAATGAAAATGAAAAGTCAAATTAAAGATAGGCTAAAAGATAGCTAGCCAAGCAAAAAATGGATGAATGAAGCACTTCTAATATTAATCATGTACGAGGGTTTCTTGACGCTGTTTAGCTAAGCCTAAAAGCCTCTAACCCTAAAAGGGAAAACAACTACAAAGTCCACGCTCTTTAGTGGGCTGCACATGCTCATCACCACTTTTATATGTAGCGATTAAGTATTTAAATAATAGTAACTATTAATTCAACCATCCCTTCGAAAATGGATTGGCACAACATATTGCATGGTCTCTTATGTGTTGCCCACATGCATGTGTTCAGAAATAATCATTAAGGCATGTGTCAATAGAATGAATTGTTTGCCACACAATTATACAAGTACTTCAATTCTACACACAATATAATACAAGTACATGTATTTTTCAACCTTTTTTCACTCGTGTAAAATATATAATCAACGGTTCACCATTTCCATGCCAAAGTATACACTTGCAGATAGAGTATGATAGCTAGCTACGTATTGTAAATCTCTTCTACTGGTAGAAAATTTGGGTTTCATTCACTCTAAAATTAAAAGTATGAATTTAATGAAAATTTTAAAAAAATAAAATAAAGTGCCATATACTCTAATATGTGAGAAAAGGAAGTATAAAGTTTAACACAAGAGAAGAAAAGAATGTATTATTTACATCTTTAAGAAATGAGAGTGTAATTTACTCAAGATTATAACATGACTAGTTAAATATGAGTTTGAAGTTTTTTTTTTTGTCAATTTACATAAAATTCTCAATAGTTGATATTCTCTTTTATGACCTTTTTCATATATAGATTGATATTCTCTCTTATGACTATCATACTTTTAATCAATTAGAAATGGGTAAAATATGTTTGGAGTTTATGTAAAATTTAAAAAGTATTAATTTTATCTTTTATAATTTTTTTGTATTAATTTGATTCATGTAAAAATAAAATATATATTTTTTGATTCTCGATGGTAATTTTGTTCAACGATTTCCTGATGTAGTTAATAGATTTAATTATTATTTTTATACTTTTTCAAACACACTCCGAAGACTCCAAAACACATTTATGCTTCATCTTCTCTCAATCTCATCTAAAAGTATGAAAAAATCATCTATGAAATGACAAAAAATTATAATTTTTTTTTTTGGGGGGGGGGGAGAATTAGCCGTAAGAAATTGTTTAATTTATTTTGGAGGATTTTAGTTACTAAATTCATTTGTAATCAAATCACACATGTAAGTCTGTTAGTTATGTGAAATTGTTGTCTAACGGAATTATCACTGAAAATAAAAAAAAAACTATTTTACTTTTTATAAGTACCAAATTAATAAAAAAAAATTATGAGAACAAAATTAATATTTTTCAAATTTTACATAAACTCCAACAATATTTTACCTATTAGAAAATTATTGTTGATATAACTTTTAATATAATATTATAAGTTAAAGAACATATCACGATGATTTGTAATTGTGTCACTTATGTAAATAATTATTGGTAATTAAATTTTTAGTCATCAATCTTTCCCAAAAGCTTCGGAAAAAATCCGTTATTTTTGGTAGAGCAAGAGATGGGGAAGCAGGGGAGCAATACCTGATTCTCCAATTACCATGTAGATCTGATGGGTACTATATAATTTCCGGGGATTTTCACTAAAGACGGTCATGACAATTTTTATTTTCATTTTTATAGGCTTTCCATCAACTTCCTCATAAAGGCACCCCGCATTAAAAAAAAAAATTGACTAGTGAATTATGACTTAGGAGTTATCACTTATTACTTATTAGCATGTCATATTTTTCTTTATGCAGGGCCAGAAGATATGAATGTGTATTAACTCGTTAGATTAAAGACTAATTTTATTTTTTATTTGTTATGCGTGATTATTATTTAATTAAGAAAATTTTATATTTAGAGAAAATTAAATGTAATTTTTTCATTAAATAAATTATTTATCTTCATATGACTATAATAAAATTTTATATTATTATGTGAGTTAGCATGTGTGTCACATATTGCACCTTTGCCATTTCATGAGATCATCTAAAATAAAGAAACACACCTCACCTGCAAAAGCGCACTACAAAATTGATAGGGAAGAATCCTTGGAAAAAATTTCTAGGCTTCCTAACCTGTCCCCAAAGCTACTGGCATCAAACTAAAGTGATAAAAAAAATAATTAAAAAGAAAAGCCAGCCTTAGGACAGGAAGCAGTAACCAGAAAGGAATAATAGACATAACCCCAGCAACAAGTAAGCTTTATGATAGCCTATCATCTGCAAGCCATGTGCCAAAAGTATATACAAAAGCAATAAAAAATATGCACTCAACTCCATTCCCCCCCTTTTTTTATCTTTCTTTTACTTTTGCACAGCTTCTATTATTTTCTGATTTAGAGGGTACCCTTACAGCTCTGCACACAGATCATCATGATCAAGCTTATTTCTAGCTAACATGTGGTCTCTCCCTATATGTAAAAAGTTAGCAGTTTCGTGTAACGTTTAAAATAACACCACCAATATTATTTTTATTTAATGTCTAATATTGTTGATCAAGTAAGAATGTATCACTTTCCTTTTTATACTTTATCCAATCCTAATAATAATGTAGCTTACTACTCCACCTACGTGCATTGGCATATATTAATATGGTTGAGGACATCTCGTGGGGAATTTGTGAAGGCTTTTACTTGTGGAACTTAGAAAACAGAAGATGGGTTTCACTGGGGAGTTGGTAAGAAGTGTCTTCTCCAAAAATCGTTCTGATGGGTCTCATGAAAACAAAGTGAGCCTCTATTCTCTATATGCTGCACTTGTTATCTAGTTAGTATCTACAAATTTACAATAGAAAAAGAATGAATGCATAATACAATTGTCTTGGCTCAATTTAAGTTGCAATAATGTTCTTCATTCATTGGTCTTAATTTTTTATTATATCCAAGAGTGTGAGAAGGTTTACATTTACTCGCGCACCCTATTCAACCAACTGAATTAGACTTCCTTAACATTTGTTGGTCTTAATTAGTGTCAGAGAAGAGTCCATTGGTTAGTATTGCATTAACCAGCTTTGAATCATGCCATGCTAATTAACAGGTGAGGCGCAATAGTGCTGAAAATAGAAGATGGTTATCTGTGAGGTCATACTTGTGTGGCGATGAATTCAACTCAGTGCTTGCAGAGAATGATTCAGCTTCAGTTAAGAGCTCTGAAGTCACGGTTTCACAGTCCGTAAATGAGGACTTGTTGAATGATAAAGGAGACACCAGTTGTGAAGAAACTGTGGAGAATGTAACACAGAACAGAACAGATTCAAACTCCAAAAAATCATTGAATGAGGAAGAAGCAGCTATTCTTATTCAATCAGCATTTAGAGGCTTCCTGGTTAGCTCCCCAAGCTTTAATTGCATCATTTTTTCTTATTCATGTAATATATATATATATATCTTAGTCTAAGGAAAGATTGTATTTTAAGTGAAGGGAATAGTTAAAAACATATTCATGTGTTTATCTTAATAGTTGTTTGTACCAAGTTCAAGGAGTGCATGAGATGAGTGAAAATTGCAACACTGAACAGAGAATTGAGGAAAATTAAATGACCATTTATCTACAATGTAAATTTTCACCCTTCCAATTTGATAATTTCTCCCATTTCCATTACTGAACCCTTTTTAAATTTTTAATGAAAAAATGCCAATGGTTACTTTTTAGAATCTTAGCATATAATGGTATGTTATGCTTAATATATGATTCATAGTTTGTTTATTAATCATAGCATATAATCTGGCTTATTAGCATCACTAATATGCTGCACGTTACAGTTGAGGCATCAAAATGGAGAAATCAAATCACAAACTCGAAAAGATGAGTTCAATTTAGCAACAGAAAGTCCAGACAGAAAGTCCATGGGCACATCAATTGAAGTCCAAACCGCAAACTCCACAGAAGTTTTCTCTTTTGAAGGAGAAAAAAAGGGCATTTGCCACCGTATTCAGCACAGGACCAGAACTCAAGCAATAAAACAAAAGGTACAACAGAAGACAATGATGCACTGTGAAGTACTAGCACTCCATGATTTTGTTTAAAAGAGAAAAAAAATTAAAATTGAGATATGCTCAAGAGAATAATAAATTCAGAAGAAAAGGACAAAGAAATTAGACAGAAGTACCATTTAAGACATCTTCCAGAACATATTTTAAAATTTCAGATGATTAACTAAAAGAGTGATTAATATTTAATCAAAAATTTCTTCTCAAAAAAAGAAAAACAAGAACCAGAAGAGTGATAAGAAGGGTGTAAAGAAGATCAACATGTTAACTTAATAAATAATCTTTTTAGGTTAATTTGTTCCACATTATAAATGTGTCTAGGGTCTAGGCCAACTAAGTCACTAGCTCAATTGGTAGTACCACAAGACTGAGTGTGATATTGATGTTGAAATTTAATCTTCCACCTGGCCACTTTTTTCCCATTTCTTGTTTGCATTCTCCAACATAGCCAAAAGTTAAATATATCAGGATACACCTTAATTGGTAATTCTCACTTCTCAGCAAGGTATTTCTAGTCCGTACAACCAGTTTTCTGGCACACATGGTTTTTTCTTGTTTTTAATTTAAAGTCACAACTAAAGCAAGCAAGGTTCGCTAATTTTATACATAGCACATATTGTTGGAGCATTTCTAAGAGTTTGAACTTTAACTGGTACCCATTAAATTGGCTATAGTTTACAAGTTCAAACCAATCAAAATTCTGTTAAGCTGCATAGTAACATAGACATTTTCAGGAAGATTGGGATGACAGCACAGTAAGTAGCTATGTTTCAAAAATGAGGATGCAGAATAGAATGGAGGCATCAACCAGAAGGGAAAGAGCATTGGCTTATGCTTTCTCACAACAGGTAAACACTAAAGAGTAAATAGTATATATATGCACGGATAAAGTGAACAGTATAAACAAACTTTACACTACCATCCAATTACAAACAATTACGCATGATAAGTTTGTTGATTTTTACGATAATTAACTTAAAGTCATCATAACAATAATTTTTAATTAGTTGACAGTGTAAAATTCTTTACCTGGATGGTACATAGACATTAAATGTAGATAAAGGATACAAGGCTGGTAACAAACACTCCTGATTGTTGCAGCTAAGAATCTGTTCAAAGAGAAGATCTCCAAAATTTGATAGAATGGAGTCAAATATGAGTTGGAGCTGGCTTGAACGATGGATGGCAACACGCCTTCCTGAGACCTCATCAGTTGAAAGCCATGCCATGAAGCAGTATGACCCTTCTAATGGTAGTCACAAATTCACAATCATGACAAGATTTTTGGATGCTGCTGGGGAAGAAAAGGAGAGCTGCGGGTCAAATGAAGTGCCCCTTCATTTTGATAACTATTCCATCAATTCACGAGAAGAAAAATTTAGCTTCAAACCACATACACCAAAGACCAACTTCAAAGCTAGGAGAACTGTTTCAAGGAGGAAAACAGTGCCAAGTTATCAATTCCATGAAGAGCAGCCAAAGGTCAGAACTCAGAATCTCTTCATTAGTTCACATGCCATCCAAGCCAAGCATAACATATTCATGATCATGTCTCAGTGATTTTACACGAGTAAACAAACTACTATTTTAGCCTCTGTTGTTAATTTGTTATATTAGTTCCTGAAACATATGTTTATTGACTAAAATGACAGTAACCTAGTAAGTTTAGAGACTTGGATATAACAAATACAAATTTCATGAACTTATCCGCAATTTTCTTAATTTTAGAGACTAATGTGATAGTTCTTTACGTTTTTAAGGACGAAAATAATGATTTACTTTTTTATATTATATAATGTCATGATCACGAAAGATATGATTAGAATGCATGAACATGTTGCTTGTGTATCTCTACCATCTTCTAAATATAGATTTCTTATGCTTCCACAGGTAAGCAAGAGAGATGGTTCAGGCAATGCTAGCAAGGATATTAAGCAAAAACAAAAGCAAGTGGGAAACAGGGATGAAATTACATTAAGCACCTCGAAAGCTTCTAATGTGTAACTTGTAACCAAATAAAGTCAAATTATGTGTCTAGTATTGAGATGTAATGGTTGGATTCTCTAGTAGATTGTTGATTCCATAAATCATATGTGTACATTGTACATAATATCAAGTGCAAGATTGAGATGGTTGTTCTGATGATTTGCTTTCCAAAAATTCATTCATTATTAAGCAGAACCAATACAGTGCTGATTTTTTGGCCAACCTGATGGAGTAAAAAAATCTTTAAAAAACTAAAAACAAAAAAATAAGATTTTTTTAAATGGATTAAATTGTTATTTAAGCCTAATGAATATAATTGTACGTATGGCAACTAAGTATTTATTTAATTTAGAAGCATCATATATTATATTAACTTCATTTTTGAAAATTACTCCTGAATAATACAAGAACCATGCGAACCTGCTTTATTCAGTATAACTTAGACCAACTTAATCATTTTTTCGGTTTTTCCAATCACTCAATTTTTTACAATATAAAACGTTAAAAATAATAATCATAATTCAAAATGAAAATCATATGTCTATAAAAACATAGTTAATGTTAATGGCCAGTGAGGATGTAGACAAGTTGAGTATAACTCAAGTTTTTCTTGAAAAAAATTATATTTCTTTATGCTTAAGTTTAAATCACTAGAAGAAAATGTTAAAGACTATGAATTTGTGAAACGGCACATAGAAACAATTACCCTTGAATTCCTCGTATACTTATCTCTTACAATTATTCTTTTCATTTTTAAATTCTAAAATAAATTTTAATATTTTATTTTAAAAAATAATTTTATAACACAATATAGATATTTATAACAAAATCTAAAATACAAATTCAAGAATAATCATTTAATACAATTTTTAATTATGATATAATTTAATATAATTTTAATTATATAAAATAAACATTTATCCTTATACTTATACTAATCTCTTACAAATTAAAAATTTACACTCACCTCCTTTTTTATTTTTCTTGAAAGCCTTATTCCCAAACATACTAAGTTCCACATTTTTCTTTTCATTTATTTTTTTTATATCTATAAATATTAGTTTTTAATTTGTTAATTTTTATAAATAAAAAATTCGAACACAGTTCCTTTCTTTTTCCTAAACCACCGAGCCTTATAAACCCTTATCCGTTTGTTGTTAGTCTATTTAATTTCAAGTGGTAAGCATTTTCTATAGGCATGCCGTCTAAAATATAAATAAAATAGTTGTATTTTATTATGATAATATAATTCATGAATTGGTTTCTTTTGGAATGAGAATATTGGTACAGCAGTAATGTTAAAAAAAATATTTTATAAATTCATTCTATAAATAAATGCATATTTTTTTTCCAGTTTGCTATCTAATTTTTTTATATTTATTTTACTACTTATATTTATAAATTTTTACTTTTAATATTATTAATCTTGATCCATTAAGTTAAATAATGACACGACAAGGATATCAGCTTATCGGTTAAGCGATAATACAATGAATTAACAGAATATTAAGTTAGTTAGCGAACTTAAACTAATATCATGTATTAAAGGTAAAAGTTTGAGATGTCGGATAAAATGAAAAAATAAATAAATAACAAACTAAAAAAAATATTATAAATATGAAAATTATATTTAAGTCATAAAAAAATATTTTTTTTTAAAGAATAAATCATGTTTTTTAAATTAGCCGGCGTTTATTTTTCTACTGGATAAACTCCCAATCAAAATGGACACTTTGGACTTTTCACTTCCCTCACCAGTGTTTGAGTCCTGGGAAAGATTTTCTCCCTGTCTTTGCTTTCCCTATGTTCTCTTTGTCCCAGCAGCAGCAACAGATGATCAACTCCAATTTTCGCGAACCCTAAACCAAAATGGCACTTTTCTTTGTTCTGTTTCTATTAGCCTCTTCATTGACTCAAGGGTATGCTCAATTTCAACTCAAAAACGAAGCTTTTATATCCCTGTTGATTACCCAAAATGGCCTTGACTTTATGAAGGAGTTGCTGGTGAACAAGGCGATTTCCTCACTGGCCTCACTTGGATTGCCGAATATTGAAAAGACTGTGAAAATCCCAGTAGTGGGTAGTGTCTACATGGTGCTCTCTAACATCTCAAGTTATCATATTGATGTTCCTTCCTCGCATGTCAAGCCAGGGGAGACTGGAATTTCCATAATAGCTTCTGGGGTTACTTGTAATTTGAGCATCAATTGGTATTACTCTTATAGTACATGGTTTGTGCCTGTTAAGACATCTGACAGAGATAGGGCAGAAGTTCAGGCATGAAATTGATCCTTTATTTTTTTTTTATTTGTTCAGGACGTTTTTATTTATAAGATTTAAATTTAAAATAGGGATGATTCTTTTTATAAAAACCTAATTTATAACATTCCTTCAATTAATCATTTTTAGACTAAAAATATTTTTTATTAAAAGACCAAGAAAAAAGAAATGTATCAACAAATCATTAAAAAAAAAGAAAAATATTAATAACAATGATAATTTTAAAAAAATTATAAATTTAAGATAAATTTATTTTATCAACTAAATTAATTATTTTTCTTTACTTTAATAAATTAGATAATTCAATTTTATATACATGAATATGGAAAGGACTATATGTACAGAGAATTTAATTAGAATGTATTTTAAAAGTTATTACCCGATTTTCATGTCTTTTAATGTTTACGTTTAAAGTTATTACCTACAAAATTAAGAAATATGAAACTAAAAATTCTTATATTTAAACTAAAATGATTTTATTTAATACCTTTATTTTTTAAACTTGTACTAGTGGTAGGTATTAAATAATAATATATTTGAGAAAAAAACACATTAATTAGACTTTGAAATTCTAAAACAACAAATATTGTGGAGAAAAAATAAAAAGTTAAAACATTAAAAAATATGAAAAAAGGTAGTATTTTATACCATTTCAATTATAGATTGTTATAGTGATTTTATTGATTTCTATTATAATTAATTTAAAAGTCATAATCAAGATGATTTCTCATGAGTTGACAATGACATGCATTAAAATTAAATTCAGATGTATGTGTGTGTGCAGAATTATGTTTAGTTAAGTTGCAAATTTGTGTTGTTAGTTGTTGTTTGAAACATAATCTCTTTATGGGGGAGGGCTAGTTTCTTTGGTTCACTTGTTGCTTGTTGTTTCATTGGAATTTTAAGAGGTGTTTGTTGTAAATGGGATTGTTAATAAGTGATAACTAGTTTTCTGGTATGCTTTGTGATTTGAAGGATACTATGTCATTGTCAGTTGTGGGTTTTGGTATATCTAACAATGTTAACTTGTTTAATTATAAACCTCACTATGGCATTTATATGTGGTATTCTTGTTTTACTTATTTTATGGAATGTAAATACTCTTATTTTGATATATGATTATTCTTGTCTGCATGGGATCAAAATGATATCTTCTTTTTTTAATTATTATTTCTCTTTCTGTCTGTTCATCTTCTTCACGACTGTAATCAGAAAGGAATTTGATTAGTGCTCCTGCTGGAAAGGTTGTAGGCATGGAAGTAGCACTTACATTGGGTTTGGAGAACCAGGAAGAGTCTTTGAAGCTGAAACTCAAGGACTGTGGGTCTAATGTTAAAGATATTTCAATAAAATTGGATGGAGGTGCATCTTGGCTTTATCAAGGGTATGGAAATATCCGTATTAGATTCTCATGAAGGATCATTGAGAAAGAGGATATTGAGAAGACCACCTTTTGGAAACTTGCTGAGTATCATAATTTTATTGAAAGCCCTATATAGTCCACACAACATCTCCGCTCTTCATCCTTTTTTCTTAACTAAAAATTGTACAAGAAATACCCAAATCATGACATGAACTGGAATTTATCTTTATCTTCTCCTCCAGTTGTGGAGATTTCAAAATCAGAAAGCAGGTGCCAACATATTTGCATACATGACAATTGATGTTTTGGAAGAAGATGAAGTAATACCAATGGCATGCATATCATTGGTAAGATCATTAGTATTTAAATTAACTACATTTATTATTATAGTTTATTTATGTGTATGTTTTATTCATCACCATTCTGAATATTACTTGGTGTACTAGATATTATTTTATGATAAATTCTACGGGCTGGTGTGGATGTAAAATGGAGTTCAGCAAGCTTAATTGTACAACTTTGAGAAGCTCTCTTTCATACTCTCTTTTTTCTATAAGGAAGCTAATCCATATCAGTCTTTGTTAGTACTGTCATTTATCTTAAAAAAATACTTGGCTAATCAATCTTCCAGTCCAGTGGATTGGCTTGTTGGTCAAGTGGTCAACAGTCCTTGCTAGGATAGTAGGTTGTTTTGGCTGCAGACTATTTGTGTTTGCCCTGTATGTCAGACTCGTGAATATTTATCAGTTTAAGGGATTGCTATCAATGATTGCTTCAACTCAATAATATATTTTTGAGTATTCAACTACAATGATTGCTTGGTAAGAAATAGGCAAATTTTGGTTTCCTCTACCTTACACTAGCATCAGGAAAAGCTGAGTTTAAAGAACCAATCATTTTAGCAGTTTAGTTTTGTAGTGATGTTGCAACTGATTGTTATTCAAATGAATTACTGAAGTTTGTCACGATTAGTGTTAGTAAGGTGCTACTTTGTTTTTGTATATTTGTGCAAGGTATATTTTATCCAGATACTATGTGTATCTACTCAACCACTGGTGGATAGGGGGAACATAATTGAAGAATAGTCAGCTTAAAAATAATTAAAGCTAACATTGTGTGGTAGACTATGTTAGAATATTAGGAAACTCATTGTGTTGGGAATCTTATGATGTAAGTATTGATGAATTATTAAGTATAAATAGGTATTGGTGCTTGCTTTGCATCACGTATGACATAACATGCCTATATTTTCATCAGATGCCAATTATTCAGAATCTCTTACTCTCCTTTTCCTTCTAACCCCCATAATCTAAAATTGGCATTGGAGCAGTGCCACCCTCCATGACCAAATCCTGCCACTAACAGAGCTGCCGAATTCCCAAAATTTATCAGATCATGTATTGCCCCTGTTTGTTGTTGTAATGTATTGCTCCTTTACAATGAATGACTGCTATTGTTATATTGCATCCTGTTTACACAGGTAATTCAAGGTACTGGCCTGGTCAAAATCAAAGGAAACAACTTCGTAGGTTCTATCAGATTGAATGACTTTCAAATGTCATCGAAATGGAGCAACATTGGAAATCTGCGGATGTACCTCATTCAGGTGTCTTTCTGTTTCATGTTTGTACAAGAAGCGTGATAAAAAATACTAAAATTTTAATTCTAAAGTTTCTCACGAATGATGGCTGTTCTCTTTTCCTACTGCAGCCAGTTGTGTGGACACTTATTGAAACCATCTTCTTGCCATATGCAAATGCACGCCTCAGTAGGGGGTTACCTTTGCCCATCATTCATGGTTTCATCTTACAAAACGCAGAGATAATCTTGTCAACTTCAGGACTTGCAGTTTGCAGTGATGTAGCTTTTGCAGATTCAAACAAGCGTTTTCTTCAATTAAACTGAGTACATAAAAAGAGTGTATGGTTATTGATCATGGAATGTAAATAGTTCAAATCAGAAATCAAGATGATGCATCTACTTGTGCATTCTTATTTCATTTGTTAATTGCTACTTGCTAGGAAATTGGGCAACCATCTGTACAAACTTTGATTCAAATACTTGCACCGCCAGTTATCATGTAAGAAGTAGAGGTTTATCAAACCTTACAAAAGAGCATGTGCACATTTGGATTAGAGTTAGTATTTGAATAAATTTGATGTTACAAACTTGGTTTTGATTATGACTGAGTAGATTAAAATCATTCTAGAAAGCACAAAATTTAAAGAAAAAATCATAATACACCATATTATTGCAACATTAATATGGGTCCATAAAAGAAGGAGGCAGGCATCTCCGATGGCAAAGTGAAGGTTCTTATGTAACAAAAAAAAAAGTGAAGGTCTTATTACACTCTTTGGTAAAGTGGAATGGAAGTGAATTGATGAATATAGAGCGTAAAAGTGTAACTCTTTTTTTTTATTATTGTTTACTTCACTTGTTTTCGGCTCCCTTTACTATAGGAATATATAAGGAGTTTAACATATATGTAAAATAATTTTACATCGTTATTTAATTATAAATTATTATTTAAATTATTTTAATATAATTATTTTAAAAATTAACAAATTTATTTTATATTAAAAATTTTAATTGAATTATGTGTAAAAAAATTATATTATAAGTACAAAATCCTTCTTCTCTTAAGAATTTTAATAACTTTTATTGTAATGATATAATCATTTAATAACTTAAAATAGATTTAGCATACTATGTTGCAAAATAATTTTAATCATAGGAACTAGTTACTTATATAAGAACTAATTCTTCTATTTAAAAGCCGTATCAAACTCCTTCATCGGTAATTTCTTACAACATTGTGCAACAGTATTAATTATCTATTTAAAAAAATTATTTATTTCTAAAATAAAAAGCTAAAAGAAAGTAATAACCATATATAAAAAAAGTAATAGAATATGTAACTTGACCTTTAAACAATATCACTATTCATAAATTATAATAATAACTATATCAAGTTATTCCAGAAGAAAAATCATATCAAATTATCAACTTTATCTCAACTCAAAAAGATTAAGAGCATCTTATGTTCACCAAGGAAACATCTATCTGACGGGAGAATCCTATTTAATTTTCTCTCTATGCAAAAGTAGTACTAAATAAATACATTGTCAAAATTTGAAAATGAATACAAAAAATGTTCTTCAGAAGTTAAACGACAGTGTTTTGCAAGTTAACCTTATCCTCCAATTCCATCAAAAACGTACACAAGGTTCAGGCAGACACCAACGTTGTTAAAACCCAGATTAAACCCTCCATTTTCTCTCCCTCTCTTTCTATCTCTCTCTGCTCCAATTCACAGATAACAATGCAAATTTCTCTTAGCAATTTAGCTTTCAAGACCCCTCAACTCTTCCCAATTCAGCACCCCATTTTCCCTCCAAAGGCACCACTGTACCACCACCAAGTTTCAACGCAGAGCCATGTCAACAATGTCCTGAAAGGGTCGTCGGGGTATTTGTCAGAAATCAGCAAAGCGATTGATCACGAAGAACAGTACCGGTTAGCCCGGTCGCAGGTTAACCGGAAAGTTTTGGACTTGGAAGGTTATTCCATAGAGGGTCTTTCAGTTGGAGGCCAAGAGACATGTATCATAATCCCTGAGTTCAAGTGCACTTTTGACATTGGGAGGTGCCCTAGTAGGGCTATTCAACAAAACTTCCTTTTTATTACTCATGCTCATCTTGATCACATTGTAAGGTTCTCCACTTTTGTCACCAATAACGTTTTCTGTGTTGGTGTTTTTGTTTTGTTTTGTTTTGGATTAGTAAATGAGAAAAAAAGTTATGCGCTATGGAAAAAGCTTTACATATTCATTCAATCACAACTCATATTGTATGATAAGTTTGTTGAATTTAAAATAATTATCTTAAAATAATTTAAACGGTGATTTGTGATTGAATGATTGTGTAAAATTGGTTTACACTGGCAGTGCATAGACATTAAACTCAAAGTCAATTCATAGTTGATTGACATGGCCTGAAGGCTGTTTGGTATGAAAAAAAAGAGTCTTGTTTTTGTTTTCTGTTTTAAGTATATATAGGAAATAATGAAAACAAATTAATAAAAAGCTATTTTCGCTGTTTCTTACAGTAACTTTTGAAAAGAGAAAATAAAGTCAAGACACTGACATTTTTTTGTAATTAGGTGTGAAAGTAGAAAGTGAAAGCAGAAAATGAAAATAGAAAATGTTTTCTCAAACCAAACAGCACCTTAAGTTTTTTATGTTAGAACTTAGGCCTATTTGTGAGGGATAACTTAGATGGCATACATAGGCATGTTGAATGCCAATTCAATGTGAGAGGAGGTTTGGGTTTAAGATGCATTGGAAAACGGGATTTTACTAAGCCAGACACACTCTAAAATCAACTTACGTAATCTAATGCTGGCCTTTCTTTTTGGGAGGCATCAAATACCTGTGAATGTGCTTTTGCATCCTAGTAATGTGTTTGTAAGTTATACGCATTCTGTGTATCCTGTAAATTAGATGTTAAGTTAAATTAGCCTAAGGGTGTGATGATTTTGAATGATTTAGGGAGGGCTGCCAATGTATGTAGCTAGCCGTGGTTTGTTCAATTTGAAACCTCCCACTGTGTTTGTACCTCCTTGCATCAAAGAGGATGTTGAGAAGCTGCTTGATATTCACAGAACAATGGGCCAAGTTGAATTGAACGCTGAAGTGGTCGCTTTGGATGTGGGTATGTGTCATTTGTATATCTTTGATGATCAGGATATATCTTCAAGGAAATGATGTGTGAAGCTTCATTTCAGGGGAGACGTATGAGATACGGAATAACCTTGTTGTCCGACCATTCAGAACACAACATGTTATACCCAGCCAGGTATCTTTTGATCAGCATTCTGTAGCCCTTGTCTTTTAAATGAAGGGTAAATTAAATTATATCAGTGTTAGTAGTTACCTCATTCCTTGTACAAAAACTTGTCCAAAAAATTAACTGGTTTCAGCTTACCATACTTTTGTTGCCATCTATAGTATTGTCTTCTGTTTCTAGATATTTTCAGTATGAATTCTTTTGAAGAAATGCCATCTGGCCATTCCCATGCTTTGTTTGCTGAAAACACATACTTATTTTATGCAGGGTTATGTAGTCTACTCAATCAGGAAGAAGTTGAGGAAACAGTATGCCCACCTGAATGGGAAACAAATTGAGAAATTGAAAAAGTCAGGCATTGAGGTCTGTAATATCTGTAACTCAATTCTGATTTATATCTTCTTTGATCTTTACCTTTAATGAACTCTCCTTTCTAGATTACAGACATGATATTGTCGCCTGAGGTGGCCTTCACTGGTGATACAACATCAGATTTTATGCTTGACCCATGTAATGCTGATGCATTGAGAGCAAAAATTCTTATAACTGAGGTATGGTACAATATTTTAATGAAATGGGTACAATTATTTCATCTCCCAAGTTCAGCGGACTTTGAGAATTGACAGCATGATCAGCTGAAATCCTTAGAAATAGAGAATAGCTATAGAGGTTCAGATCTCAAGTATGGGACAATGTCTTAAAATATATATATGCAAGAAGTTTAGCATAAAATTATAAAAACTGCCTTCAAGTGTATTTCATTCCATGAATTAAATGGACCTTTAATTCAACCGTTCCTTAACTTGTTCTTTAAGATGATCATGTTTACAACTTGAGATATTATAATGGGAATTTTCAGTTAATTCTTTTGTGCTTGGTTAGAATGAAATTGGAAGGAATGAAAACAAATAGTGAAAAGGATGAGATTATAATTTTTTATGGTTTTCAGTTTATGAATTGAGGTGGTTTCTTCCTTCCTGCTTGCCATCCTTTCCTCTCATATATATATATATATATATATATATATATATATATATATATATATATATATATTCAAGAAAGCAATTTTTGCTTGCCTATGCAAATGTGAAGATGAGAGAATGGGTAGAGGCTACAACTAAAACTTCTTGAAGATATTATTACCATTCTTTGTAGTGTGCGCTGACTTCTTTATTGCTATCTTAACTTTATCTTTGTTGTTTGATCGCTTTTCTTGTTGAAACTCTCTTAATAGGCAACTTTCCTAGATGATTCATTCAGCATTGATCATGCTCGGCAACATGGTCATACACATTTATTTGAGGTATATGACATGTTTCATCCTTTCATGGCTACTTTATAGTTAGCTTGACAAAATCAAATATGCTCAAAGGTCAACTTTTGCAGCTTTGTGCTTGTCCTTCCTCTTTTGTGTTACTGTTTTTTTTGTAAGACTGATGCAGTGTTCATGTTTATCATAATCTTTTTATCATCAACAGCTTTTTTGTGGCCAAATGTTACAGAATAGTTCCACCAAGTACATAACTGATTACACGCATATGCCATGTTGCATTTATGATTCAATCTCATGCCATTTCAAAATGAAAATCTAGAGTCTCTATGGCTCTACCTTCTCAGTCAAATTCACTCCACTTATTCTTGTATTTGACTGATTCTCAGAATGATGACTCTACCGCATATTATATTGAAGAGTTCCTGATTAGTAAGCTTTGTTAATTATGTAGATCATTGCAAATGCACAGTGGATTCGCAACAAAGCAGTTCTGTTGACTCATTTTTCACCAAGATATACTATAGAGGTAATGTTATAGTTTTCCTTTTAGTTTTTTGAACCTGCAAGTTGCATTACCCAAGGGTTCATATTTTCATGAATTCCAATTAGAAGCAAAACTCCAAGATTTGTGAATTGTCTTGACCTTCCACTTGGAGGAACATATATGCATTTTATAATAAAGCCAAATTTAGTTGCAACTCCCTAAGTGTTTTTGTTGGTGTTGTTCAATCAGAATTGAAGTTTTACCTTGATAATTTGCATAATAAACATCTGCGTTGAAGGACATCACAGATTATTGAAATGAAATTCCAATTCTGATCAGACAACACCACCAAAATCTCTTAAGAAATCACATCTAAGTTTTGTTCTTGTAGTAATGTTAAGAAATTTGTGCCTCTTTCATAAGTCAGTGAATAAAATAGGCATTTACAATTTTTTATCCTCAGGATATTCGTCAAGCTGCATCAAAATTGCAGTCCAGGTTGTCTGCTAAAGTGGTTCCTCTCACAGAAGGCTTCAAATCTATGTACTCTTAAGTGTTAAAAAAATGTCACTAGTTGTATCTCCGTTTCATTTTTTTTTATGCATTGTATCTCCGTTTCATAGTTTCTTGTAAATTAGGTATATTTGTTTTCAGTTTTTTTTTTATTAATTAACTTGTAAGCTTTCCATACATTACTAAGAAACGAAGTAGCACGAATGAGTAGTCAGTACCCTTATGTAACTTACAATTTAGTAAAGCCTTAAAAATTATGTTTCGCCCAACATTAAAATCTGCTTCATATGTATATGGCTATAAAGCATTGGTTTAATTGAGTGTTTTTGGACTAATAATAAGTTTGATTTGGATATCTAAATTGTCTTTGATTAACTCATTAAAGTGATGATTTAGTTCGGTCCCTGTTAAAATATTAATTTTTATTTTTAACTAACACCTAAAATTACTTATTATTCACACAAATTATTTTATTCATATTTATTTTAGAGAAACCATTTTTGTGTTTGTGATAAATCCAAACTCGACTTACGCAATTAAAGTGTGTATGGAGAAAGTTATCATAATCTCTTCCCTTTGAAAAAAGGGAAGTCATAATCATGTCTTCGTTACTTTCCAATCATCTAGGCTTATATTTCAGAAGTTATTTTACTCTATTAAAAAAAGATTGATATTCATTTTACACGGTGAGAATTAAATATGTATTTTTTATTAAATAAATTATTTTTACTTTCAAGTTTGATACTTGTTAATTTAATATGTAAAATTAGAATGTAGGTAAAGTTAATTACATAGTTTTGAACTAAATTTGGAAATTAATATCCAAAATTTAGAAAAGCTCGACTGCTCTTGGTCCACTGCATTAATTTCATTCATATTTTTTATAGTTTTTTTTATAAAAAAAAAAACATTTTTTTATTTTATTTTTTATGAAACTGTAAAATTAGTTTGACTATGATTTATGTTAAAAAGCGCTTTTGAACCCTGTCGATTCCACTGCAATAATTCCATCATTTATATATGTATGAAATCATAACTTATTTTTTGGTGAGTATTTGTAAAATTAATTTTAAATAAAAATAATTTAGTAACACTAATTTTGAAGTTATATAATTTATGTTTGAATATATTTTATAAATAAGTTAATGACAAATTCAGTATAGCTTTTTTATTTAACAAAAAACTATTTAAAGTTATTTTAATATAAAATTCGTTTTAGAATTAAAAGTAATACTCAACTTATAATCAAACAAGTGAATATGCGCTAAAAATCGTAATTCCGGAAAATTCAATTTTCAACCTAACAAGCACTTTCAAAATTCATATTGAAGAAAATCATCATAATTTGACAAAAATGTTTTTATTTATCTATATAAGCTGCGCCAAACTCGTGTAGACATCCGCATCTAATCTAAGGAGTCATTTTTGTGGGCCAAAGGCACCGAACTTGACCCCTCAATGAACAGATAATTGACTATGATATGCCAAAAAACAACACCACATCACAAATGGATAAACCTCTCCACAAAGTCGGTTTGATAGATAACCCAATATCTTATGTGAATTGATTAACATTTTACTATGACTATGTATGTAAAAAGGATTTTTTTTAGGAGAGACAAAATACCTATTTGGAAAAGAAACTTTTCTATCAAGTTAAAATTAATTTATATATATATATATATATATATATATATATATATATATATATATAAGGAATTTTTATCTAAAATAAAATCTACTTTTAGGAAATTTAAATATATATTTTTAAATTAGAACTTGTATAAGTCAAATTTCTTGGTACTATATTTTTCTTTTTGTGCTATATTTAAGAGGTTGTCATATCTAACATATATTTTTTTATATACATGAATTTAGAGACTGAATCACTCATTATATGCTTATTATCTATTAACTATATTAATTCATATGTATTATTATTAGATTAATGGTTTTAAATTAAATTAAACAGAAAATGTGATTATATTACTGATGTCATAAGTTTTCTTTTTCTTTGACTAAAATACACATAGACATAATCTTTGAAATAGCGATGTTAGGATTTACAAATTCTAATCGATGACGTTACATGTAAAGTTTACCTGGAATACTAATTCGCTTTACCAAACATATTAGGTAAATAACTTGTTTGTTTAGCTTAACTAATTGCCAAGATGCTTTTATAATATAATAATAGTATAAAACAAAATGAGCTTGCTCGTGCTTCAAATTAAATTATTCTAACATTGACTTAACGTGTATTTGGATCTATTTTTTAAAAAAAAATTACAACTATCTTACGTAATTATTTTAAAAATATATTATTTTCTACTTCAACTATATTTCTAAAGATACATAAAAGAATTTAACTGTCACGCAGTTACAATTAAAAAAAATTCATTGATATGACTTCTAACTTTATTATTATAAAATTCAACAAACTTATCTGAATAACAATATATAAATTATTAATATTATCAAACTATTACCTATTTCTTTTCAAACTTAAAAGACTTTTTACATTAAAATTAAGCATAATACAAATCTCAAACAAAGTTAGAGGTACAAAAGTAGTTTAACTTTATTAAAATGCTCAAAACGAAAGTATCATTGCTTAAGAACCAAATCACAAATAATTTGTTTTTTCTAATAAAAAGTACAAACAGTTTTTTTTAAAAAAAAAACAATAAAAATTGGGGAGACTTTTCTTTCAGCCCCGTGAAAACTTTCTTGAAGGAGAGAATTTCTTTCCAGCATAATTGTTAATATGGATTGGGCACATCAACCTAGCTAATCTGATTTCACTAAAATGGTAGTTAGGTTAAAAAATGACTCACCAAAAATAGGTAATATTGATTTAACTCACTTAACATGCATATTAATTAGATCTGAATTGGGTTAATACGATTGAAAGAAATTGTAAAAAATAAAAATAGATTAAAACTATTTGGGAAGACAATAATCCTAATACTCTTTTGTCTTTCTAGAATGGTGCACGTTGGTGTAATGAAATGAGATGTTAGTTGGCTTCAAAGTTGACTCTCTCACAATGATAACCCCATGCAAACACTCTGATAATTAAGTTAGTAGTGATTTTATCATATAAAGTTTTGCTTTAATTTGGATGGGAAAAAATGTATTCATATGAAGTCTTGGGTGAAGATACTTATGGGGAAAGGGAAGTGACATGAATAGATAGATCATTAGATCATATTGTTAGTCTTTTATTGCTTTTCCATTAGCTTTTGAGTCAAAAGTAGACCATCAATGCATGTATGTGCAAGAGAAAATGCTATATATAAATTATATTGCCAAGTCCATTCTTAAAAAATTGTACAATTTGGTGTCTCGGATGATTTAGTCATGCACCAACAAGATTAACTACAGATATGCTATCCAGGGTGTTGAGATGAAAGTGAACCCTCTTTGATTAGGCTAGGTCCTTAGACCATTTTTTGGCCTAAGATGGTACCATAACATATATTTTTTCCACTTAATTACTAATATTTCCTTCTTTTTTTTCCTCCCAGTTCACTATTCATTGATCATCCATCATGTTTCATTCATCATCAATGAGAGGCAAGAGCTACTTGAAGAGAGGTGAAAACAATTATTATATTTCAATTTGAGTGTTAGTTATATGGTGTTTAAAGATTTGAAATTCTGGTAACAATATGTAGGATTTGAGTTTTGATGGAACCATGAGATTTGAACTAAAGATAGAGGATCTCTCTCAAAAAAACTAAAGATAGAAGATGAATGAAATAATAGAAGAAATAAAGAAAATTCCTAAATACTTACCCGTTATATCTTACATTGATTTCAATCTTATCCCTTATCCAATATTAATATTATTAATTAATTAATTAAATGTTAACAATTCTTTCCTACTTACAGCAAGACCTTTTCTATATTTTTTAAAGAAAAATCCAATTTTGTTAACTCGTATATACTTCATACCATTATCACTTACCACACAATACACTTTATATACGAAAATACATGAATCTATATCATTTTGTAGTATACGATACTATTTTTTTAACTGGAAAGGATCCAAGGCTTCTATTGAACCAATCCATTTTAGAGTAAAGAAATATCTTTATTCACTGTGCAAGCCAAAATCGAATCTTAAATTTTGATTAAAAGAATTAAGTATTGAATCCCTTGTATCAATTGTGTTGAATTACTTATTTACATATAATATCTTTAATACTTTCCGTCTTTCACTATAAGAACTTTTTTGAGAAATTTATTTGTCCATTTTTTATAAGATTTTTTTAATAATTTTAAGATGCATTAATATTTTTTTACATATTTTTATTTAATTTTTTTTCAAACATTAATGAAAAATAAGTAAATCGATAAAAAAAATTAAAATGATAATAGAAATAATTAATAGATCGAATATAATTAATTAAATTAATTATTTTTTCTAAAGACATGAATTAATTGAAAAAAAAGATGGAAGAGAGTAAGATCTAAACAAATCCCTTGTTGATTGTGTTATACACAATTTACTAAGAGCATGTTTGAATAGAGAATTTTAATTAAGGAATGTAATTTATTAAAGAATTTAAATTTCTTTAATCTAAAATTCATTTGTTTGGATGTTTTTTTAAGAAAAATTTAAATTTTTGGAATTTTAAAACAGAATTTTAAATAATTAAAAATGAGAAATTTTAATTTCCTTCTAAAAGTTGAGAAATTGAAATTCTTTTCCAAAATATCCGTTTATTTCATTTATAACATTCATCCTCTCTTCTACTTGAAAGTTTCTAAATTTCATTTTCGAACTCGCAACTCTTCTCTCAGGTATATCCTTTTCTTCAAGAAACATAATCCGAGCTCGCGAAGCGTCGATTGAGTGCAGATGTAAGGGGACACGCAGCACTGTATCTGTCAAGTCAGGGGAGCAGTTGTCGCTACCTATCACAACCCGAAGGGCTTGGGTCAAGCGCACGACTGAATGATGTGCTCGGATGTGGTGGTGTACGCTGCCGTATCTGGGTTATCACGTGAGACTACTCATGCCGCATCAATATTATTTATTTAGTTTTGAAAACACACAAATCATATTTTCTCTTCTCTTTGTATTCATTTTCTTTCACCCTCACAATTTTAATTTATTTTATCGAAACATAAAAAATTAAAAATAAAAAATTTCAATTAAAATTTTTAAAATTTAAAATTCCTAAATTCCTTCCTCCAAACCCATTCTTAAAAGGAAAGTAGAAGAGAGAGAGAGAGAGGCGAGAAAAGGCTTTTGAGTTATGATGATGAAAGAAATCATGATTATTTATCTGAAACTAAGGGGGTTGAGTGTGAGGCAAGTTGTGCTTTTACGAGATTTAGTCTAGGAGAATAAGAAACCCGGATTGTTCACGTGCCAACCAAGAATCTCGAAGCTCCCAAAATCCAACAGCTAAAAAATTCACAGCTGTGTCATCCATGACCATGATTCAATCCCATCCAAATCCCTCTCTATAATGCCTTCATCAAGATCCAGTAGTAGGAACGAAACAACGATTGAGTAATCCTCACTTGATGATACTACTAGTCCTGAGATGATAACATCAAACTTCGCAATAACAACGAAACTTCCTTATAATTTATCTTTCTCTCTTTCTTTCTTTCTTCCTTCCCTCTCTTCTATTCTCTTCTTGTCTTTACATCACACCCTCTTTCCCCCTTTGCCAAAGCTCTGATCTTTTCCCTCTCCAATCCCCGTTTCTCCACTTTTCTTGATCAGGGTGCCTCGTTTTCTCAGTTTCTGAATCATTTTTTGTTCTGGGCCTCTCTCCACTTCGGAAAAAGATCTGATTTTTCGCCCCCTTTTTTTTGTTTCGAATCCCTCGTGAACCCTCTTTTCTCGATCTGGGGTGTGAAGGAAACCGCTTTTTATCGTTTCAATTATGAGGAAAAGGGAGAGGGAGAATCCTTGTGGCGTGTGTGGCCACTATCACAAATACGAAGAAGGGGAAGTGTGTTCAATTTGCGGTCACCGGATTCCGGTTGGATCGGAGAAAACTTCGATACAAGTCAGTGCTTTTCCTTCCGTTGTCCTGCCGGAATTTCTTTACCTAGGAAGCTACGACAATGCGTCCCGCTCCGAGCTTCTCAAGACTCAGGGGATTTCTCGTATCCTCAATGTAAGAGGGGTGTTATTGTCTTTTGAATCTGGCATCTTTGCAATTTCATTTTTTCAATGATCATCTATGAATGTACGGATGCCGGTTGGTTAAATGTTGTGTGGGGGGGTGGGGTTGTTGTTTGTGGGTTATTACGTGTTGTTGTTTGAGGTTTCGGTTTTTTATTGGGTAATTGTAGTTGGTGTGGTTTAGGTTATTAAGGGTTTCTTCCTTAACAATACTCTAATAGGTTTCTTAGTGGCAAATGTTGTTTGAGTGTTTATTTTCTTATACTAATACCTTTGAATTTTCTGTCTGTGCAGACTGTTCCTTCTTGTCAAAATCTCTACAAGAACTCGTTTACCTATCACTGCCTTCCAGATGACAAAACTTTGCCATTTGATGAAGCAATTCAGTTTCTAGGTATGTTCTTTTTTGTCCATTCAAAATTTATACTGCTTATAAATTCACTTGCTTAGGTGCTTCTTTAACATGGATTTGCATTTTTTTTATTAATACCTCTCAAACATGATACTTGCACATTCTATTGGAACTATTGGAATGTCAGTCTACTCTTCATGCTTTAATACAAATAAATGATCTGCTTTGTGGTCTTTTTACCTTTATTGCATTTGGTATTTCTTATTTTTCTAAAAAATAAAGGTACAGGATATGTTGTATTTCTGTCATAGTGATTGATTGTTCTTCTAAAAGAATGGAATGGACACATTTTCTTTTACGATGATTTTTGCACTTCTACTTTATATATTGCTCTATGAACCATCTAGTCAATTTATGTACTATTAATAAGCTGTAAATGGGAAAGAAAAGGCAATTGAATCACATAGACCTGGGAATCTTGGATGTTTGTTCTTCTGTGAGTATATGATTTCAATTTCCCTTTCCGTCCACTTTTACCTATAGACTTAGGTGGTTTGGGCATGTAGAGAGAAGACCGGTAGACTCTGTAGTGAGGAGAGTAGACCAGATGGAGAGAAGGCAAACAATTCGAGGCAGAGGAAGACCCAAAAAGACTATAAGAGAGGTTATCAAGAAGGATCTCGAACTTAATGATTTGGATAGAAGTATGGTACTTGATAGAACATTATGGTGGAAGTTGATCCATGTAGCCGACCCCACCTAGTGGGATAAGGCGTTGTTGTTGTTGTTGTCCACTTTTACCTATCTGTGAGTGTTTTCAAAAGAACCTGCTTAAAGTTAATGTTGAAGAAAGCTTCTTCAGCAATTTGATTATTTGAGAGCATCCGTGTCATCTATCAGTGTATCACGATGATTTGTTATATTTTTTTCCCCTCATCATCATCAGCATCTATACCCATGACTTCAGGTTCTTGACATATTAAAGATTCTTTCAGGGGCTTAAACTTTCCCAACAGTGCATTATTGAGTTGGAGTAAAGGAGAAAGCTCTAATCTATTTTTCTTATCAGTGAGCACCATACTGGTTGTTGTACTGAGATAAGTACCATGTTGAATAGTGGTGTGGAGCCCCCCCCCAGATAGGAGCACCATACTGGTTCTTCTACTTGATAGGAGGTGAATTACACCCTAGAAATATATAGTAATTAATGAGAGAGAAAATTATGGAGCCCCAAAAATTAATGTTCATGAAAAGGAAATAAAGATATTATTTATTTTACATACATAATTTTACAAATTTCTGTTGTTAACTGTATATTTTTTATGTTGATCACGAATCTTATGGTTTGTGATATGTTTTGATTCATGATTCCAAGATAGGTCTTTTTATTCACAATTTGATAACCAGTACCTGGAGGCAATTGTTATGCTATCCTAAATTATCTTTCAAAATGTCTAAGCCTTAGATTGTGATAAAATTGGTAATTTTTTGTGGTTTTTCACCTTTTCCCTAACCATGTTCTGCTCCTGCTTTCTGCTAATCTGCTCCCATCTTTTCTCCTCCAATATTGTTAATCGTGGATGGGGAGACATGTTTGTGTGGACTTGTATTGTAATGTATTTCCATCATTGGATAGTTAATCTCTGAAAAAATTCTCTAGTGTATTAAGCTTTATTTGAAGTTGCTAGCTCTCTAAATTTTTTTCTCATTTGGTTTAGTTTAAATGACTGTCATTTATTATAACATTCCCTGTTGAAGTTTAGTTTTATATTCTATTTTGCATATATTTGTTTTCCACAATATAATCAGCCTAAAATGTTGACAACATTAACGCACTATTAAATGAGTAAATGCTGTTATTCCCTGCATTGAATTATAACATTTGATTTGGCTAATTAAAACTAACTAGTAATCAATAGTTTGATTAGTTTCTTCATTTTACTATTGGCAATACTTTTTTCTCCAATATGTCTTCCTATTACCCTTGATAATGAAGTGAGTGCTGTGTGCTTCCTTTGCAGAGCAATGTGAGAAGGACAAGGAGCGTGTTCTGGTTCATTGCATGTCAGGAAAGAGTAGGTAAGATATTGCTGCAACATGCTATCATAAGCATGACGGTGACATTTGGCAGTGATTAGTTTCATTTGAATTAGTTAGTGATAACCATCATAAAATAAAAGGGAATTGATATAGGTTATTGTACTGCAGCCTTTCAAATGAGGAATGCAGTATATAAATGTTATTATTTTCTCTGAATCACATGTATTCTACGGCAGGTCTCCAGCTATTGTGATTGCATACTTGATGAAGTTCAAAGGGTGGAGACTTGCACAGAGTTATCAGTGGGTAAAAGAACGGAGACCTTCTGTTGAATTAACTCAAGGTATGTTTGTTTACTGTTTTCATTTTTGCTTTCAGTCTCCAATAAAGCCATCAGATTGAAGTGTGGGTAAGTTTATGACTTTTATCTGGCCAAGTTATTTATTTGAAGACCATTATGGAAAACTTGATCAAATTTAAAAGGAAAACATTTGCACTTCCATCTGTCCACTTGTTCCACCATCAATTCACTAGTATTTTTCCTTTGTTAAGCCATGTGTTTTCCGGCGACCCACTAATGCTGTTGGTTTGGTTCCAACAAATCTTATTCTTTGTGCCCATTTCTGTGATATGTCTGATTTATGCACATCACTGTTTCAGTGTTTCTGTTTCTCTTTTTTTGCTGTGTTATGTACTGCACTTCACAGCTCACAAGCTCACATTGCATGAGTCTGGTCTTATTGTTCCATTTTGTTTTTCTATTAATTTCCATCAACTTTGTTTCTTTCCCTTATTGATCCCTTATACTTCTTGACTTTTGCCATTATATTATGCTCTTTAGATAAATGGTGTCCGTGTGTGTGTCTGGAGTCGGGGCTATGTCTTTTTTTGACTATTAATTTGGATTGCTTTTTACAATTAAAAAGGAGCATTTATATGTGTGTAGTATAATGGTAATCCTGATATTTGTTTTCCCAGTCCCACTATATTGTTTTTGGAATCATCCAGGATTGACAAATGACAACTATGTTTTCACATGCATGATGATTGTTTCTTCAAAATGAAGCTGCCATCTTCAGTTTGTTGTTACAGTAATAGAATACAAGGTTTTTGCCCTTTGGTAATAAACACACCATTCTGAATAGTTTCTGTTAGAATTGGTGTGATATTACTCGTTTCCACTTATTTATGTTTTTCTGTATCAAGTAGTGAATAATTTCAGGGTTTGGTTGCCTTTCACGAGGCTAATTATCATCTTTCTAACATGCATACTTCCTCTCTTAATGTAGGTGTGTACCAGCAACTGCAGGAGTTTGAGCAAAAGATCTATGGACCGATTGATAGTGGCAGCTCTGTGCCGCCTGGTTTCTTGCCTACAGCACCTTCAATTAGCTTTGGTTTCCCAAAGATCAATGATCCAGCTCAGCTTCCTTCCTTCAGCACTGCTGGAACTCCTTCAATCTTTGCGCGAGCACCCCTAGATATTGCTCCAACCGAGTTTACATTCGGTGCCGGTCAGACTCAGAAGAATGTGGCTGGAAACCCCTATAATGCAAATCCAGCAAATCCAAATGGCACTGATATCCAAATGGATGGTTCTTGATCCTTCACCAGCCACATGTGTGATTAAGCTGCTTGACAATTTGGCTTGTGGTGAAGCTTGCAAGGTACCAGGCTGCCATATTTCAAGTCAAGTTTGCAATAATCATAAGTGACTTGTCTATTCTACACCAACTTCTTTTTTCCCTTGTATTTCTCAAATCTTTTCATAGTTATCTCTGGTTGTAGTATTGAGTTACAGCATAATATTCTTACTGGCCTCAGTAGATCTGCGCGACAATATCCAGTTTTTAATATTACAAGCAAAATCTTGTCTATAAAGTCTACAAAATAGTAAACAATCGAGCTGTGGAACCGCTGTTCTGAAATATAGAAAAATTCATGGATAAGCTTTTGAAATTCACTATCAAGTTTTTCACCAAAACCATAAGATGCTTGTTATCTGGCGACTGAATGTGATTTTCTGATCGTGCTTTCTGTCCTATTACGTAAGCATATTAAGTTATTCACGTGGAACTGTCAACATTTCACCACTTATGTCTCAGTCTCATCTCACCCTCAACATCAACATTATTATGTACTCTATCATTCACTTATGCTTAATCAGGCCCAGCTCAATAATTTATGGTCGCATTAAAGTCATGTTATACCTGAGTTCCATGCAAAAGCCTTGCCAATTCATTTAATAGTACTTAGCAATCACCATTTTTCTGTGGTTTCCCTCCTCTCATCTCTAATGTTCGATGAACAGTAAAATTCTGTGATATTTTTACTTTTTATTTTAATTTAAAACTTTTTTTTTCACTTTCACATTTTTTTTTCTTTCTACTTTACCAAACATACACTAAAGCTTGAACAGATATTTCTTGTCCTTTCAGCCTTTACTCATTCAGTCATTCTAGTGTCCACATAGCTTTTCAAAATTAGACCAAATTGAAGTGTGTTTTCTTTCTCCTCTAATACTAAATTTGCATTTCTCTGTTTTCTTTCAAGGGAGGATGACCCTTGATACAATGATTGAGTGTGTTTGGTTTTACATTGAGAGGTTTTTAAATAGTCATTGAATTAAAAGTTTTGAATTTTTATTTCTCATAAAATATGTATGAAAATGTGTAGCTGTTCTAATATTAAACCAAACTAATCCTAATCCTAAGTTGTTATCTTATGATTTGAATCTCATTTGTTTAAATCTTGAAAATAACCTTCCGGTTTATAAGAATAATAATAAGGTTGTGTACATTTGTTTTCTCCAAATCTTAGTAATCTTTTGGCTCATAAGAAATAACCCTAAGTTGATAGTTTTTTTTTTATGATCATTGATAAAAAAAAAAAGTTGTATGAAAACTTCTTTGCTCTTATTGTTTTTATAAAATTGTGAAAATGCAAAATAAAAATATAGCTCCTTATCAAATAAGTTCATTAAAATAAACTTGTTTTTGCTATCATTTTTTAGTTGGAAGCTAATATATACTTGTCGAGGTTGTCTATCTTCGCAAAAAGTCTTTCCATTTTGAGAATAGGAGAAAACATTTATGAAGGGAGTGGGGAACCGTGCATATAAATAGAGTCTTATATCTAAAATAATAGAGGAAAATCTAGTATGATTAAATATGAAAAAGAGTGAGGATCATTAAAAACAATTTTGTTATTTGTATGGTACATTACGTGTTGCATATCATTTCTAGTTAGAACAATCTTATCTCAATTTATTTATATATTTAATGTTTTTTTTCCTTTTATAAGCAAATGATATGTATATCAGTACTGACTTGTCCCCATTAAGATTTTACACCAACACTAGGGGAGTGACTCAATATAATGGCTAACCTTAAGCTCACTTGAAGCACAAAGATTTTTTTAATTGACAATGTTAGTTGTTAATATTGTTAGTATGATGATAATGACAATCATAAAAAGAAGCATAGAAGCCTTTTAATTTTGCTGCCAGCCAAGACCATGATGAAAATTTGATAGAATCTAGAAGTCATTGTGTATTTATGTGGCGTGACCTTTTCAAACCCAATCATCACTAATTCCTTGTGTGTCAGACGTACACCCTCCAATCATTATTACATGAAATAACTTTAATAATATTGGTTCCCAAGGATTTCAACATCAATTTAGGATCGATATTAAATCGACCATTATTGAAAGTATGTATTTTTCAACATTAATTTTAAAATTGATGTTATAAATCATTATCTATATCGATTGCTGGTTAAAATCGATATAAAAATGTGACCAAAATTTTATATTTTGAAATGTTTTTTATAATGATTTTAAAATGTTAATGTTTAAAGGCGTATACAATATTAATTTTTGACAAAATTAATATTATTTTTATAATTTTTTAAAATATTTTGTTTGCTTTTACAATGAATAAATTAAAACCAGAATTAGTCGAGATAATTTTTACAATAATGATATATATATATATATATATATATATACTCAAATTATTATGGAATAAATAGCTTGCAAATTAACAAAGACTACCACGATGGTGATGCGAGTCATCTATTCTATCACGCCCTTCCTTTGGAAATTTAACCTGCAAAGGAGTTCTTTGGTCATACCCAAATTGAGATCATGAGCAAAATCATATATATGTTGCGGGTACAAATGGGACTGTGCCATACATTGTTTTTCACATTCAATGTTAATAGGTGTGAAAGTTGGGACTGTTATAGATAGAATAATTAACTTAACAATTACAACAAATACAAAAATGGAACTGAATGCTACAAACTCCATGGTAGTTTGATTCAAAACTTTGCTTACAATGAAGGTTGCAAGGATCTTCGTTATATTTACAAAAACCATACAAATTTTACCTAGACATCTATTAGGTACTACCATTTGCACGATTTCCTACAACAAATTATATATCAACTAGTCACATAAATAATTAATCTCGTAAAATTCAATGCACACAAATTAGAATTGAACATCTAGAATTTGTGGAAAGTAATGCTCATCATCAGAAACAGTGTGGCTGCGAGTGTTGTAGCTCTTTATGTTGCTTCTCAGCCTATAGTGGTTCACAATCATGGCCGAGAGAGATGGTGTTGGGTTGAACAAACCACAATTCACCACCGGAATGTCAATGTCCTTCGGATCAATCCCCGTTTTGGCCAAAAGAGCATCCAGGGCATTGAACATGACGATGTTTTCCTCTAGATGCACTTCGTTCATGCAAAGCTTGGGCGGGCAAGAAGTGATTCCTCTGGGAAGGTAGGTCTTGTCGCCCAAACCCGTCCTTGTGGAAATCTTCCTCTGGAATTGGAGAGACTCTTCCTCGAACCCCTCACTCTCTTTGGTCATCTTTAGAAATCCTTCCATCGATATTTTGTGTTCTTTCTTCGGCTTGTAGCACGCGAAGTCCACCAGGTACACCGTCGGGGAGCGTTTCCACCGGTACAAAGCGCCCAAGGAGAGGAGCACCGTCGAAGCCACCGCCATAGTCTCAGCGTCGAGAAGGTGGTTGTGGATGGGAGTAGAGTTTGGAGAGCTTGAGACAACCGGTTAGAGAACATAATGCTGGCTGCAAGTGAGAAGAAGCTCTATGAGCAAATCTTCAACGGAGTCGAAACTTCCATTGACGATGCTGGCTTCATGAAGACGGTGAAAGGTCCCAAATCGTGAATGGTTAGGGTTGGGGTTGCGATGAGTGGTTAGATTTGAGGTAGAGGTGAGGGGTTAGGATTATTAGAAATGTACGGTTCACATGTTAAGGGATCAATTATAATATTAATTTTTATAAAATCGATATTAACCAATACTAATAACATCATGAGTTTATAACAACTGATGTTAAATTATTAAAATTATTGCTAAGGACATCAGTTACCTAACTAATGTTAAAAATGATATTTTATTTATAAAAATGTTAATATATATTTTTTTAAAGTTGATTTTTTTAAAATCAATATTAAATAGGTGATGTTCTAGCAGTGAATTTTGCTTGTAAATTTTTTAACAAATCCTCCTCCCAAACACGTTCCATGGTACACGATGCATATAATTAAGTAGTCTTATACCTATAATATTTCCCAAAATTAAAGGAACAACTTTTCTTATTTTATTTTTGTTGTCCTTAATAAAACCCACATATATAATATAACAAAGGTTTCATCCCCAACAAAGGTTACCCATTACCCACACAATCTTGTTGGTTGCTGTTATCTTAACAATTCCACATATATTCACTTTCTCCCTTGCCAAATAAACTATAAATAGTATAAATGATATAAAACTATATATAGCTAATGAGTGGGAAGCTATATAACTTCATGTAGTATGCTCAAAAAACGAAAAAACGTATCACAGCAATCCTGCCACTTTCACAATGCACTGTAAAGTACACTGTTTATCAACTATGAATTTTTATATTAAAATTAAATCGATGATTTTTTTAACAATCATTTTAAAAATCATACTTAAAACGTCACCTAATTAATATTGTAAAAATGTTTCCAATAACATTGTCTTAAAATGAAAATCTATAATTGTTGCATATGAATGAGAACAAAAAAAAAAGTAACAAAAATTGGACTCTAGACTTGGCAAGAACTTGAAAACAAATACTTACTCTAGCTAGCATGTTTGGAAATTCGATGGAAACAACAAATTAATCACATTTAGGACGTGAAAGCTACAACTATTAGCTTTGGAAAAACACATCTGGAAACATGGATCTGAGACATGAAATCAAACAGGCTAGAATCATATCAATGTCCCAAGACATTGACATTGTTGTGTGCAACATCTGGAGAGTCATCACCATGGCCATCATCATCATGATGATGGAAACTAGAAGCAACTTTCCTCACTGCAGCCTTGAAAGTGTCATCAATATCACCATACAATCCAAGAGAGTCATCTTCCTCTGTGCATTCTTCCACTCCTCCTTCCGAGTGGTGGGATCCGCACCCTTCAGGCGGCTCTTCGCGCCTCACGGCATGAATGGTTGGACCATCGTCGTCGTCGCCGCTGGCCTCAGTGCCCTTCATGCACCACATGCTAACAATGAGAACTCCAAGACCAAACACGAGCATTCCTTTGGTATATTCGGCCATTGCTAGCACAAGATATTGGTTTTAGTTAGTTTAGTCTTTGAGAGTGATGCACAAAGCTAGGTAGAAAAGAGAATGTGGGGCAATTTAAAGGCAATGTTGTTTACAATTATGGGAGCAATATTTAAGGTTGTGGTTTAGAGAGTTAGAACTGGTCTTAAGGTAGATCCACTTGAAGCTGGAAACATGTTATGGTGTGCGTAGTACAATTCTCACTACAAACGTGGGAAGTGAAGATCGGCTATTTTTAGTTGAAACGTACGTGTAATAATTATGATGGTTAACATTGTAAAAATTGCAACAATATGCAGAAGAAGTTGCATCGAACTAAGGACTGTGTCACTGTGTGCATGTTGAGCCACTTGCATATTTGTTTCAACGTGTTTGGGAAAATTTATTTGAGAAAAATAATGTTTTATTTCGGAACTTTAAAATTTGTTTAGAAGATTGATAAATATAAATTATTTTTTTTCAAAATAAACTAAATTAAATGATACGCGTTGAGGATGTAAACGAATATATAGTCTCACAGAAAACAATGCTTATCGCCATTGGTACATCCATACTATTATTTTGATGCACAGCTCTTACATATATATATATTACCGATCATGATTTTTTCCCTGTAGAATATGATACTAAGAATTTGCAACATTTGCATATTCTGTTCAAATAAACTATTTGAGTTAAACACTCTTAGTCCGTAATCATAATTGTGATGATATTTTTCAAAATTTAAACTTTAAGTATATGTCTTATATGTTGAAAAGAATTAAATTGCAACATAATGGTTTTCATTAATTATTTTATAAAATAAATTCACCTCATTTAATTTTTATTTTAATAGAATAACAAACGGGTGCCAGAGATTTTGTCCTTGCAACCTCTATATCACATCGATCACAAAGTTAGATATAAATACTACCTATACCCAACTTAGGTTCCACCGTTCCAGCATCAATTTTACTCAAAATTTGGTCAAATTTGAACCCCCTTCCATAAACATATAGCAGCTAAGTGAGCAAACTGAAAGTCACAACGAATTGAATCGCTGACCCCATCTCATTTATATATTTGTTATTATTACTTGGTTAAGTTAGGATAGAAGAATAGTGGCTTGGTAGGTAGAAAGTTGAACTTTGGCCCTTGGCCCTCGTTTTGCATTTTCTGTTGGGCCTTTGGCCCTCATTTACACCCCAAAAAAGAATGGGAAACTTTATTAATTTATGTTTCATTATATTTTGACCCAAAAGCTTTTCAATGCCACTTATATTGTAGGATATAACCAATTTAGAAGAGACCGGGGAGTTGGTTTGGTTAATACTTAATACTTACTACTAAGTAGGTGGAAGCTACTGCATATATTTAATAATTTTTCATATCCATGCCCCTACAAGCTGTAGGAGGCAGTTGGTATATCTATCTGATAGTTGACACCAAAGTACCTACCCAGTTGTGTGCCATATATGGTGACCACACCCAGCTGGCTGGGTCTTCCATCAACCTCATGATTTTGTTGCATCTATTATGCTTTAATGTTGGCAGTTGGAATTCAGTATAATGTAATGGCCTCTCTAACATGGCTTTAAATTTGCACAACATTTACCATTAATTAGCACCATTTGTAACCGCCACATGCTCACATAATTAATTGACTAATGATATGTGATCCATCATAATATCAAACATTTCATTAACACTTTTTTTTTCATATTTTATTAATATGATGTGATATAATTTATAAATAATTTTGTTATGAGTATGTATAATTAAGAATTTTATATTCAGATTTCTCGGTAAGAAAAAATATTTAATGAGAAAAATCAATTTTTATTGATATCAGTATCTAAAAAAATTAATCATTGATTTTTGGTCAATAAATATTCTAAAATTACAAGATAAAAAATATGTCATCTTTTTTCTATTTTCTTCTATCTCAGACCATATTATCAATTATGATGAATTCTAAGATGGACTATCATCATAGGTAATTCACCATGTACCACTATTTATAGTCCTTAGATTGATGTACGATGTACATTGTAAAAGCTTGTTGTAGACCTAGCTCATTAGCTCCCTTACTCGCAAATTCACATACTTAGACTCCACTCTCTAACCTAGGTGAACCCAACCTAGAGGATAATTAAGAAGTTTAGAAGTTGAAGTAGTGACAAAACAACAAATCATACTTGCTAAGACATTGGGTCAAGGACAGAAATGAAATTCCATTCATTAGACTGCGAGATTTTATCACTCATACAATTCAGGAGATGAACTCATCTAACCATTTACCTTCTTCGTTGCCATCATCAACTACACCTTACCCAATATCACACTGTTCATTTTGTCAATTTTTCCTTAGCACATATTATGCTTTTCTTGCAATTCTTGATTGTGATAAAGAACAGATACCACTTATGTTGAGAAAGTAAATGACCTTAAATGAAACGGAGGCTATAGGGTGGGAAACTTCCTTAGGTCTACCACCATGGATAAGTTTATTTAGACTGTTAGATCTTATGAATTTAAAATTAAGGGTGCGATTTTTCTTTTTTTTTTTTTTTTTTGAGTCTCTTTTTGAAATTATCCCTTGATGTCCACCTTTTGTGTCATCTCCCTGGACTCTCCACCGCTTCCTATTCCAGGCCAACCAACCAAAAAAATCCTTGAATCCCCAGCGACCCAGATTCAAGAAAATCATGTACATGCTATTGGGCGTTGCAGCCAAAGAAATGATGGTCAATACTATAACATCTTCGACGAAAAATGCAGATCCAAAAAAAGAGAGAATTTTCTACGTGCGGACTGTCACTCACCACTTCAATTCGTTCACATGATGCTACCACTCGTTACTTCGTTCGCATGACACTAGTGTGACCTCAGAGAAAAAGGGACCTATTTTTTCTCTTATTTTTATTTTGTCTATATCTATCCATCTATTTATCCATTGGTTTTAAAAATTAATTGACCTAACAATCTAAATAAACTTTCCCATGGTGAAAAACCTAATCCTAGTAGCATTCATCCCTTAGTCTAAAGGGAAAATGAATAAGAAAAATAGAAACTTGTAACCCAACATAAGGAAGCTTGACACCACGAGCCACCACATAAGGAAGTTTGACACCACACTCTAACCCAAAACCTTAAGGCTCAGGTTTATGGTGCTCAATCTTTCCACTTCTACCCGATGTGGGACTTCACCTCACACTTGTAACCCAACAACATTAACCTCCAATGGAAACCTCGAAATTATTATTCATCTAATGAAATATTATTTTAACTATTGCGAACAATAACTAGGATCTTTAATTTTTTTTGGTTTTAAAAAAATCTTTAACTTTTCGATGAGACATCAATATATTTCCAAAAATTGTTTGTATTAATTATGATTAATCTTCAAGCAAGTGTTCGATCCTCTCCAAGATTTTTTTTTTAAATCGAATTCAGGTCTATTTTCACAAACTTATATAGTGGAACCAATTGAGCTACAATTGGTGGGTCGATCTTATGACATACGTTCTTGTCATTCCAACCAATTTAATTTCAAAATTATCTCTAACGATAAGATCATCATTAATTTAAACACCTATATATATATATATATATATATATATATATATATATATATATATATATATATATATATATATATATATATCTTAAATCGGACAGAAAAGGAAATTTTATTTAAATTTTTAGGTAAAATCCTTAAATTTATCCAAGTAAGAATAAAAAATTTAACCTATAGATCATAGTTATTATTGTTTTCTTTTTTAGGCATAATTGCATGATGATATTAATAAATAAAAATTAATTATAAAAAATTTATAATAACTCATATTTTACTGAATGGATTAAACTCTTGTAATATGATCATCCTAGTATAATTTAGTAATTGCAATATCTAACTCAGTTATATCTAACTTATAAATGATGTGAACAAAGCATTTAATTTAGAATCAGTAGCAGATTGACTCTCACCTCTAAGTACAGATTTAGATATCCATGCCCCCTTCTTAATTAGAACAATACAAACAATTTAACTACTATGAACATAATAAATATGATACTGATTGGGCACATATCGCACTCACGCTATTACTATCATATAAAAATGTAACTATATTGACACGACAAATTTTAATTTTGCCGGTGAACTGTCTCGATAGTCTGAATTATGAAAGGAATTTCTTAAAAGCACCAGGTGCATGTATCATGTATGAGTAGACTAATACCTGCAAATTACAATATTAATCAAAATGGAAAACGGACTTCTAAAATAAATGAAAATGGCGATCATGTCAAGATCGATAAAACCTAAACAAAAACACTAACGGACTGTTTGATACGAGGGTAACAGTAAAATAGGTAGAAATATTAGGAAAGAGAAAAATAAGATGAATGAAAATAAATGAAAGACAAAATAAATTTTAGAAATATTTGATTTGGGAGAAATTAAAAATAAAGAATAGAGAAATAAAAAGGATAAAGAAAAATAATTTGTTAATAATTTTTTGTTCAAAAAGTGGATTGTTATTTCTGAAGATCAATTTTTTTAAAATAAATTATTATACATTTATGACAAATTTAAAACATTAGTAATGCCTAGTCATAAATGTGCAACTTTTCACGGTTATCAAACTAACATAAGTAAAACTGCTAAAAATGTGCAACACACACCCTTTCTTTGGGGATTATTTATTATTATCATAGAAAATAATTTAAGATTTAGTAGAAACAATAAAATTTAAAATAGAATTATTTACTATGATAGAAAAATCATAATTAACATAATTATAAAAAGATGTATTAATGTTAATTAAATTTAAATTAGAATAAAGATATATTTATGTTATTTATTAATTTGAATTAAAAATTATAATTATTTATTAGTTAGAATATTTTAATCATAATGAGTTACTATAATTAGAATAATTACTTTAATTTGAATAAAAATGTATATTGATGTTATTATTTTATTTTAATTATAATATATAATTATATTATTAATTTAGTGGGAATTATTATGGTGTTGCCACTTGACATTTGCCAATGTGACAAAGTCTTATTTTATATAATAGTAATAATAAATTTGTAAAATAAAAATTAATCAAAAAAATTATGAATTAATATCTAATTAATAAATAATTTATTGACATGAATCTATTAATTAATTAATTAACATGAATTTACTATATAAATGTTAATTGATTGAAAAATTAGACAATTTGTCATCCAAAAACTAAAATGAATGTATTATACTAACTAATTATTGAACTAAGAGCAATGATTTTAATAAAGGATTTTTGAAAAAAAAAATATTAATCCACGTAAAGCATTTTATATTCAACCTTATAGAGAGAATCAAATTATACTTTTAATTTAAGCCTTAAGAACCGGAGAGAAATATTATTTTTTATGATATATTATAAAATATAAAATGATTAATAATATGTCCTTACTCCATAAAAGCTTTTTGAAATATGGTAGATAAAAAAATGTGCATAAACCCACAAACATGGAAAGTGGAAACCCATGCAAAAAAGCGTTCATTAAAATCCGCAACCAAACTTTCTCAGCCAATTAATCACATACATCTAAACTCGAGCTACTACTATAAAGCTTGATCTGTTGTGTATCCAAGCTTCTCCACTTATTACCCAAAAGCTTCTGCACAGTATCATGAGTCCCGCATGGCTATTATTGTTGACCCAAAGTCTTCTGGTGGCGGTGACTACTTCGGAGGCCAAGAACAATGTCCCAGCCGTGATTGTTTTCGGAGACTCCTCGGTGGATTCTGGGAACAACAACGTCATAGCCACTGTTTTGAAGAGCAATTTCAAGCCTTATGGTCGTGACTTCGAAGGTGGTCGTCCCACGGGACGGTTCTGCAATGGTCGTGTCCCTCCAGATTTCATTGCTGAGGCTTTTGGCATTAAACGTACGGTTCCTGCATACTTGGATCCTGCTTATACCATTCAGGATTTCGCCACTGGGGTTTGCTTTGCCTCTGCTGGAACTGGATATGATAATGCTACTTCTGCTGTACTAGTAAGTGTAGCTTCTTAGTTGGTTACTTTTTCATCTTGCCTTTGACCCTTGACTGTTTTTCTATCATCGCCAAATAGAGTAATCTTATAACGTTTCAGGACCTGTGGGGGATTTATAAATAATCACTTCTTTTTTTTTCCAAATGTTGCAGGAAATTGTAAAAGTTATTTGATTTTTTTTCCCAAAATAATCAACAAGTCATTAATTTTGAGTAATACTGAATTCGATACTTAAAGTAAAGTCTAATGTAACAGTCGTTTTGTCAAAAACAACATCCTTGTTACGTCTATGTTCATGCTTAAGAAAGTGTGTTTTTTTTTTTTTTCAGTTGAATGGAGTTTCTACGGATATACAAACAACCACTTAATTGTTTATTAGAATGTGTCAGTAAACTTTGTTGTACATCTTGTTTTTCACCGTTTAAACTTCTCTCTACCCAGATACTTACATTTAGTATTTGACTGTTTTAAACAGGGTTGTGTTTTATAAATTAGGAGTTGTTAGGAGGAATCTCAAAGTGAATATACATCTACCTTAATATTTTTGTCGTTTTTGTGCCGGAGAAACAGACACGGCTGGAGACAATCCAATATGTATTTTTCTTATTTTCTGTAAAGTAATTGACACATGTGTTGTTTCATCTTACACAGAATGTGATACCACTGTGGAAGGAGATAGAGTATTACAAGGAGTATCAAGCCAAATTAAGAACCCATCTTGGTGTAGAAAAAGCCAATAAGATCATAAGCGAAGCCTTGTACTTGATGAGTTTAGGAACCAACGATTTCCTCGAAAACTATTACGTGTTCCCAACGCGAAGACTCCACTTCACCGTGTCACAATATCAGGATTTTCTACTGCGTATTGCGGAGAATTTCGTTAGGGAATTGTACGCACTTGGAGTTAGGAAATTGTCCATAACTGGTCTTGTTCCCGTAGGATGTCTCCCCTTAGAGAGGGCCACGAACATCTTAGGCGACCACGGTTGCAATCAGGAATACAACGACGTGGCTTTGAGCTTCAATAGGAAGTTGGAGAATGTGATCACGAAGCTTAATAGGGAGCTTCCACGGTTGAAAGCGTTGTCGGCAAATGCATATTCCATCGTCAATGATATCATCACAAAACCTTCCACATATGGTACATACGCTATCTAATTTTCTTGTTCTTTTAACTTCTATGCATGATGATATTATGATGCTTTGTGCTGCTCATTTCTTTAATTTCTTCCTCTTGGTGTGCCTATTTCCTATACTATTTTCGTTTTGCCATCAATTTTTAGAACTTACAACTTTTTTTTAGAGTAGAAAAAGTTGAAACCAAGACTTCTACAAAAATATTCCACAAAATAACTGAAAGGATAGACATCGTATAAGATCCTTGTGTCTTCGTATAAGTAAAAATAATCTATTTATCACATGAAGAATTTGTGTTCAATGAATTATATGTAAAATATTTTAACCTAACGATAATTACGTATTACAAATAAGATTAATCTTTAATCCAATAAATAAGTTAAAAAACATTGGTGCTTTCATAAAAAAAAATCTCACAATGGTTGAAACTAATAGGTGAAATATGATCAATAAAAATAATACTAGTAGGTCAAATACCACGACCAAAGACAAGAAAACAGAAATCCGTAGAAAATTGATAATATCTTACTTAAATTACCCGTCTCATTTTTTATCTTTATAATTAAAAATGGCATCTAATTCATAACTTTTTTTTTATATTAAAAAAACACTTTTTTTTTCCTTTTATTGTGTAGTAGCTTCCTTTTTTAAGAAATGTGTAGTAGCTTTTAAATTAATGAAATTTACGCATCATACATGTGATGTGCTTTAACTTCCGTATCTACCTGTGCGAATAACATAAAGCACTGCAGTTAATTGCATAATTAATGCATGTACCAAACAAGGGGTACGGTGACGTTCTCCTTATTGAGACAATGCATGTCAAAACGGTATGCATGTTTGCAGCAGATGTTCCCCTTCTTCAAACTCCATTTTGACTCTTCAAACAAAAAAATATAAAAAATAAATAAAAATTCCCACTATATCTCATAAGCATTTGGTCGAGTTCAAATTTTATTGTTGTTGATGTGAGAACACTTAACTTTATTAGTGGATAACACTGTAAATATTTTTAAAAGCATTCTTAAAATCTTGAGAACTGATCATGATGAGCTCTAGGAGTACTCATCTAATTATCTAAAGTTTTATTAAAAGAAAACATAACATTTAATTCTAAATCTTTAATTTTTTATGGCCGCCGAAGCTCATCCAGTACATATTTCGTGCTTTAACTGGTGGAAGTTCATAAGAGTGACCAGTAATGGACCTCGTGTGTAATACACAACTTTTAGGTTTGCTTTTACTTCTCATCATTAATACTAATTTATGGAGGCAGAAAAGCTCCAATACACAAGGACAGTGTGTCAGTGAGGCATATCAACCAACCAGAGTGGCGAATTCCGCAGGTTTAATTTTGTACCCAGAGTTCACACAACATTTATTAACAGAGTTACTATACATGCATATTTTTTTTCAAGAGAACATAGATATGCACTAACAATATGTAAAATGTTGTTCCTCTTTCAATTTATATAAATTTCGTGATTTAATTCAATTTGAAATTGCTACCACAAAAACTGCATGAAATCTTGACCTTGATGTGGATATTATTAATTTCAGGATTTGAGGTTGTAGAGAAGGCGTGTTGTTCGACAGGAACATTTGAGATGAGCTACTTGTGCAGTGACAAGAATCCACTTACATGCACAGACGCCGAAAAGTACGTGTTTTGGGATGCATTTCATCCTACGGAGAAGACAAATCGCATTGTCTCAAGTTATTTGATTCCAAAGCTTCTAGAAACCTTTAGATGATGATTATCCATTATTTTCCATTTGAAAAATCACATAGTCTTGCCTAGGGCGACATGAAAAAAAAATACATTTAGCGAGATTTAATGTCGGGTTGCCATGCTTGATATGGATACTTTTTTTGTGTGTTCAATTGTTATAACAAATAAATTTACACCTGAAATCATGTAGTCATGTACACCCACATTTGACCTTTTGTACCTTCCCATGCTATACTGTGCTTGGGTTTTTTCTTCCATTGATTCTTGTTTAGCTTTGCCAACTATTGTCTATTGATGTTTGGCTTTTTTTTATATGTGGATAATTAGTGGGTAGTAATTAAGAAAAGTTTTGAAGGAACTTTAATTTACTAAGAAAATACTAAGTTTTATAATTTTAGTATTATTATTTAATAAATGTAATTTGTGAGTTGATTTTATTTATATAATGTTGAATAATTTACCTTTTTATCTAGCATTAAGTTAAAAACAAATTTTATGAGAATGTACGTATTCAGCATAACTTTTGATGATATAAGTATTTTTTTGTTTTTTCTAGGCAAATTACTAAATTAGTTATATTACGAGAGTGGAAGGGGGTATTACAATCTTAATATAAAAGAAGAGAACCATAGGAACCTGCATAAAAAACAACATAAATCAAATTTGTGGTTAACCTAAGAAATTAACCAGAAAAGGGAAATTAAATTAACCGGTGTGAGCCTAACACATAGAATACTAATGAACGAAAAAATAAATAAATATCTGGCCAATTTACCAAACAACCATGACCATGATCTGACCTATATTAGTCTCAAAAGCGTAAAAAAGTGGATCGCAATCAAAGACAAAGAGATCAACTAACTGCATGCCAAAGCATTTGTCCAGCTTGTTTTGCAACCCAATCAAGGAAAAAAAAATGGTCACATGCACCCAATATTGTAACCCTAACACTTGACCTTGAGAATACCAAACTTCATATATGAAACAAGGTACGTGTATGTTAGCAATTTAGCATGATGAGATTGATGTGTATTGTGTAGTACTTTATTATGAAAGGCAAAAACAAAACACAAGATCAATCCTGCTAGACAATCGTCACATTCCTTTTTGAGTAAATTACTTCTAGTCAGGATTTGATTCCAAATGATTTGCCAAGAGAAAGCTTATAATTAAGACTCAAGAAGGGGCATAGCATTTCTAAGACTTTCTAAATATGGTAAACTCAGAATTAGAAAAAAAAAAAAAAAAAAAGCTGAACAAGTATGAAAACCCATTTCGCAACCACATATATGTGCATACATTTAGATGGAAATTTCCCACAGATTTCCAAGATCACACCCACATTTCATATCATACTTATCCCTGGCTATAGGACCACATACCTCAATATGTAAAGCAATTCAGACATCGAGATTTCCTCCTATAAAAGATGGAGCCTGCCTCTTCCAATTAAGCAACCAAACTCAATATTCAACAAACCACGTACCTCTCATTACCTTGCATCTAAAATCAGAAATACGATGCAATCTAGGGAAAAGATCTTCAAAGTAAGCATTTCCGATCCCAATCAAATATCATCTTAGAATCTAACATAGGTACCGCAACCATTCCTTTTCAAGCAAGAGGAAAACTAATTACCAAATAAATTAAATTTCATAACTGTTCAGCTTGCATACATACATACATACATATATCCCACCATCAAATGGACAGGCTACTGATCAACACAAAATTATAAGACACAATGTACCACCAGAAAAGAGACGTTTACTATTCCAAAACCAACATTTACCTCAAATTAAGCATGAATAACAGGCTTCTCCAAGACCTCAAGAAACCATCATCCACATTCATATGAATTAAATTACTTTTATATTATGTTAAATTTTAGATATAAAACTGGCTCAAAGCACCTCAAAATAGAAATCTACCTAAGACATCTATAAGTGAGTGTTTCCTGTGTCATCATGAACATGTATAAGAAAAACTCTACCTAAGACAAAGTATAGATTAAGGGGTTTAAGTCCTACCATTCTTTTCGTGGAAGCAACATAAAAATAAGGACCTCGATCGTGAGTTTAAGGAATTTTTTTACGTTGGCAGCATAATTTACACTATCACTATCTAAGGATCGATTCGCTAGCTAGCAATACCTGCAGGTTGTTGACAAGAACAGCATACATTATTTTCGTTGAAAAAAGCTAGTTAGTTCCTCTCCTATAAATTACCTTAAATTTTCACTGTAAGGTGAAATATGTCAAAAAGGTCCCCTATATCTTGTGAAACAAAACATTCTTCAAGCCAACACATTTCACTTAGATTCAATTTGGCGCATGGAGTTTTAATTGTAATTTAAAATTATAATGTCAATTCCAATTCTCTGAGAATTTGAATTAGTTTAGAATAATAATTCGTATTATTGAGTTATGCAAAAAGAAAAATAATTATGATTAAATTTAGAGTTAAATTTTAATTTCCCTTTAACATCTCAGTAGTCATACATAGGGGTACATTACATTGGAAATGGCAGTAATGCGCAGCCCAAACAAGACCCATTTAATATTTAGTAGGCCCAAAGTTCAAAATAGGTACAATTACACGCAATTGCTTCCTGCATTTCCCAAATTTCTTACTGTACTAGCCATATTGCATGCACTTCCCATATTACTTTCAGAATGATGAAAAGTGCAGGATGCAATTCCATAAGTGCAGAAAAAAACACCCACAATTACAACCAGTGCTCTGGGTTTGAGGCCCAAAAAAGAAAACGCAAAAAGGTAGCGACATATGGTCCTAAAATGTAACGACATAAACGGAACTTATATTACATAATAGTGTAAAGAATATTTGCACTAGTCATTTTTTTAAATATTCACAGATTAGTTAATTTATAATTATAAAATTTCAGAAGATAGTTTTTTGATAAAATAATAAATTTTAAGTCTTGAAATTTTTTTAAGAGCATTTAGGTTTTTTAATGTAGGTTCATTCATCTTAACTCGAATTAAATAGAGATAACTACTAGATAGATAGGAATAAAAAAAACTCTAAATTACTATTGTTAATTTATCTATTAATTTCTTTCATTTCTTTAATGAAAACCTATAGCCTTGCCTAAGTGTGTAATGACTTATCACTAAATCTAATTATGAAAATTAAATATGAATTTGGAGGTATCTGTTGACTTGTCTTGACTTTGACAAAAAAAAGTTAGTTTTAATCAGGTTGGATTTGGTTTTTTTCCTAACATGTAAACGGAAGGTTGGAGTCGAGAGTGTAAACTCTGCCCTCGAACCCTATTCGTTGTGCATGTGTGTATTAGAGTTAGGATTTTTTTTTATAATTACTAAAAGTATAAATTAATTATTTTATAGTTGAATGATTATAATAATTGAGTGACAAAGTTAAATGTATATACATTTGACTAAAAAAATAATTTGATATTTAATTTTTTTATTTATTAATTTTTATAAATTGTTTAAACTAAAATGTGTTTGTTAAATTTATATATATAATTTATTTTAAAAACATATAACCTTTTTTAAAAAGTATATAAGATTAATTTCTTACGAATTTTCCTGTATGCGATCAAACCCAATGACAATGACGTTGGGTTTAAATTTATTATTCCCTCTTTTTATAAACCCAACCCAATCTCATTGTACATTTCATAAGTACAAGAGTGGAAAGAGTCAAATCATCATGGGAAATTAAATGGATAGAAAGGAACACACCCTTAAGTGAATGAATTTAGAAAAATGTTAGGAATAAACTCCCATATATTCTTTTTTCTTAATTAAAATTTATTAAAAATGATAAAAAAAAATTGATTTTCACGTCTTATTTAATAATTAATTTTCTTAATTTTATAATTTCAACTAAATAGTATTCCACTAACAATAATCATGAATTTAATAGCATTGATAAAATTGATCGATCGGGTATCAGTTTACCTATCTTTGGCCTGGTTGTTCAATGCATTTCCTGATTTGTCTAATAATTAATTCAATTTATGATCCTCTAAAATAATATTTTCTTACAAAGACTCTGGTCGTTATATGATGTCTGAATTATATGGATAGTGATAGATTCCTATACATATAAATGTTATCTAGAAGGCCATGTGCAACTAGATGGGGTTGTTGACATTTTCGTGCATATGAATGACATATCTCTTTTTGTTTTTTCAAATGTTAAATTAATATTGAGGTGCTTATATTTGGCAATTTTGAATTAAGTCTGAATATTTTAAAAATTTGTGATTGAGACAATGTTATAATATTTTTAACGTGCTCTAACTATTAATTTTCCTTTTTTTTTCCGCGATCAACTATTTTAATTTCCAATAGTATGCTACCCGTGTGTATACACAGGTTATCTAAGAATTGAGATCTGCTAGAAATGCAAAGCAAGTAGGGATCGTGTACAAGATATATTAAACATTTTACCAACTAACCATAGAATCTTTTTCATCAACACGACTAGATATTTTTAAAAGAAATCAACACAAGTATTTAAGCAAGTTTTGATTTGAAAATTCTGCATAATCCCCCAAAAGGAAAAGCAAATTACTCCTTTAATGATATTTCAGTCCTATAAAATTTAGTCCATTAAATTTAAAAATGTGTAAAGTAATGGTGTAATACTTAATATTTATGAACAATATATAAAACAAACCTTCGAATACAAAATAAAATAACAGTTAATACATAAAAATACCTTTACATATGTAAAGGTGCATCATTCTTCCACCCGTTCTTTTAACTTTGGTTCCTGCAATAGTAAGTAAATGCTTCACAATCATAAGTTTGCTTTATAAGTTAACGTGAATTTCATCATAAATCCTACGTCAATAACTCACTGCTAATAAAATTTAGAAGAATAGAGAGATAAGTTTTTTTTTTTACTGAATATAGAGAGATAAGTTGTAATGTCAAGTAAAAGTGCATCATATTTTGTAATAATATGGATTAAAAACAAAAATTATTATATTTACCGATGCTAAAAATAAAAATTAATAACTAAATTTTGCAGAAGAAAAATATTATATTTACAAGACGAAAAACATATTACTAACTAGAAAAGTGATAATGAAGATTGTAGGAATAAAAAAATGGAAAGATTAAAAAAAATCCTTATATTTAGATGAGACGAAAAAAAAGACAATGTATTCTAATGGTTCAAAAGGTCAACTCCAATCCCCGAAGTGTCCCTATTATTCACCCTCGTTGTCTTCTAAAAGGCTAAAACAAAGCTATGGTTGAGAATTATTATGACAACGGTAAATTAACATATAGCACCTTCTAGTAGCAAGGTAGGGTCCGTACTGTTTGGCCATTCAAGTAAAAATATAATTTGACATTTGAACAATGTTAAAAACTTTTTAAACAAAAAATTATTCATACGAACTGGATTACAAATTAAGGATGCTTGATTCAGACCTGATCCCACTATGGAGAAGAATGTTTTCAGCTTAATCATATATAATCTTTTATTATACAAACATGATAGCATTCAATTATAGTATATTGATATTATAAATATATATATATATATATATATATATAAAATTATGTATGATAAATTTATTAATTTTTATAATATAATTATTCTAAAAATTATATTTAGATTACTTTTAATTGATTTGTATTATAAAAAAATAAATGATCTTTATAATGATACATGTAAATTAAACTCTTAAAAAATTAAAATTTTCCTAATCTTATTCTTATCATGTACCTTATCAAGGAGTTTTCTATTAGTAATATAAATCATGTCAAAAATTCTTTTTTTTTTCTCGTTCTTTACATGCATGTTCTTTACATGCAGATGATGGTGAAGACTTTTCTATCTATATTACCAATGGCCAAATAACTAATGAGAAAGTCCACTCTAAATATTAAAAGTGACATTGATGAAATCATGGAAAGACTTTCATGCAATTCTTTATACATGTAATATATTTACGAATTTATTAACTGTAGTCACTCTTGAGAATATATATATAGAGAGAGAGATTGAGGAAAGGATTGTGCATAATTGCTGAGTACGTAATACTAGTATGTACTTGAGTTATGCATGATTTATGATACTCACTAGCTTACTGTTAGTGGTTTCTTTAGTGAAAAGAAAGAGCAAGCAAGGTCTCATTTATTGAGAGCAATGTATACATAAATCTTGTGACCTCCTTTCTCGTTGAGTAGCATTGAATTAATGGCATATATAGGCCAAGAGCGGATCAGGAACTAACTTGTCCCTTGGGCAGTTGCAACTACACATGGCTGCCTAATTAATAATGCCGTCGCGTCTCTCTCTCTTTCGGTGGTAGTTGGTGCTGGAATCAGTCAAACATTCATTCCTAATGTGGAATGTGAGATTGGAACAATGTCTCTTGTATGAATGAACAGGTGGGATTTTTTTAGTAAATTATCAATTTTATGATGAGCTGAATGATTTTTTGAGTAAATATCAATTTTGATCCCTCAAAGTGTGAGAGAATAATAGATTAGTTCCCTAAAAGATGAAAATTTTGAATTTAATCTATAAATACCTAAAAAGTGTAACAAGTTATTAATCATGTCATTAATTCTTTTTTGTTATTCCTAACATGCATACCTACATGACACATTCAATGATGACTTAATAATTATAAGTTGTCAGTGTGATTGTCACATGTCTAAAAATTGATTTTTCAATTTAATCTCTAAATTTAAAAACTTGTTATCATTTTATTACATAAATTTAATCATTTACAAACATGTTAATCTCGGAATTTAATTACTTAATGTGAGTTTGTTTAAGTTTAAAAAATACTCTAAAATATGTGTTTTTTATATAATTTTTTTTAAGAAACATATAAGATTTGTTTTTTAAAATAAGCAGAATTTTTTTTAAGTAGTTTAGGAAACACACTAAATGTCTTTTTGGTCCCTGGAAGTATTTTTGAATTTTGAATCAAATCTCACAATGCAGGTAAATTACTATAATAGACATTGTCATATTTTTGTACTTTCATTCTATATCTCTTATATTTTTCCATTTCATAGTCGTCACACAAAAAGTCTTGAATTTAATTGCTAATTACTGCTATGTATATAATCACTCATAAATTAATTAATTTTATATTTATAGTATAATTTAAATGATATAATTGATACGAGGAAAGTGAAAAAATATGAGGAATAAAAAATAGAAGTAAGTGAATATTTATCCATAAAGTTACTTCCTTTATCTCATCTTATATATGGCTTTAAGTATTTTATTTTGTTCTAAATATTTATAATTTTAAAATATATAAAAGTAGTTTTTTTCTAAACATATATTCATTTGTTAATATCTCTCTTCAATTACAATTACTTTTAAATTTCTTAACAAGAAATCCATTTTATCATATAATTTGCGATGTATATTAACTTAAAGATGTTTTTAATCTATACAAACATATTTAAATTTAGATTTAGTCTTTTAATTATTTGACTTAATTCTACTTTTAATTAGTCCATTAACTATAACGGATGTGCAAAATTGATTCCCCATTTTCAATTGTATAAATTGAGTCCTAGTTACTTCATTAATATACAGTAGGAATAACGAGATGAGTAAATTAAGGATAGGTTTGGTTTGAATATCCACATACTTGACCTAGAGTGGACCAGTTCGAGAGTAATTTTAAAAGAGACAAAAATCGAAAATCAAATCAAATCATGTAGTCAAGAAACTTACAAGCAATCTCCCCATTTTTAATTTTTATAAAAAAAATACTTATATATAATTATAAATAAAAAATATATTAAGTTATTAATTACTTTTTAATTCAAATAATATACACAAATTAATAAGCAACACGAATCATGAAAAATACGATATTTAAAAATATATAAAAATTTAAGATTTTCCTTTGTCAGGAGACGAGTTATAATATAATTACAAATAGCTGCAGAGTTTTCTGATACATCATGACCTTGAAATTAACAAGAAAAGACTCTTGTCGATCACCTGAAAATTTTATAGAAGAATATAAAAATGTGGTGATTGCGGTCTCGTGCAGCTACTACCATTTATTTCCCACCATTTTATTAATGTACGAATTTGGTTGAATGTAATTCATCAATCCACATGCAATGGAAGTGGACAACTCGAACTCACAAACTTATTTATGGTTTTGCATGGTGAGTCATGCATAAATGTTCAGCTTTACACCAATTCAGAATGACTCTCCTTTGTAAGAAGGCTCTCCCTCTTTCTGACTAGGTGACACAATCTAGAAGGATGACCAAAAAGAAAATAAATTTTGATATGTGACAAATAAATGAAATAATTCATTTTTTAAGAAAATATTTCTAAATATGTTGTAAATATGTGTAGGAACATGCTTGCGACTGTGCCATTGCTTTTTAACCCTCTTCTCCTTAGGTCTTGGAGGATCGTTTTGAAGATATATATTAATTAGCTATTATTTCTTGAAATATTTGTATTCCAAGAATCTTTTTCACTGCACTAGATCTTTTATGACAAATAATTTGCTCGATGTTTTCTCGAGAACAAGTGACCTCATTTTTATTTTTCTCAACAATCAACGTATTACCAACATGTAAATACTGGTTCGATGGACTCACCACTTTTATAGATTTTCACAAAAGTAGTGGTAAAGTCTTCTAAAAATTATGTTAGACCATAGAAAGTTCGAAATTTTTGTAGCATTATTTTAGAGCTTGTTTCATACCATAAAAGTTTTACTTCACATAACACACCAAATGCTGTTGGCCATGATACTATGAAACCTTCCTGTTGTTCTATATAAATACAGATGTGATAATTAAGTATAGTGTCTTAAAATAATGATAGATATATAATTTAATTGTTCCCCAATAGAGATCTCTATAATATTTTAGCTCTATCATGCATATTTCTCTAACAAAATTGTGACATGTATATAGTGTATATAAATGGACTCTCTAAGTAAATTTTGTACGTTGGGTGGTCATCCTCGTGCATCTAGATAGTTCTATTCTCTGCGGAATTAAGACTTTTTCGTGTGAATTGAACGTTATACGTAAGTCTTGTACATGGTGTCATGAGAGAAATACCAATACATTGTAGGATCTAGTGAGAATTTGTAAGATCTGTTCATTTAATATGTTTGTATTTATTTTTCCACTCACATAAATTCATCACGTAAAATCCCGCACTATAAGATTTATGATATACGTTGCACAAGTCCATCTTTTCTCCGGGTCATTCACATGATGGCACGCGTCATATTTAGCATAGGTAGGTGGTATTCAGCTCTTTTGCTTAATATATTTTTAATGCTTATAAAAATATATTATTTTCACCTGTTTCTTAATTTTTTTTAAGAATTTAGTAATAACAAAATTTTATTTGCACAATTTCTTTTATAAATTTTCTAAGTTGGAAAAATAAAAAAATTAAGTGATGTTTTTTATATATAAAAAAATTAAGATGAATTGAATTCTAGAACCTCGATAGAGTCAAAATAAACATCAAGACTCAATGACAAATGTATTTATAGATTATTTACTTTTTTACATCAATAACAAAAATTAAACTTATGAGATATATATGAGTATCTTCCTTACCAACTATGCTAACATTAACATTTATTGAAAAAATGATTTTTTGTTTGTCAAATTTTCTATTTCGAAAACTGTATTATTTAATTCATAAGCAGATAAGTTAATTAAGTTCTCCACTCTTTACTTAGGACATCTAAATCTTTTTATGTTTGTCCTCAATTTTTTTATCAACGTCTTTTACGTATCAATTGTATCTTAATTTCATTCAGTATGATTTAATATAATTATCTCTTCTTTGAAAAAAAGGTTTTATTTTGTTATATATATTTACAAAAATACGTCAACTGTTTTTCCAAAAAAAGAAATGTAAAATTTAAACAACCATTAATTACCCCACTTTGAATGCTCGTCCCATCCCTAGATATCTGTGGTCTTGTCTTGGCAATTATGGTTTCCAACAACTTCTTCACCCAAACACCAAAAGATCAAAGTTCCATAAATAGTCCTAACCAATATTTATTTTGTCACAAGCTCACTTCCCTAGCACACTCCGAAGTCACCCTACAACAACACATACACTCACACAATAATGGAAAAAGGGCAAAGAAAAACAACACCACTACTACTATGCTCTCACATTGTGGTTCTCCATTTGCTCTCCCTAGTGGCCGAGACTAGTGCCAAGGTTTCCGCGGTGATCGTCTTCGGTGACTCCTCCGTCGACGCCGGCAACAACAACTTCATCCCCACCATTGCACGGAGCAATTTCCAGCCATATGGGCGTGACTTTGAAGGTGGAAAAGCCACTGGGAGGTTCTGCAATGGGAGAATACCTACGGATTTTATATCAGAGTCTTTTGGGCTGAAACCTTATGTGCCAGCATACTTGGATCCTAAGTATAATATTTCAGATTTTGCAAGTGGGGTCACTTTTGCTTCTGCAGCAACTGGTTATGATAATGCAACTTCAGATGTGCTGGTAACTCGTGTTCTTTTCAAGAATGAAACCATGCATGTTTTACTTTTTCAATAATATCTCTCTTTTCTTTTTCTTGGTGGCTGGGATATTGCCGTGTTTCAAATTTATTATTTTTGAAAAGTAATGATCTGTAGACACTCCATTCTCCTTAATTTTATTTTGTTTTTTAGGATCATTCTCCTTAAAATATTAGTCAATATCTTTCATTTTTTTATTATTTTTTATCACATAATATCATCTTTTTATGTTTTTCTCTCTGTGAATAACATGATGGTTATTATTGTTATGGATCTCTATTTAGAAAATAATATTTTGTTTGCTTTGAATAAATGAGCAAGACACGAAGTTTTTTTAAGAGACATATAAAATTAATTCAAATTACATAATTTTTTCCCTTGTTTTGCTTCAAAGGAAAAGAAAGAGAGATAGATAAATTTTGAAATTTAAATTAAAACAATTTTTTTATAGAAATTAACTTTATTTTTTGTTATTTTACTTCCTTTTTAATAAAAAAAAATATCATCACCTATATTTTTTTCTTTCCTCTCATCGATCCAAATAGATCACAACATTTTTATGATAAAAAATTATAACATATGTTATTAAAATTTTGACCGTTTATTAAAAAAATCAACCATTATAATTATCATTTTTTTAGAGGAATTATTATTTATTCACTGAAATGCCTTATCCATAATTTAGAGAAGCTAAACCCCTTATTTCCATTTTATTAGATATAGCTATTTTTATGTTTGTTTAAATTATTTATCTATATTCTATATAAGCATGTTTAGTTTAACTTAATTTTAGTGAATAAATAAAATATATATTTTAAAGTTAAGTCAAATTTAAAATTATAAACTAAAAGTGTTAAAAAAATCAATTACGATTAAAATATGCATTTTAGATTAGAAAAATCTAAAACAAATAATATAGATTAAAAAATTAACATTTTAAGAAAGATGTTTAAAATTTATGTAAAATATTTAAATTTAAGAATGAATTCTAATATAAAAAAATTAATTTTTGAGTAAAATTAATCTAAAAAAATAATGTCACTTTCAAAAGAATATATTTAAATTTGATATACAAGATTGTACATATGTAGAGTTACATCACATATAATTTTTTCTCGATCTTTTCAACTATCTCCGCACTGCTACTTCCTCTTTGCGTCTCCGATGTTTCTCTTCTCTGTCAAACTAATAGGAAATTTTTTTTAAAAAATACTTTTTGTTTTTAATTTTTTTTTGTTAAAATCTGAAATTAAAAAATGAAGCTTATGAGTCCATTGTCCAACATATAATATAATTATGCAAATCACAATTTTGGTTGCAGTCTGTGATACCACTATGGAAGCAATTAGAGTACTACAAGGGATACCAAAAGAATTTAAGTGCATATCTTGGTGAAAGCAAGGCAAAGGATACCATAGCTGAAGCATTACACCTTATGAGTCTTGGAACAAATGACTTCCTTGAGAACTACTACACCATGCCTGGTAGAGCATCTCAATTCACACCCCAACAGTACCAAAATTTTCTTGCTGCCATAGCTGAGAACTTCATAAGGAGCCTCTATGGTCTTGGTGCTAGGAAGGTTTCCCTAGGAGGGTTACCTCCCATGGGATGTTTGCCTCTAGAAAGGACCACAAGTATTGCTGGTGGGAATGATTGTGTTGCAAGATACAATAACATAGCATTGGAGTTCAATAATAGGCTCAAGAATTTGACCATTAAGCTCAACCAAGAGCTCCCTGGACTCAAATTGGTGTTTTCTAATCCATATTACATTATGTTGAGTATCATAAAAAGACCTCAACTTTATGGTATGTTGTTATCCTAAACCATGCATGCATGTTTAAGATAATATTGTCTCTTTCTCTCCCTTTTTCTGTTTCAGATAATTGGCACCTTCCTCCTCCCAAATATTTTTTTTTTCACTATGCCCCCTTACAATTTTCCACTTGATTCATTCTTAGTTTTATACACTGTTTCTATCTTTAATAATAACAATGACAAAATCAATAAGATATGAATAAATAAAATATGCATTGAGAATGTAAATTTTTTTTTTTATAATCATCTAGTAATTACAAACTAGGTTCAGATATTTTTAAGATATCTCGTAAGTGAAATTTTATTTTGATCTCTAATAAAAAAATTATTATTTCAAACTTCTCATATATTAAAATTTTTGGTGTAAGTTTCATTTATCAGTAAAGTTATAACGTAATACTATTAATTGATGATAATGTTTGAAAGATTAACTTATAAGATAACACGTTATCACTTATGATGATACTGACTCAAAACAAAAATTTTAATATATTGAAAACTCAAAATAAAAAAAACTTTTATTAAGCATCTAGAACAAAATTGAGTCATTTATCGATATCTCAAACATATTTAAGCCTACAAACTAAATTCGTTAACTTTTAAATAATTAATTTAAAACTTTTACCAAGTTTTGATTAGTTAATTGTATAAAAACCTATACACTGAGTACACATCTCTCAAACTCTTAATATAAAATTGATTATGAGATGTGCATTAATTCATTAATTTTTCTCTCTACAGGGTTTGAATCGACCTCAGTGGCGTGTTGTGCTACTGGAATGTTTGAGATGGGTTATGCATGCAGCAGGGGCCAAATGTTCAGTTGCACAGATGCTTCCAAATACGTGTTTTGGGACTCTTTCCATCCAACTGAGATGACAAATAGTATCGTTGCAAAGTACGTGGTGCTGCGTGTTTTATATCAATTCTTACAATAAATAAATTAATAACTACAAGTGAAATTTTATTTATGTACTAGTATCTCTTCATGTTTGCACATTCATTATAAAGTGCCATTTGGGCTTTCTATGAATGACTGCATGTCGATGTGTACATATATAAAAATGTCAATACAGCACATCCACCATATGATATGATGTGCTGATAATTAGAAATAAGTCGTTTTGTTTTGAACAATATATATAGTATTTATACTTTTCAGGCACTTTACTAGATCCAGTGTCCTCCATGTATGTTTTCCTATATATATATATATATATATATATATATATATATATATATATATATATATATGTCCTATTATGATGGGTCTATAGTTTGTAGCCTATAGTTGTAATATCTATCCATGGTTTGGAAATGTCAGATTCCGAGAGAGATAATTTCCTGTTTTTACTTTGAGGTGAAATTGTTTATAGGCAAAATCAAATGCCTACCTCATTGCCAAATTCACTTTACAGAAACTATCTAAACCTAATTAATCAATTTACCATGAACTCACTTGTTAAACTTAAATTCATCCAAACTCAGTTTCACAGCTGAATGATAATTACTTCATATTAACACTTTATTATTTATTATCAGTATCTTAATAATTAGATACCATTTCTAGGGCATCTATCACTTTTGAAATGTAAATGTTCTTTAAAAACCAAAACGGTACATGAACATTTCCTCAAAGTCATAATCGCTTGTAATTGCAAGTTTATTATGCTGTCATACAACTTTTGACTTTTGAGAAAGTGCATTAGTACAACCAACACCTAACTATGAAACTAATAAAGCCAATTTTTCCGCTTTCATAACAAAACTAAATATAAAACTGCTAGCAAGCAAGCCCAAAAGTGACCAATGAGAGTTTATATGCTGCAACAAGTTAGGCTGCTTAACTCACAAAATTGTGATGAATCATATACATGACTAAATGATTGAAAACTCAACTGGCCGCCCACCATCCATGATTAACAAATATGGCTTATAATTTGAATTTAGGAATGTTTTGGTGTATGCAACCCTTGGACTGAACCAACCTCTCTCTCTCTCTCTGTTGTGTAAAAAAAAGGAATGAAAATGTGGTAATTAGATATCCATCTGTTAATATAAGGGACTCAAGTTATATTGCACAAATAAATCTTCAACAACCAACTACAACTTTTAAAGCTTACGCACGCAAATGAGAAGCAACAATCGTGTTAATTTTTTTTGTTGGATAAATAATTGCATGTTAATTTTTATTATTAATTTATTTTAGAAAAATATATTCAAACAAAGATTAGATGATTTCAAAATTAACTTTATAAAAAATAATTAGTCATTCAAAAATCATTAGTATTAATGAGGAAGTTAATTTCCACTATGGGCCAGGCCCGGTTGGGTCATACCGAGTCAGGCACATCAAAAGCAAAAGTCCAAACGCTCCCATCTCGCCACCGTGAACACCCCGACACAAACACACTCCAAGCGCACGTTAGCAGTCTCCGCCGTCTTCGCCACCGTGCCATCGCCGTCGATGGAGTCTCTCTTCGGCTCGATCAACGTTCGCGACCTCCTCTCGGCGCAGGACCTCTCGGACCCTAACTCCCCTCTCTCAGCGCCGGATCTCCGTCTCCTGATCCAGCGCCTGGAGTCGCAGTCCTTCCAGATCCGTTCTCAGGTGCAGTCCTACCTTGTCTCGCACCACGAAGACTTCGCGCGCCTCTTCTCTCTTTGTAACGACACCGTTTCGCAGACGCGCGAGGTCTCCGATGATGTTTCCGCCATCCTCGGCCTCCTCTCCGACCACCCGATCGATGCCGAGGTGCGCGAGATCGTGTCGGAGACGAAGTCGAAGAAGGAGGAGCTGAAGATGAAGAAGGAGCTGCTGGGATTGGTCGGAACCGTTGTGGCGCTGAACCAGAGATTGGAGAGTGTGATGGAAGCGTTGAAGAGTGGAAGATTCGAATTCGCGGCGCAAGGGTTGAAGGAGTTGAAGGTGGCGCTGAGGATTGGTGATGAGGATGATAGGGAGCCTTTGGTGTATGGCTTGTTGAGGAAGGAGTGGTCTCAGTGCTTTGAAGAGGTGCTGCTCTACTTTCTTGTTGCAGTTTTTTGTGGTTCGGTTTGGTGCATTAGGTTTGTAGTTATGTGTTAATGCGTGAATTTGGTGCTTTGAATGTGTACCGATTGAGATAAAGCCTTTCAGAATGTTGAAACTGAAATAGGTTTTGGTAAGTGGTAATTTCAAATGCATTGACAATGGAGTGTTAAAGGAATGGAAATCAGCATTGATGTATGGGAATGTGCAATAAAAAAAAATAACTAATGGTTTTGTTCATTTTTATTTTTTTTCATATTTCAAGGCTAAGTACTCAGTTGTATGTAAATAAAATGCTTAGTATCCTGTGGTTACCATTGGTCTGGGAACTTATTTATGAAGTTTGAATTCAGCCAAGTATATTTTACTCGGAAATTTTTCAACTAAACATAATGATGATGATAATGATCATATAATGATGTCATTGGTGATGATAAACTGTGTAGGAAACACTTTATGCGATTTTGTGGTTGAATTATATTTTCGTTGATATGTTTGACAATACAATCAATTCATGTGATCTGTGCCATAGTAAATGATGGTTGGATAGTTTGTGATTGTTTTTAGAGGAATTCGATTTGGGTTTGTAGATTCAAGAGGTCCTCGTGAACTTTATGGAAAAGGCAGTACGATTTGATGGGGATTTGAATCAAGTTGAAATCAAGTATCACTTAGAAGTTGAGAATGTGAATGGGATTCAATTACAAACAGTTCTGGAGGCAATGGATGTAAGTTAATACATTATATTCCCGTACTCTATTTGGAACATTGTATTCTATTCCTGTTGTGCTGTTGTAAAGTTAGAAATTGATGAGCTCTGTTGAATTTATTTGTTCTTCCTCTAATTTATGTCATTTTTTAGGTAGTTGGTATTCTAGAGTATGGGCTTGCTAAAGTTGCTGATTTGATGATCAAGTATGTTATTACTCCTTTTGTAAATCATGGACGACCTCTTTCATTTCTCGAGGAACTGCATCAAGAATTGGCTTTACTGAAGATAGTTCCATCACCAGATAGTAAGGTGAGTCCGTGAGTATGATATGTTAGGGTCATAAAATCAATTCTATTGCTCATGCTTTGCCATTTTATGACAGAGACACCCGCCTGCACCTTTGGCAGGGGACGGTGTTGCTTGCCTAGTTGCCTTCCTGTGTTATTGGTTTATTCATGGACAGCATTCTCAATTTTTTAGTTGGGATTTTCTTAAATAAATTAGGAAGCATTGTCATTTAACTGGTATGTTATTTCTAAATATCTAATTTTCATTTTGCAGTTTGAATATTTGGATGGAGAGTTTCTCTATTCAGGGATTCTGCTGTTTATCAAATTTATTTACAGAAGTATTTGCTTCCAGAAAAGTTCTTGGATGCGATGTTTTGGACGGTTGACATGGCCTAGGATATCAGAGCTAATAATATCTAGCTTTCTTTCGAAGGTTTACTCTTCAGCCCTATGCCATTAGAAACTTGATTGAACGAAGACCGCATACATGCATCCTGTGCTTTGAAACAACTCTAAGGATGTGTATCCAATATCCATAAAAATACCATTTCTTTGATTTCAATTGAAATTGGATTGAATGCTGTTGTTGCCTTATAATATTCAAGTGCATTTGATTTCTACCATCCCTACCAACAAAAAAAGATTACTCTGAATCTTGTCTATCTTGTGATCTAGAACAATTATTAGTGGTTAGTTGTAGTATCTGAAAGCCAGAGGGAAAGTGCTGTGCGTATCTAATAATTTGCAGATAGTCACTCGAGATGTCTGATTTCAGGTTGTCCCAACAGATGCATCAAAACTTCCTGACTTTCAGAAGATCATTGCTTGTACATCTAAATTTGAGATGGCTTTAAAAGAGCTTATGTACATTTCAGAATCAGATGACAAAGATAACAGGCTGAGCAATTTTGCTGAAAATGTTGAGGTTCACTTTGCATTTAAGAAAAAGACAGAGATCTTGGCTAACGCTAGAAATCTGCTTCTAGAATGTGACTTTTCAATTCCTCAAGTGAGTTTCCTGACTGGGAAAATTCTTCTTTTTGCTATTGTGATTTTTAATTATTTAAGAATGTTTCTGTAGGAGTATACAAGGGATGGTTCTGTTTGGAAGAGTGATGAAACTTCTGCCCAGTCATCCAGCCATGTGGTAGATTTGCTTTTCTTATCACAGAGGTGTCTAGTATCCAAAGCAGCCAAACAATTGATGGAGCTAGTTCATCAGACGCTACAGGTATACCATCCAGAATAATGAAATATTTTACACTCTGCAGCATATTTTATTTGAAATATAAACTGTGGACTATATATATACTGTTTCAATCAGTAGATGTACGCTAGTTTTACCAGGTCTATCATGATCGAGTTATTTCCTATAGAGGTCATTCTCATTGCGGCCTGACTGTAACAATTGCTGTACAGCTGATAAATTGAAAGAAAAGTATACAAAATGATAAACTCCACCTCCCCAGTTAGTTCTAACATGTTTTAGAATAGTTAGAAGAGGGATCTAGAATTGGTCCCACTGAAAAACACCTGTGAATGGTATATAGTTAAGGGTGCTGATGGAATATTATCATAACAATTAGGTTTCAGCCGAAAGTCTCTAACCTGTTACTTTCGTTCGAGGTTCATAGTGCTCTTCCAGTAGCTCAAAACTAGGGGGCCTGCTAACAATATTATTCACCTCACCTATTAACCTGCAATGGTGTCATCTTTGAATATAGGGATTAGACAGTTGATGACAAAGTGCACTCTTTGTTTTTCTTTTCTTTCATGTTACTAATACTGTAATGTTAATTGTTTGATTATTGAGCCATACTAATACTCTTAATTTAATTAACATCCATTTAAACATTTTCAGTTTATTGGCCTACAAATATTTTAATATTAATAGTGCAGCTGATCAATGCAAATGAAAATTTGCCCAGGATGTTTGCCTGTCATCTACAAGAGTTGCTTTTGAATTTTATCACACAGCTAGAGATGCTGTACTACTTTATGAAGTAGTTGTCCCTGTCAAGGTTAGTCCATGTAAACCAGTGGCACTACTTCTTAGTATTTCTTTCATCATGGATTGATTTTATGGGGTGAATTCTAGAGTAATGCAAGTTTATGGCCAATATAATTATGAATTCTAGAGTAATGTCATTTGTGCTAATATTAATACCTTTCCTGATCTTTGGTTGAGATTACCTATTACCTATAAATGATATCCATTATCCAATACATGTGGAGGATTTATGTTCTTTATGATGTTAACTTGTTGTATATGTCAAGGCTACCAGTGTATTTGGGTTAGTTGTTGTCTGTGTATACTGTCAGCTTACAGTAATAACTTTTGTTTTTGATTTGTGAAGCTAGAGAGGCAGCTCAATGGCATCAATCAAGTAGCCATTCTGTTGCATAATGACTGTCTTTATCTCTCCCAGGAGATTCTTGGGTTTGCATTTGAGGTATACATGCTTGAATAACTGAGGATGAAGTAAATTTACAATATTTAAATAATTTACTATTCTTTAAGTTTTAACCAAAAAAAAAAGTTTTTCTTTAAATTCCTGGTTTATTTTAATGTTAGTTTGTATTATTTGCTTAAAACATTACTGGGGTCAATGCCTCAAATGAGTCAAGGAAAACATACCTTGTTTATTTTTTGTTAGGTTTTTTTTTTTCTTGGCTCATGCATTATGCTCTTTTCTCAGTATCGAACAGACTTTCCAAGTTCCATGAAGGAGCATGCTGTGTTTGTTGATTTAGCTCCAAGATTTCAGCTGTTGGCAGAAGAAATATTGCAGAGACAAGTTCACCTTGTTATTTATAATTTGAAGGAGGTACTTTCTTTATTGAAATGCTTGAAGCATCTAGCGATATCTTACTAATAGTTGACACTTTGCCTTACTGACCTGCACTTTTCCACATGTGCCCATGTTATAGGCTATAGATGGTGCTGATGGATTTCAGAATACTCATCAGATGAAACAGTTTGAGTCAGCTAAATTCAGCATAGACCAGGTAATTTTCTTGTCTGTATAATATGTCTACAATACATTACCATTTGTTATCCCATATTTTTTTTTATGCCTCATTTCCTTTGTTCCTTTTTTTGGAGAGATTTATTACATAGGTTACTAGTATTAGTTGATGTCTTTCTAGTTTCACAAATGACATGACTGAGTGTACTTGATTAGGTTGTTTTCATTCTGGAAAAAGTACATATCATATGGGAGCCACTTTTGCTGCCTTCAACTTACAGGAGAAGCATGTGTACAGTCTTAGAGTCAGTTTTCTCAAGAATTGCTAGAGATATACTTCTGTTAGATGACATAGCTGCAGAGGAAACTTTACAGGTAGAATGTATACCATAATACAACTAATTAATGCTTGTAGTTGCACCATTGTATTTCATTTGTTGGTCTAAGCATTATTCCACTCATATTTTCAGCTACAAAGACTTATTTATTTAATGCTGGAAAACTTGTCATCATTATTTGAGTCTCTGGCCCCTGGAGAACAGAATTTACATGAGTTCCCTGCAGAGTCTCTTGAAGATCTTATCCCATCCTTACATAAAATCCGTAAACTATCAGGCATGCAAAGGCATCTTCTTAATTATTTCTTTTAAAGATGTTGGTTTGATTATCATTGACTCATCCATGATCTTTCATTTGCCTCAGAATTATTAGATATGCCTTTAAAATCCATTACAGCATATTGGGAGAATAAAGAATTGCTCTCTTGTGGCTTTACAATAACTGAGGTATCATTTGGTTATTGATGACTTTATTTCTTGGTCTTATTGGGACAATATATATATTTTTCCTTCATTTATGTTAATTATTTTCACTGCCCTTGGATTGTTATTTTATGTCAGAGCTTCAATTAGCCAGTGACCTAAAATGACAATATATATATTATATATCTTTTTGACAAACACATTATGTAGATTCTTCAATCTGATTTTCTCTTTCCCATTATTCCTTATAACGTTCTACTTTGTTTGGACAAGGCTCCTCTAAAGAGCTTATCTTCAGTTAATTTAAAGTGAATCGCAATTTAACTTTATATAATTAACGGATGAATACACCCTTGCTTACTTTAGAGACATTTTCATTTTAGAGAAGGTTTATCCCATTTGTTTCACCCGGAGTTTCACTGTATATTCATGCGATGGGACTCGTTATTACACTAATTCTTTCTTCATTTTCCTTTATTTGATTTTTTTCCTTCTCTTTCCAGTTCAAATACTCCTATTTTTAAAGGGAAAAAAATTGTGAACCAAATTGCTACTACAGGAAAAAATAACTGAATGGGTTATTACATATGATTGACCAGTATTTTTTGTTCTATAAAAAATGATTTTGAAAATGCATTCATGTTATGCAATTTTAAAAATATTGTATTAGAACCGTATTTGATAAGCTTTTTCTTCACATGCATTCTCACTATGTTTCTTACATATCTGATTGTTGACCTTTTTTGCAGGTGGAAGATTTCATAAAAGCTATATTTACAGACTCACCTTTAAGAAAAGATTGTTTATGGAGGATACAAAATGCGAGCATTTAGAATTCATCTAACTTCCTACTAAATTTATAAATCACGAAGAACACACTGGAGTTTGAGAGTCAGAGATGATCGGTCACCTAGGCAAAAATCATGCGAGTTTGAGCTGCCACTCCAAATATTACAGATAGCAGAAAGTACAGATTTGAAGCAGTTTCGAGCTGCTGATGAATTTTCTGATGAGGAGGCATCCCCATGAAGATTTTTTTGTCTTTGCTGAAGAAGTAATGGTCTCTTTTTTCCATCCCTTTCCGTTTAAAGCAAAACTGGGGAGGGGTTTGGTGCAGAGTTGTGCCTCGTTTCCATTATACAGCATCCTAGTTGTTGTTTATTAATAGGAAACACGGATATATACTTGTAATGCTACTACTACAAGGCAGATTTAGTGAGACCATTTTTAGATGCTGATAGATAAACGATTGTGGCACAAATGTTGGAAATAGCATTTTTCATTCAGGTCTTGTGACTTGTGATTCGCATTATTACGTCAAAAATGTTGCATTTGGTTGCAGTGTACAATTTCCTACATGACAGTTACACCACTATTGGAAGACTTAGGAAGACAGCATAACCTAGGGATGGAGGTTTAACAGAGACAATTATTAGTTAACAAATAACACTGCATAACGAACCAAAAACCTAGTCATAGAACATACAATATAAATACATTTCTAGTGGGGATGCAAAGGGGATCGCTTTTAGAGGTGTTTAATCCGACAAAATTTGAAAAAAAAAATCAATATAAAAAATTTGAAAAAAAAATTCTGAATTGGATCAAATTTCAGATGTAATTTTAAAATAAAAATCCAATCTAAATTGAATTTATACGTATACATACCTTTATAAAATTTAATACAACTCAGTTACATTTTGTTTTTTATATATTTGTAAAATTATCATAACTTAATTATGAAACGCATTTTTAAAAAATATATTTAATTAAATATAACTCCTTAATAACTACTCGAATATAAATATATCAATGCAAAATTATTTTACTATATATTTGAAAATCTATTCTACTATTAAATATAGATGAAATATTTTAAATTTTTAACATTTTAACTTTTTTTTATCATGTCTTACAATTTATTTATTATATATATTTTACCATTCAATCCAAAAGGTTCAACTATTGTCACTTTAAATTAAATTAGATTGGATCAAATTTAACTTTTAAACTAATCCTAATTTCTCTTTAAAATCAATTCAATCTAATTCGCAAAGATATACTACTTAGTACTTAGGGGCTACGATCCGCCAGAGATTTAGGTCAAAATAGTATCTTCACCATACTTATTAATAACTAATGATTTGTACACAAAAGGTAGATAAAAAATAATTCCTTTGTTAAGAAGGTTGAACCTGTTGGCTGAATGCTCATTGATAGGGAAAAGAAAATACCAAAACATGCTAACATTTTCCTGAGATATATCAGTACCACTAAATGACATCAAAATCCTCATAAGATCACTCATCACTAGACTGGTCTTTAAATTGGAACATGGAAAAACAGAACAGTGATCACAATCATCATGAGAAACAAGTTGCCAATAATGTAAAAATCGGTGGTTGAAACTTTAATTTGGTATAAATTTCTTCTAAATTGATCATAGCTCATCCTTGCTTGAAGCATCTTCCCCCATTAGTTCTTCAAGAGAAAACTCATCCTCCTCAATTATTTCTCCATCTTTTCCATCCCATGGTTCTGTCTTTACAATTGTTGGAGTTCCTTCAATGGGCAAATTCCCTTTGCCTCCACGTCCAGCTTCTTTCACAAATTCTCTGAAGAAAGTAAATAGGTAAAATTCAAACACTTGTTCATCTCAATAGAGTGTTTAGTATTTAGCATATAGCTAGATGAACAAACTTACATAATTTGGTCAAGTTCAAAAGCACTCTTGAGAGGAGCATAAACAGCTTTCTTAAGGTTAAGGGCCACTAAAGCTGGATAACCATACCCTCCAACACCCACATTCTTCTCAAGATCTGGCTGCTTCCCTGCAGCTACCCAGACGTAACTGTCCACGACACAAAAATTCAATTAATGTTAAGAATTTGTCAACAAAGATTTATTAAAATATGCATATATAAAGGATTGGCAACATTAACAGAATCAACAATTTTAGATGTGATGAGATTAACTGACAGAGTGATATTAAGGTGTGGAATCTAAGCAAAATGTTCATTTTTTACTTGCCTGTATGGACTCCTTTTAAACTTCTCTGCAACTGATAATAACTGCTGAAGATATCTGTTTCTTCCCTCAGCCTTGGAATCCAAAATGTCAGGAAGGAAGGCAACAAAACAGATTGCAGCAGAACCACATTTCTCTTCCAAAACATCCTATAGAGAAGTTTCATGTAAATTATCTTAGGCAAAGCACATGTTAGGGAAATAAAATAGAGCATTTATTATATCAAAAACACAAATCAGTAAATAGAGCATCTATTTTAATAATCGAAATCATTTAATAGAAAGATCCGTTATCTTGTATTCCTCTCTTTTAAACCAATGCACAACCAAGTAAAGTAGGTAGGAGAGAAAATGCTTACTGGACTGTATAGCTCTGTCACTTCGGGAGGAGCAATGTTTGTTTCCAGCTGCTCTAATGCAAATGATTCAATAGCCGAGGCAGTTCTTGCGCCTTCATAAGGAATAGGACTATCTTTATCAGCACCAAATACCAAGATTGTAGGGAATCCTTGAACTTTGAACCTGCTCATTAGAGACTGATAACAAATATCCTGTCAGAATAATATAAACAAAAGAGCATAATAAAAAATTAAAAAATAAGGCTGCAATTAAGAGTCTTACATTGTTACCCTTCCTTATCAAGAAATAAGAATATATAAATTAAAAAACATGCAGTGACCATCTTGATCCCCACCAAAGGAGTTATTATTGGTTCTTATCAACTATTTAGGCATATAAGATTACCTTTTCAGCATCACAGTCAACATGGCCCAGTTTAACCTTCCCTTTCAAATTATTGGATGCTTTCTTCCACTCAGGAGCTAATTTTTTACAATGTCCACACCTTTGGGAAATAAAAGAGGATGAATGTTATTAGAGCTACAAATCTGAAGTAGGAACACTTTAGATTCAGTCAGGCAATAGATCATGATATCGAAAATTAGATTTTGAAACACAGGCAGCACTTACCAAGGTGCGAAAAATTCCACAATCCAGAGTTCTTTGCTTTTGATCACCAATTCATCAAAGTTGCCAGAGTTTAATTCTACTGAAGAACTGGTTTCTGTCTTTTCACTAGATCCTCCTGTTGCTTTTCCACTTAACCGATCCTTCAAAAGAGCCTTTACCTATACATGAAGATAATGAATGTATAAGGAGGCAATATTTTGGAGTGATGGTATTAAAGTTTACTACCAGAAAAAAAATGCATATTAGAAACATGGGAGAAAGACTTAGCAATGAGTAACAAATCACAAAAATTAATTGGTCAATTACAATGTGATAGTCTGCCCATTAAGATTTTTATTTATTATTCTGATAAAATTATAAAAAGCTTTCCATTGAGCAACAACGTATCAAACATCAGTCAATCAAACATGAAATCATGAATTATAACTCAAAACTGAATGTGAGTGAATTTTTTTATTATTATTTATTTAGACCTGCATTTACAAGTAGTCACACAATGCTCAAACCCTAATCCCAATACATCCAAATCCTCACCCTGCTTAGATTTTCTACACTACCAAGTGGTGTGTAAAAAGAATTTCCCTTTCAAATTTTTAATAAGAATCTCATTTACTTTGTAGTCATTAAATTTTTCATAGAAATACAAGAAATTGTTTTGTTTGTTACAAAAGAAGACATCCATATACTCTATCCAAAGTCCAACATGACACATGCAATAACACTTCTCATAAAACATCATAAATATTAGACCACGTTTGTGGCAAAAAGGTTAAAAAAACCACAAGAGATCCCAATAAACCTGTTGAAGTGCAAATTCAGCAATTGGTTTGACATCTCTTGCTCCTTGGTAATCAACAGGTGGCTTTCCAGGTGCAAACACTTTTATAGTTGGAAATCCTCTAATTCCATATTCCTGTAGAGTACGGAATCAAGAAAAAGTTACACACTCAAACACATGTGAAAATCTAAATGTTTTTTAGACTTCCAGATTCAAATATAAAGTTATAATGAAAATTGAAGAAAACAGCCCATAACTGAAAATACCTACAAGGAGTACATGAACCTCATGTAAATATGCAGATGTTAAGAAGAAACAGAAAAAGAATGTCCAAAGAGATATTATATCTTGTACATGTAATATATTCTTTGGTTGCTTTACATACAGAGTGGGGGCTAGATACGAAAACTTTACACATACAATATTCTTGCATGTAGATATGCCATAAAACAAACAACTAATCCAAAATGGCTGAGGTGATCAGATCCAATTAATCATATTCCAATTATTTGAAACAGTTCCAAGGGCTCAAACGATTATGAATAACAAAGCCGTGTTTTGCATCATGCTTGATCCACAAAAAGGTATTTCCAGTGTACATTATACACAAAAGTTAAGCATATAATAAAGAATCTTCGTAATTCAGAAAAAAGCTAATTACAAGAACCAAAGAACACATACAGCATAGTCTTCATTTAATAGATTTCAACATTTCATTAAACATAAAAAATGTCATCATTAATGAAGAAATGAACAATAGAAAAACCTGAGCCAAAGACGGGTGAGCATCAGCATCAATTGCTGCCACAGTAACAACACCCTTCAACACAGTAGCTGCCTTCTCCCATATAGGAGTCAGAGCCTGACAGTGTCCACACCATGGAGCAAAGAATTCAACAAGAACAACTCCATTTGAATTCAGAACCTGCCAAGTACCCTTGATTTCAGTCATAAAAAAACTACAACCACAAAATATCAAACTTGATATCTCTACATGCCCAGATGGATTTCAAGAGCGAAGATGCGAAATTTAACGTTTCCACGCAATACCCATTTGAAAAAAGTGTCAAAAACAGTGAGATCACGAAACGGGGCACTGGAGAAAGGGTTAAAAAAATTAAACTTGATTCACCTTGGACTTGAAGTTAGAGGGAGTGAGTTGAAGCACGGGTGTGGATGCTCCATAGAGTGCGTATGAAGGGGTGAGGTTGAAGATGAATAACAAAAGAGAAAAAGAAACAAGAAATGGGGTTCGAAATTGAGACTTTGGCATTTTCTTTCTCTCACACTTAGCACTCTGAATCTTCGCAGGGAAGAAAGAACCCTTCTTGGTTTTTCTGATCGAGGACTCTCTATTGCTACGTGTGTCATCCAATCATATATTTACACGTCAGACTCCCATGTTAGCAAATCAAATTTCTTTCTTGCATACTTGAAAGTTAAAATAAAGAATTTGATTAATGTTAAAAAAAATCTTACCTTTAATTCAATCTATTAAAGGAAGCATATTACCATGGAAAGTTTTTAAAACCATGGGCATTTTTTTATCTGTATGGTAAGAATATTTTACATTGAAAATACATCAGTATTTACATGAAGAATAGTATTTAAATAAGAGTAAAAATATATTATAGGATAATAAAAATCCCACATAAAAACACTAATATTTTGCATATACCCTTATTAATATACTTAAATGATAAAATAAAAATGTATTGCACGCATAAAAACATTTTATATGAAAGTACATTTATAGTCATATAAAAAACTATTCATATAAAAACTTATTAAGATTTAGGGATCTATTTTTCTAGAGATACACTTTATAAGAATATAAAAACTTATTAACATGAATTTCTTTTTCTTTTTAATTTTTATATACAAGCATGTTAATATGCAAATTATTATAAATGTTTATATTAATAGAAATTTCACATAATTTTTTCTACTATATAATACTTATAAACATTTTTTATATGTTCACAATAAAAGCATGCAAACATTCCTGTATGATATAGAGGTCAATAAATCTAGTTTATTTTAAAAAGTAATTACTCTTTAACACTTTTGTCTATACAAGATATATCAATAGTTGAAGCATAATAAATAATTTACATGTAAAAAAAATTCCTACTTATTTTTCATAACATAAATTAAGTAACATGAAACATACCCATATTCTAATTAAGAGCAAGGTTCTTATTTTCTAGGTACTCAAGATATATAAAGATATGGAAAGATAACCTATATATATGGTTATCCCAACTTTGAGATTGGCAACTCTGGCCATTCTGTGTTTCTAAGGACTTTTCCTTAGTATTAATATCGCCTTGAGTAGTTGATAAACCCTATACATTAATGCATATATCTGCCATTGACTATAATGTGTTACTCGTTGAGGGAGAAACATTGGGATTGCTCGAAGCTTTTACTTGGATGACCGATCTCAGCCTTACTCATGTTATTTTGAAGTCAGATAGCAAAATAGTTATAGATAAAATTAACAATTTTGCTGCAAATGTTACAGACATAAGATATAATTGCTGGGTGTAAAAACATACTTGTGCAGAATCCAAATTCCAAATTATAGAGTAGACTTTGTAAAGAGACAAGCAAATACCGTTGCACACTTGCTAGCAAGGAGAGCAACAGATCACACTTGCGCTTCATCTAACTTTCATCAATTCGTTCGGGATACCTAAAGATACTGATTCAATTAAGTATCACAGACTGCCACTTTAAATTCGAATGTGCAGGATGCATCTCCATGTATTTTATAAGATCGTTTACTTGCAACTTGTGCAAGTACAACTATGACATCAACACCAATACTTATAGGTTACATATTACCTTTCAAGATATAACATGGAGAAAATAACTGTGGAGGAGAAAGTAAACTATTGGAACAGACCACATTCCAACTTTGATAGATTACGCAACCTTGAACCTTGGGTTCATCATTTGTTGCACTTTGGAATTTTTGTTTCACGTCTTTCGTACTAGTTGTCTGAATAGATTCAAGTAAACCATTACACCACTCGTTTTATGTTCCACCATAAAGAACTCCCACCTCGTGGCTGAGACAAGCCCCACATCGACTAGGTTTTAATACAAACCATTCTTTATAAGTCTCTGACATATGAGTCAGTTTGCCGAGCTGGGTAACGCTAGCATGTAACCTAAGTAGGGGCATCAAAGTGATGGAACATGGCTTGGGCTATGCTCGGTTGGGCTAGTAGATGCATAATGCTGGCCTGCCCACTCCAAGTTAAGAGTTGGGTCCTGGGACTCAGGCGAAGGCTCGGGTCTCCTGGCTCCTAAACTGGAGGGCACAGCGTGAGGCTGGCTTCACAGAGCAGCGATCACCTCCGGCTCTTAACAGTGGAGGGATAACAGGCTGCAGCACTTCTGGCCCACCATGACCGGGTGTATCAAGCTCCTGAACCATCATTTTTTTTTCTGTAATGAATCAAGTGATATTTTTATTTCACACTTTCTTATACAACAGATGGTAAAAATTTCTGGGACTAATTTATTATTTACATCCTAATCCCTGATGGCTTCCAATGGCATGTCAAGATACACAGCTAGTTCTTCCTTTAGCAGTTTTAGGTTTCCCAAGATAAGCCCTTCTGAATAATCATCCTAGAACCAGACGTTTGAACTAACCCAGTTGGATTTTAACTGCTACCATTTCTATAAAACCTCCAATCAAACTTGCAAATCAAATTTGTCATCAGAGTTATGAAAAGAAAGTGCATCCATTAATGAAGTAACATTTTGGTGTGTATGAGGAGAATGTTCTAGAAGTGCAGATGAATTGATCAAAAGATTCCAAACAATAATTTTTTCTGTTCCTAATTTTAATTATTTTCTCTAACTGATCTCGGTATGTTAAGCACGAATTATTACATGGTCTTAGACCAATTATATGTCCATAATCTCTACTATGTAGGTGAAAATTTTAATTTACGAGAAAATTCATAAAACTCAACTATAAGTCATATAGAGATTAAGTGAGACCATAACAATCTCAAATTATTATATCAGACCATATAATAATTTCTCCATTTAACTAAGGTGGACCTTCCGCATTACATGCCAAGAAATCTATTTTAAATTTCCATTCACGAACCTCTAAATTTTCAAGATTTTGGAGTCTCACGCACCGTGTGGGACCCTTACTTATATGCTTCAAGTCAGCTAGATTCTCCAAGTCCATAACATATCTTTTAAATATGATGGATCCAGCTTTTCATCACTTGGAAGTCATGTTGGTTGAAAAACGCCTTATATTTATATTTTACCGTTCCAAAACCATAATGTTTCCACATTTTTCAGAGTAATGCTGAAATTTCATAGATATGTGCATGTATTTAATCACAATTTCAACTATTAATTATCTAATCAACCACTTTAATTGCACATTATCTTCTAAAGTGTACCCTTCACTTTAGAGGAATGGAATAACTGTGTCTGCGTAAGATGAAGCTGGCCGGTTGTGAGATATTATCATTTATTTATGACACAAAATCACATTGATTAACTTGCAAGGCACTAAACTGTGAACTAGTCTAATAGAATCCATGAGTCAAATCATCAAATTAATGCTGTTTTGCTAATATGAGTATGTCTTGAGCATAACTGCATAATACATTCTTCTTAAAGCTTCTTGGGTCCATCCGTTCATATTAGAAACAATCATCATTCATAAGTTCCTAATTGCAAGTGACAAGAAATGTATTTTCTTAGAGACAAGCTGTTCTTGTTAAAACATTACTACCTTGATGATTCATTTAAGTGTAATGTTGATAAATCAGCTTCACAGTATGATGTAGAATCTTGGTGATACAAAGCTAAAGGTTTGTGGTTTTGTAACAAGCCTAGGCTAACTATAGATATTGTGAAGCTACACACAAGAATTGTTAAAAAAAAAAAAAACCACAAGAAAATGCCAAAAAAATTAAATGAAAAGAATGAAAGAAATTGCTCCACAAGAAATACTGTAAAATCATGATTATAATTATACATCAAAAATCGGTTTAATCCAGCTATAGATAACACACTGAAGTAAGATTTCAGGAATTTCCTTTAATAATATCATCTTCTGTAAAATTACATGCTGGTATTTCTGTGCTATTCAATTCTATGATTTAGAGACAGGTAATGACAATATTCTATAAGGAGTACTCTTCACTGATATCACTGAAGCCTAAAGAAAGATATAAGAGGTTCATATACATCTCGGTGAGCATTTTCACCCATAACATAATCTGCATGTGCATAATCATTTCTATACTGCACTACTAGCTTATCTGCATCATGATCTTTAAGAATTTCTAACAGACGTTGCACATCCTTAACATCAGAAAGAGCATCAGCCCCTCCATAACTCAGGAAGATAGGAAGGTCATTTGGAAGTCTTGTCATGTCATATACTGGAGGAGTGGGTTGTCCATAGTGTTTCATGTTCTCATCTCGGTTCTCATAATCAAACATTGAAGTGGTTCCTTCTCTGATCACTGACATCCATATATGATTAAAATTCATATCACCTCATGAAAAACAAAAACTATTCTTATTAACAGCTATTATCAGTTAAATTTCCAACATCTATGCTAGTAAGTTATATGCTTTCTTTTTATCATGAAATATAGGATATATTGGTGTCTGCATGATACTTAAATTAGGGAAATATGACCACTTACTCTGAGATAGATGGATCATGTTCTTTGTTGCTGTTGACTGAGGCTCATGATCCAAAAAAACATTTACAATCGAAGGGTTCAGGCAGCAGTTTTGGCCTGAAAGCATAATAGTGTTGTCAATATAGGAAACAACGTGTTAAATATAGACATTTCTTTTGGTGGTTGAGGGGAGGGGGTTCCTCAGGGTTAATAGCATAATAAGAACATGAATGAAACCTGTGAAAGAGGTCAACAAGTTGGTGCAGTCAATGCCTGTGTTATTGCACAAGTCCTTTAGAAACTTAATAACAGAATCCCTATTCAAACATGAGAAAAAAAAAAATGAAATTAGACAAACCCTCATATGATTGGAGTCACTAACAAGCTTAGTCATAAACTGGTACTTCTCAATTTCATCCCCCAAAGTTGTATGTATTATGATTATTATCACGTCTTACAGAAAATTTGGTTACCAAATTAGTCCCTCAAAAATTTAAAACATTGATGTATTTGTCCTACAAAGACTTCGTCACTGAACTAATTCTCTAAAGATTTAAAATATCAGCATGTTGGACCTTATGAAGAAACAAAGGGTAAGAAAAACTCTTTTAAGGGTCAAATTTGGTGATAGATTAAATATTTGAAGACATTTCAGTGATAAAATCTTTGGAGGACTAAAGTGGTGACAAAAAGAATCTTTGAAGGACTAATTTGGTGACTAAAATGTTTGAAAGACTAATGTGATGATGCATATAACTTTGGAGGATCAAATTCATGATTCTCTTAAATATTAGTTACTTTACATTCAATGGAAAGCACAATTTCACATCAGGATGGATTCTGGCTCTGATCTTATTCTATCCACCTAGAATTTTGAGAAATTTCTTGTATTATATTCATACAACATAAAAAGTTTGAACTATGAGGAAGTAACATTGCAGCCTTCTTATTCTTAGCCACAGTGCAAAGAAATGAATGACAATGAATGATAGATAATGAGAGTTACTTACCCTCTCATATTAAATTCAAAGATTCCCAAATTGTACAGTGACTGTAGGGAGGTAAAAAAAAACAGATTTTTAGTGACAATCTTTTGAATTTTAAAAACAGAAATTTTCTTTTCCTTTTTTCTTTGTCCAAAAATAAAAGCATGTTTATAACTAAATACCTCTGCAATAAAGTTTTCAGCAGCATTTTTAGCTAGGGGTGAAGTCAGCTGACCAACATAAGCAATTGGGCTAAGTAAGGCAGCTGATCTCAACATGTTAAGTAACTGATCTTGGGAAAGAGCAGCCAATGCAATCAAAGTTCCCTACAAAAGAATTCGACACTCTTCAGTCAGCATCACATTGAAGAAAACCAAAGACAAGAAGAGCGAGTGCAGCATGCGAAATTCACCTGTGAATGACCAACATAGTGCATTTTTTGTCCAGTTAGATCATGCACATACTTGAATGTGGCTGGAAGATCATGTGCAACTAATTCATCCCATGACCAATTCCAATAATCCTAAAGAAAAAATAACTTAACATAACAAATAGAACCAAACAAATTGCTGACCATAGGAAGTGAAACAACATTTAGTAGACAAACTAACCGAGCTATTAGAAGGTAAAGATGTATGTTGCCGGCTAAATTTGGTTCCACGAGTGTTAGCAACCCAAACATCAAACCCATTATCCACCAAAAGGAATGCAAGAGACTGGTTTGAAGGTAGCAATAACCATGTTATGCCATCCTGCAACCACAACATCACATTAATTGCCAACATTACCGACAAAATCCATGACATATAGTTGCTCATGAAACTATTAATTAATTTAGTAACCATGAAAAGTCCATGCTGTAGAAGAACCGGTGGCCCCCTTGATTCTCTTATTCTAATTCTTGCCAAGTTAAGAATATAACCATCTTGTGTTGTCACCTAAAAACCAATTACAATACACAAAATAATAAGCCAGTTAGTAGCTACTAGCTGCTCTAAATCTTGCTGATTTCTGATCAGAAACAAGAAACAGATGCAAGCACAGTATATACCAAGTGTTCTTCACAAGTTTTGCTTTGTGGCATCACCATTGATGAGCAAATACCATCACTAGGGGATGATGACAATGTAGTGGTAGTGCTAAGTGGTGATAATTTTCTTCCAGTTGCAAGAGTTAAACCCCAGAAGAGAATCACAAGGAGTGTTGAGACTGATGTGTTTGCCATGTTCTGTTTCCTGGTACATTAATCTTCCCAATCCAGACATTATTATTATTATTTATACACGCAGAAAACAGGAAAAAATAATAGTACTAAGGTATTCACATGAGGGGTTTTAAACCACCTTTTTTGTCAACAGGGGCTTAAACAAAAGCATGCGTGGGGTCTACCAAGGAGCCACTATTATATAATTTAAATTGTAGAGAATTTTGGATTTTGTTGCCACGGTTCTTTTATTAACCTGGTAAGAAATGTGTGGATGGTCTTTCATTGCAGAGGTGACCCCTGACCAGACCAATTTGGCACATATAAAAAGCAAAAACATGTGCCTTGAACAAAAATAGTATGTATTAGTTCCTCTACGTTTAGTCTTGCCTCCAAATAAGGCATTGGAAAACACACTGGAAGTCTTGCTTATTATAGACGCATGGAATTTTACAGATATATTCACACTTAGGATAAATTAACATATTAGCTTTTTTTTCTGGAAGGTATTTTCACTGTCAAAAATCATGGGACTAATTTATGAGGAAGTAAATTATCAGTTTAGGGGCAACTCCTCTCCCCATAAATGTTATTCTATCCACATAATAAAAAAATGAAACTCCTCTTGTAAAGTTCAAGCTACTAGTCACTTATGTTATCTTGTGGGTACAAATTAGCTTAATTAATAAGTATCCAGTACATTGTACCGATATTTTTCAAATTGTTAGGAGAAATTAGCTTGTTAGGTATACTAGCAGGTTGTTATTAGTCTGGTAGTAGTATTTGTTAATTTTAATGAGCTCTATACCAAATTAATAGGACAATATTTAAAACTATTGTTGAAATATAAATGATTAATTTAAATAAATATATAATACACATTCAAGTTTGCAATTAGCAATAAGATAATATGGGATGGTAGGAATTGAATTATTACTCGTTCCTTTAAGTAATCAGGATTGAGTAGCTGAAGTTATAATAATAGATACTAAGCAACCAATAATTAAAATGGAAAAAAATGAAAAGATATTTGTGTTAGTGGTGACGGTTAATTAAGTTCAAAACAAGATGAAACATCATTGAATATAAGACGAAGATTATGGACAAAATGCTTATGTGGCTAAATAATAAAGATTTAAGTTATCGAAATGATATTTTTACTGTTTGCGCTTCAAGTTTTTCGGAGTTTTCTTTTTTGCAATTAAAACTAGAGTGCGAAAAGAATAATTTCATAGAAGAGTAAGGAAAATCAAGAAATATTTTGGGTGAACCCAGGATATCCCAACCAGTAGTCAAAGATTAATTCTTTCAATTTTGATCACATGTTTAAAGGATAAAATCATGTATATTATGTAGGTTTAAGAGATATTCGGCACCAGATAATGAAAAAAAATGTGACTAATGCACCAGTGAAATGTTTATTTTTTTTTTTAAAGGAAACATAGTTATATTATTTCTTTCATGACTTGTGAAATGATAAAAAAAGAGATATAATTAAACACGTGAGAGCTAACATAAAATCTTAATCCTTATTGAGTTATAAGCTACTAGATTGGCATGCCTTTTGACAAAACTCACCCTTTGAGAAATTACAAAACTTGCTCTAAATCTATTAAGAATAGCATGAAAATCAGTAGAGCCCTTGATGTTTTTGACCATGTTATCAACTACCAACTTGCAATCAAGTTCAAAAATTACATTGTGCATGCCAAGTTCATGAGTCCAGTTTATGGCTTGATGTAGAGCCCAAGCCTCTGCTTCTCTAGGGGTGCTGGGACTCCATTTGCCGTTGCTGTCAATGCTTTGATGAAATTGCCATTTTAATCTCTTAAACACAAGCCAGCGCCAAACAATTTAGCATATTCAAATATAGCTGCGTCTACTTTGCATTTTACATGATTTTTCTGAGGTGGAGACCATGTGGTGAGGGTGCTGTCATCTGGATTGGATCGAAGATGTTGATTGAATGAATAGGACTCCTTCCATTGATTAACGGTCTGCATGTTTAGTGATAGAGCCACGTCGGTGATGTGTTTATTTAATGATCAATGAAATTAATTAAAACTTGGGAGATGAAAAGATAAGTAAAAACGTAACGTGTATTGGTGTATATAACTGAATTTGCTTACATGACAATTAACAATAAAACCCATAAAAAAAAAACAGCAAATTTATACCTTTTTACGGAATTTTACACTGAAAAAAATGAAGCCTTCTTGACATATTATCTTTAAAATGGACAATTTTCAACGTCATTTCCTCTCTTTGATTAACCATCTTGGGGGATGGTTTCTTAATCATTATTGAAGAAATTAACATCAAAATCATCAGCTGGTATTTCTTGAATTTCCAAAATGTTGCTTATTTGGGTAAACTATTTAAGCATTGAAAGAAAGCTTTTCAAGTGAAGTCGTTGATTCTAGAAAATTTTCATCTCTATAAAAAAATTCCTCTTGAACATTGCATTAATTCTTTTTAATGTCCAACCATTGTAATACATTGTTAAGATAACTTTTCCACTCTTGAACATAAGTTTATAAAGCACTCCTCACATGAAGGATGAAGAATTTATGAAGCTAAGGCGAGCAACTGCAGGCCAAAATAAAATTTCTTTCTTTCTTCATACCCCATTGCCCGGAGGCTCTTCGCTATGCGAAGGTATGGGGGAGGGATGTTGTACGCAGCCTTACCCTTGCATATGCAAAGAGGCTGTTTCCGGATTCGAACCCATGACCAACAAGTCACCAAGGCACAACTTTACCGCTGCACCAGGGCTCGCCCTCTGCAGGCCAAAATAAAATATCAGAGCAAAATTTGATGATAATTGGTAATAACTACGTTGCTACTCTGTTTATCAAATTGAATGCCTAATCCAGTATCTGCAGCCATCTCTATCAATATTGGTGCTTAGAAGAACCATTTATAGTTGTTTACTTATCGGATTTTCCAGCAATATGTGTGGTAGAAGCATCCTTTATACTTGTTTCAGATGTTTTTGTGGCAGTATCAAACACTTTGGATCTTGTAAGTTTCCTTCTAAGGAACTGAAATTCCAACCCTCTAGGTTTTATCTTCCCAAGCAATTGCCATCTTTTAGGTGTAATCTGTCCCAGCATTTTCATCTGCTCCTTTCTGAACTTCTTAGTTGCATACCAGATTCCACCTCTCCATCCTAAGGCATACCTGTATATAAGCTAAAGTGAGAACTTATAACTAAAAGGAAATTAAAATGTTTAAATCCATTGAATGCAAAATATCAAAAGAAAATAAAAATCAATGTGCATGGCCTATGAAGTAAAAACACATTTGAGAGAGGAAACTTGTTCACGTCAAACATGTACACCAACACATACGATCAACGCGTCAAAGGCAATACTCCTACCTCTAATATCTTGTTGGAATGTTTAAACGGATGCTAATAGATGCCAATATATAGCATGACAATATTCCCTTTTACTGATTAACGCATTATTTTGTAAGTGGTTTTTACTTGGGCATTTTGTTCATATCAAGCATGTATGTCAATCCAATATGAAATCAAATACTAATACTATAGTATATTTCAAATCAAGAAACAGCCATATTGAGGAATGATATGTATTTGAGAAAACAGGAATTAGAGATAAGAAATGAAATGTGTAAGAGTTTAAGGGAGAGAGTGACACATTATACCCCCACCCCCTCCCCCTTTTTCATCCCACTCCCAAAGTTCTTCACTGTTTGCAAAAATACACCTGATATTAATCTTTGCCATTGATTGATTATTTTGTCATCCTAAAAGTTTTATGAAACCATTAGTATATGGAGTAAAAAGTTTTACATCATGAAACCATTCACGTAACCTTTTAGTTCTGTCATCCTCATTCCTCCTCAATGTATTTACCTTGCTCACAGTGTCTCTATCTCTAGTCTAGGCACAAATCAATGTTCTGTCCTTTCCCTAGTACATAACATAAAAGAACAATCCAAGAAAAATCTCAAAAATAGATAAATAGGTATAGGGGGTTTGTCAACAAGGGCACAGCATGGTATGTAAACTTGCTGTGTGAAGAAGAACCCAAACATTGTTAGGGTTTTGGCCTTTTGGGCCAGCAGGATTAGTTGAGTATTATGTCAGAATGGTAAACTCAATCACTAAGAAAAGAATCACAATGATCTGAACAAGAGATTTAGAGTCAATGGATGAGTCAGGGCAAGACTTTCCACTATAATAGTAACTTATAGTTATGCACAATTAAACTTCTCCAATTCTTAAGCTTTGTAGTTTATCATCAAAACATTTTGATCATACAGCAACCAAAGCCCTTTTCCAACTCAGTAGGATTGGTCACATGCATTAAACAACTTTCTGCAATCTTTCGTAATAACCATGGCATGCTATAACCTTTCAAGTTTTTGCATTTCATTATAGAAATTTTTCAACCATCAACATTCATACTTTTGTATATGTTCCACAAAATCAGCCAATGCTCTCTCTCTCATGAAATATAACTAAGAATATGTTAAGGAGCAGGCGCAGGCAGAGCATGTTGTTTGCAAGTAAGTGTGGGAACAAACCCGATAATCAAGGAGGTTCCAGCAGTGGCGACACAAGCAGGGATACTACAACCTTCGGCGACAATGTCTTTGATTTCGGAATGTTGGAGATTGGTATTGTTTTTCATCTGGCGGTAACACAACACAGAATGCATATTTTATTTAGATGAAGCAATAATAAAAGGGAAAGAGATGCAGATAGATGGATAGAGACAGACAGCATTTTCAATGGATTGAAGCCTTTGATCAACTTTGGTGTCATGTAAATGGCGCAAGGAATAACCTGAGAAACAAAAAGAGAGAGAGTAAGTGAGTGAATGGGTGTTACTGTTATGCAAATAGAAGAAGACAAATAGAGAATTAGAGAGAAACACAGACCGAACCAAGCAGTGGCAACGGAAGCAATGGAAGTTCCAACTGTGAACACCACGCGATGTCTCTCAAAAGTATCCTAAAACATACCACAAATTCATGACATGAGATGAAGGAATCTATAAACGCAAAGACAAACATAAACATAGGAAAGTTGAAAGTTGAAAGTCGAACCTTGGTGGAAAAAAAAGTGTCTTCAATGGCAGCTCGTGAATTCAAGTACTTTTTTTTAAGGTTGGGCCCCGACAACACTGAACTCCTTAATCGCTGCATTTCATACGATGATGAAATGCGTTCTTCCCACGCCCAAATAACAACCTTCCACTGTCACGGAAAACCGCTTACTTCTTCCCCAATTCAATTCATCGCCCTCAAATTAATAACCAATAATATTAAGGGAAGTTTGGTAGAACAGAACTTTTTTTATCCTTGGAAATCATAATAATAAATCCTGCAAATTATGTTTGAATAAATAAAATTTATTTGGTTTATCATACCAAATATTTAGACAATTTTTTTTAACCAAAGAGTTATGTCATTTTTTTATCATTTATTTTAATTTTAATGTAATAAGAATAATATATCATTTTTATTATAATAAAAGAAAAATTAAACTTGAAAAATAAAGATTCTAACTTATTTTATAAGAAAGCTTTTGTGAAATACTGTTTAAAAGTATTTTCGAGAAACAATCTTTTTCAGGAATGTTGATTTTTTAAAATAGATATCATGAGAAATTATGATTCTCAACCTAAGATTTCAGATGATTAAGGAAACTATTGTTTTATAGATAATTTTTTTAGTTCTAAAAATATTTTTAATAGGAAATATAACATGGAAATGTTATTATGGGTATTATTAAATATATGTTTGGTTAACTATTAAAACTGATTAGGATTATTTTTTATATTTCCAGCCATGATTAAAACATATATTTAGTTAAGTTATTTTTGCCTGAGAAGATATATTATAATTACTAAAATATTCTTATTAAAAAAAATCATTAAACTTCCTGTGTTCCTCTTCATGCGTTTGACCATAATTTAAAAAAAAATAAGAATTGTCTATTAAAAAAACATGAGACGAAAAGGAAAAATTATCCTAAAATATAGGAATAAAATTTACAATAAATCAAATTATGAGAACATTAATTTGGGAGGAATAAAATTTCGGGATGGAAAAAAATTTAAACGCGTATTTCCTTAAATAACTAAATAGTGCATGAATCAAATCCATCCTTCGCAGTAATCAAGGTGGTGGCAATCCAGAACAATAAGTAACCAATCCAGGATTTTGGGCTTTGGCCCATTTCACCCAAAATATAAACTAACTAGACTATTACTTGTATAAATTTATTATGCCTAACGATAATACATCAAATTATTTCATTAAATTATAAGTTTTGATTCATTTAGTTTCTAAAGTTATGAATACATCAATTTGAATAAAAAATATATATACTGATAATGTATAAGTATTTTTTTATTATCATCTAATAATAATCAATAAATTTGTAGTTTTCATATTAATAACCTTAAAAATTATAATAAAAATAATTTGATTGATTTAAACCATCATTTTTAATATATAAAATTTTTAGACGTCATTTTAAAAAAATTCACCGTCTAAGAATGTCAAACACTGAAATGACTGTCATTTAAAAATTCTAAAGATTAAAATGGCATTTAATTTCAAAATATAAATTAATCATAATTTTAGTGATTGATTCATTGTGTAATTTTTCTTACTGTAGAGACATTGAACATGCATATTATAAAAAGCAGCAGTTCTACCGTGAAAAAGAAAATTATAATGTATTAAAACATCAAGTTTTTACAATAAAGCTCTTTGGTCTGGCTCTTTTAAACTAGATTTCGGGTTAAAAATTGAAACTTGAAAAATTTGTATTGGTGAATAAGTACATCCAAGTTGACTTTAGATTACTCAAGTGTGGGAGGGGAGTATGAGATGATACACAAACAAGTGCCAACCAATACTGATTTCTCTAATGCATATATTTCTTTCGGGTAAGAATGCTTGTTTGAAACTATGATCAGGGTAACCAAGGATCCAAAACATTACAATCAATCAACACCTATCTACAAAGTATCTATCTTAACATCTGTCTCATATTTTTACAAAGCGGACATCACTCTGTCCAAATGCTGTTCCACATGCAGGACATTTGCGGTGCCGAAGCTCTAGATTTCTCTGAATGCATGGATTGCAGAACAGATGATAGCACTTGACAATCACAACCTGCCAAATACACGCATCAAACTTTTAGGTGTTTTTGTTGCCATATAGAATCTAGATACTACTACGTATAAACATGCAGTGCAAGTCCAAGAAAGGATGTCAAATTAGCTTTATATTTTCTTCATTTCAAAAAAATCATGATACATGACACACAAGTCATATAACTACAATGTGAAAGCAATGAAGTATAAGTAATTGGATAGGTTGGCCGGTTGTTACCTCCTTTGGACGATCAGTACAGACAGTACACTTGATCATGTTCTTGCAAATCCTTATTTCTTTTTCGAGTTTTTGTATTGTGGTTTCTCCAGTTTCAGAAGTCAGCTCATCAATTTTGCTGTTCAATTCTCCAAGTTCTTCCTCAAGCTTCTTCCGTAAACTCCTGCATGACATATACCAAGATTCTTGAGTTCCAAAACTACTTTTGCAATTCATTGCTTATTCAACCCCTAACCAACATTATTAATTCATCATTTTCACAAAACTTAAGATTTTGAATCTCTAGGTCATTATTAGAAATTAACATTGTATCTGCAAGTTGCTCGGTGCCAATGTCAAGACCCTTGTTTAAAATCCTATCCCTGGTTCAAATTTGACATAGAGTCAAAAGAAAAAATACCTTTCACTCTCCAATTCCATTTGAATAGCTTCCGTATCTTTCGGAATTTGATCGTATTCTTTCTCTGAAGAGGAAACAGCAGACTTGAGCAACTTCAATTCCTTCTCAGTATCGCCCAATTCCCATTTTGCAAATTCCAGGGTGACTGCAAGGTGTTTTTCTTCTTGATTACATTTAATGGCATCGGATAGAATAGCTTTCATCTACAGGATTCAAATTTTTGTTTGCAACAGTAAGCAGCTGCTGCAGCATATTTGTTCAGCGTAAAATCAAAATAAATTAGAAAATAAAGGGGCCAGTGGAGAGAGAGGGGTCAGACAGCAGAGCAAGTTTGACCTGCTCTTCACTGTGTGTAATCCTTGTCTTTGAATGTTCTATTGATGTATTAATTTGTTGAAGTTGCTTAGCTAAGGCCTGCTTCTGGGACATTAAAGTGTTGTGCGCCTGTTTTGTCTTCACACTATCTGATACAAGCTGCATTAAGATTGCAATATTATAAAAATGTGCTATCAGTAAACAAAAGTCAAATTATTTTATTTAAGAGCAAATACGCTTGTTTTTAGTAAATAGCACAACATTCTGTGCATATTAAGTTCCTCTTTAGAGTGAGACTTTGTCCTGCCAAAATCAATTCCTACAGCAAAAATTCATGGTGTTTGAGAGAATTGATTTGTCTAGGTATTTCTCCAAAATCAATTATCCCAAATTTCAAGGTTGATCCAGAGTTTATTCTAGGAGATACTTCCCACCAGTTCTCTGAAAACCTTCCTAATTTGATTCTATCTTGTAAGATTCACCATAACTTGTATAAATCCTCTTTAGTACCTTGACACTTCTAAAATGATTTTTTTATACATTAACCAGATATGCTAATTTTTTCAGATCAATTCATACATAACCAGTTCTTCAAAATATTTGCAAAAGGTCAATATAGATACAAAGTTGAAGCATATATTTTTCATCAACCAGATTAGCAAAAGCCCGGAAAATAGCCTAAGCATTACTGTAGTGCATGGGAAAATGGTGAAGATCATAACAAGGCAGTGTTTAGAAAAGATAAAAGTAAGACATACCTTAATATTATAGTCATCCCTCTCGATCACCTGGTCCAACAGATTTTGGTTCTGTGTCTGCATATCTTCATATGCTTGACCAATAGTCTGCATAAAAGCGATCAAATAATTATATTACAAGAAATAAGAGTAAGAGTATGAAGGGGAAGAAAAAGTCAGATAGCAAACCTCAATTTCGGATATATATGCCTCTGCCTCAGCATCTTTAACTTTAACAGCCTCAGTCAGCTCCAAAATATCCCTGAACACGGAAAGATAAAATATGGAGATGGCATGTATCAACAGAATAATAGAAAAGCCAGATTATACAAACATTTATTCCATTCATATGAAGACAATCAAAATGCTAAAGAAAGAGAAAAAAAAAAACATTTTACTTTTCTATCTGACAAAGCAATGCAAGCAAGTGAACAGAAATCACAGTATCAAACAACTAACAAACACAGGGACCCATTTAGGATAGACTCTGATATCATGTCAAAAAGTGAGTTTGGACCTAACTCAACCCAACAAAATCAGCTTGTAAGGTAAGGATTGCTCCCCACTTATATAGTTTATCTCGATATCTTTAGTTAATGTAGGACTTCAACATATTCCATTTTGCCCATGGCTACCCATCATGTGAGACTTTCAACACTCCCCTCTATCTAGGGGTGATCACAATTTAGGTGACTTTTTCCAACAAAAATAAATAATAAATATTGTTTCACTTCAGAAATTCCATGCCACACATTCACTCCATGATAAAACTCAAAAGGGGCTCATGCAAATAGCCTAGCACAATCTCCCTAGGTAAGCAGTCATGAATGTAAAGCAGCATAGTATATTGGCCAAAAGAGAAAATCCTTCAACAACTCTATATAAACTTTAGCCCGTCTACCTTCCCCACTCCTCATCACCAAAGACTTTTCTCCCAAAATAAACAAACACAAACATTTATAAGGGAAGAAAAAACAATAGACATTACACAAGTTTGTCAATGAAGCAAAATCATAATCAATGTAGAAGTACACCAAAACACCAACCTCTCAGATGCATCCAGCTTGGATCTCAAGTCCTCTATTTCAGCTTCTGCGGCAGAAAGCCTTTGTTCACAAGCAGCTTCAGCTTCGTTAGCAGCTTTTACTCTCAACTCTAGGCTATGCTCGTCTAAAGCATTCTTCAGCATTTCAGCTTGAGAGTGAGCTTTTCTTTCAGATTCTCTTACTTCTGAATGTCTGAAATCCAATTTTTACAGCATATCAAGATCAAACCATCCAAGTATACAGAAGAGAATAAAATTTTGAGTTGAATGCAAAATAAATTCTCTAGTCAGTTACCAAGTACAACTAAATGTTTTATCTTATGTTCAATTTAACAATAAAACCTTCACAAGTTGTGCACCATGAATGGAAACACCTGAGACCAAAGGAAAAGACTAAAAACTACATATATTTCTGATTGATTAAACTGTACAAAGGATACATGAATATCCAGATAGATACAAAGATTATGGGCTTGCTTGGTATCCACTACCCCTCTTCCCCCTGGACTGGGGAGACGTATGAGACAGTTGATAAGAGTCTCCATTGAGATGTCAATCTTGTCATAGAATAGACACTTTGAGCCTTCTTTCAAATATCACAACATGTAGTGTAGGAGAGATAATGAACCAACAATGAAGGTTCAATGAACTGCCATAAAAAAGAGACCAATTGTAGTTTCCCTGCACTCAATCATCACATAACTTGGCATAAAATAATTGGTGGTCAGTGGAGACTTGGTTCACAGGCTGATATTGAGTGCAGCTCCTTAGACACTAATACCCATGAACAGTAAATGCATTTTAGCATGCGATACATGAACATACTAGTTCCAACAATATGAGCAAAAATCACCACTATGATGTATCAGCATATACTTTATAAGACATTGTACCTCATAAATTTAACTACATGAAATTATTGCCAACACTTTACAACTTCCAATTAGCATACCTTTTATCATAATTCTCCTGGCCATGCATATCCAGAATAAACTCTAATTCCTGATTCTCCTTCTGTAACTTTTCAGTCTGCACCAAAATATCGTTATCAATTATTTGAAATTTAGTTTAGAAAATCAAGAAGACCTCTAAAATCACAATCAAATAATGCTAGATAATTTTAGAAAGCAAAGATACATATGCACATCCATGATACAAGTCAAAGACAAAGGTAAACATTTGCAATCATATCTGTTTCAGTCACAGACATACTCAAGATTCAGAAAGTAATATAGATAAGTGGTACAAATCAAACTTAAACCCGAACAAGACAACTGAGAAGTGTTACTGCTATACAACAGAGGTAATTGAATAAGAAAATACCTATAGATCAAGAAAGGCACAAAGGTAAAGCCAAGAGCAGACTTACCAATGTTTTTAAAGACTTGATTTCCAAAACCTGTTCAGCACATTTGTTTGTAAGGCTCTTAAGTTCACTTGTCTGCTTCAAAACAAAGTAATTAACAAACCTTAACGCTAAAAAAGTATATATTGTTTGTATTCAAGGGCAAAAACTTTGGCCTATATGCTCTTTCAGCACGTTCCAACCAACATGATTTCTCGTGTCATTAAATTCAAGGTGGTGTTGTGTTAGTCAAAAAAAAATATTTCCAATTTGATCAATGACCACATTTTATCATATACTAACCATAGTGTTTTATCCAATAAACATGATTTATTACAACGGCAGTGGACAATTTTAAGATTGTATCAAATTGGAAGTTTCTCATTGACTTTCTATAATTTAACATGCGTACAGAACTATGTCAGTTTCATTAAACAAGACATAGACACTTGGAGTTCAATGTCTAAAGGAACAATTAACAATTTTGCAGCATATATTTGTTGGATTCAATAATGTCATTTTACATTGTCAACAAAGTCAAAAGAGCTTTTACTTGTCAGGGCATGCTAGAGATATATTTCAAAACTATCCTTGTCTTTTTCCCAACAGCTTAGCATTTTAGTGAATCATTTCTGGACATTTTACAACAAAAATTAAGATGGCTAAACACTTATGCTCTAATGAAACCCCAATTCCTTGTAAAAGTGACAACCCATTGTAGAGACTCAATATAACTAGATAGATTTCTGTGGAAGCCCTATCAGAAAGTAAGTGGGAAAGAAAATGAAAGGGCAAATTATATTGGATCAGTTTGTGAATACAACCTTCATGCTCAATGCTTCTCTTAGTGAATGTGTTTTCTCACGTAATGATACAGCCTCATGAGCTGCGTCTTTCCATCGCTTTAATTGACCTTCCATCATTCCCATTTCTTTAGATAAAGCTGAAGCCATAACATGAAACTCAGATTTTATATCTTTTCTCCCTGAAACATTTAATAATGTAACTTGTAAGAAACTAGGATCCAATCACATGAACCACAAGTCTAAACACAGAACAAGTTATATGCAGACCAGTATCCTGTTTAGCTTCTTCCATTTTAATTTCAAGATCATTCTTTTCAATAATACACTTCTGCAACTGAAGCTCTAGGTCATCAATCCTATGGTCAGAATTGCCAAGGATCTGTCTTGCACTATCAGCAGACTCCAATTTCAAATTTAGTTCATTCTCCCATTTTGCAACATGAACATTGCCAGCCTAAAGAAGCATTTAGAATAAAAAATGTAAAGGGGGAAATGACAAATATTACATTAAAACCAGACTGCTACACTACTAAAGGGGAAAAAGGAAATCACTATTAACCTGCAGAGATTCTACTGATGTTTTATATCGGGTCAATTCAGTCATCCAATGTTGAAGTTGATCATTAGCCAAAGAGTATATTCGAGAAGTGCATACATACTTATCATCTTTCAGTTCATTCTGGAAATAAGCATAGAAGAAAATAAACTTTTACATGAACTCTAATAAATGCATCTTAACAATTCGAGAAAATATGACTAAACCATCATATTAGATAATCCAAACATACAAACCTGAAGATCTTGGAACTGCTTTGTCAAGGTCTGATTGTCTTCTTGTGCATCTTGAAGCTCAGAAAGACGATCAGCCTCCACTATCTATGACATTAAGCAATCATATATCTACATTAGATAGATGACAAGGACAAATGGATTACAGATACAAAGAGAAAGATAATCACACAACGAAAACCTTTGCTTCCTCAATTGAATCCTTCAATTCACGCAAACCCATAGTTCTGTCAGCAATGTTTTCAGGAGACAGGTTTCCATTCACTGCATCTGCATTGGGGGAATTCATTCCTATTGCTGCATCCTTTTGCATTTCCAGATTGACTAGTTTTCTTCTACTCTCTTCAAGTTCAGCCACAATCTCATCAAGCTCACCTTTACATATGACAAGACACTCACAAGTGACAATTATGCCAAAAATTATACAAAAAATCTCTGCATAAATCTAAGGACATTACTTCTGGTCATATCTATTCCTAACTAATTCTAACCAGACCAATTATGATCACAGTAACTTAACTCCTCTTAATAATTTTCCTAAATTACAGAATTTTGCAATTGCATAATTACAATTCTCTCCCTACTCAGCACAAAACAAAACATCCTCTACTGAGGCTGTTATTACTTTTGAATTTCACAAAAGATATTCAGTGAGCCTTGGCACAACGGTAAGGTTGCTGCCTTGAGACCAGTCACAGGTTCAAATCCTGGAAACAGCCTATCTGCTAGTAGCCTTAGGACTACATCTACCTCCCCAACCCCAATTGGTGGGAACCTCATGAATTGAGTCACCTTTTATAAATAGCTGTCCTTGCATTTCGATTCATCAAACTTAAAATGTGCATATACATTGGAATATCCAACAATTAAAACTAAAATCAAATCATATGCACTCAAATCAACCAAATTGAGTGAATTTCTATTTATACAAATCTAAAATAAAAAGGATTTCAAAATCAAATCAATTCCCATTTTATAATTTTCCAAACAAGACATTTCAATTTTATAATTTTTCAAACAAAAAAATCCATTTATAAATCATATTAGTTTCTTAAAATATTCCATTTCAAACAATAACATTTCTTCAATTTTCAATGTTTTAAAACAAGACCAGCTCATTCCAAACCGCATGGCTTCATTAGCTTGTCATTGACTTTTAATGACTATCCCCAAGGCAGAGTGCTGATCTAATCGACATACCACACTACACATTTACTTCTTCTACTTAGCATCAACTAGATAATAGGTTTCCTAATTTAACTTTGGCTCAACTTATTTTTTTTGGTGAGCAATACATAAAGAACCTAGAAACCTCTACAAAAACGAATACCAACTAAATCAGAACATAAAGCATTACAAATGAAGTCCGGTGCAATGTCAAAGATATGAAATTGAGAAGAAATCTACAAACAAGGAGTTGAAAATGAACATTATTTTCAAATAACAAACTAATCAATCATCAAAGCAATAAGAGATGAACAATGTGCAAAAGATTTTCAATGTACAATTTTGCAGTAAGAGATGGTCCAAAAAATTTAGAGTAAGCCACCATTTTGGTCTTTGAAATTTTTTCAAAACATTCAATTTATTTCTAGAAAGAGTATTAGACAAATTCAGTCCTTGAGAGATACTATTTCAGTGATCAAAATGGAGATTTATTCATACCTCATAATATTACCACTTTAACTGAAAAAGATCATTAAGCACAAGGAAACCATTATTCAACCATGACATGTAACATTTAAATCATAGCATATGATAATCAATATCATTAAAATTCACACTTTTTTTTATTCTAAACTTTATAATAACTGAAGTAGTTAAACAAAAGAAAAACAAACATTTCAGAGACCTGCAAGGCGTTTAATCTCAGATTGATCTTGTGAGCACTCATTGATAGAATTTTGAATAGCAACAGTATACTCTTTATGTTTTGCATGGAGAGTATCAACCACTTCACGGAAATTATCTGCCTCCTCTTTCGTCATATCATCAATCTTAGACATTTGGATTTTAGCATCTGCAAACCAAGAATGAGTGACAATAACAGCTCATTTATATAAATTTCTTCAAAGTATCCTACAACATTGATATCAGATAGAAAAAGAGCAAATCAATCATTAACAAAAACTATATACAGAAACCGGATAGCATATCATATGTTTTTTACCTTCAGAAGATAAATCTTCATGTAAAACCTGAGCTATACTGCCTGCTCTTTCCATCTGATAATCAATGGTATCTTTTAAGAGTTTCAACAGCTCCCTTGTAGATGACTGACGCAAAGCAAGGGCTTCCTTAACACAACTAATGATCTCGTCATCACTAATTCCTTTAATAGAATCTTTCTGGATTAATCTACATAGAAATATATCCTCAGCAGGACACAAAGGAAGTGAACCTAGAGAGTAAATCAAGTTAGTCTCTTGAATTACTTTTATACTGTAAGAAAAAACTACTTGTGGGTGTGTATACCTTGAGGATTATCAATGTCAGTCAAATGTTGCAATGTGTCTTTGCCTTTCCCTCTCCCAGCTCGTATTCCAAGAAGAATCATATCGTCAACCAACTAGAACAACAAATAAGAAAACTAAGCCAGCTAGCATATTATCCTACAAGAATATGACAAAAAGTGCATTGCCTCCCACTCGCCAACACCCCACAGGGCCACTGAAGCATGGACTACATACAGTGGTGTTACTTTCAAGAGAGGAAAATACTAAACCCAACAGAGTGCAGCCGGTACAGAAACCAAAGCATGATGACAAAGAATAACCTGAGTCCATAGTTGGTTCAATGCAATTAACAAGTCGTCATAGGAACTTTGCTTTCCTTTTAATTCTCTAATTTTTTCTTCAAGATCATGCAAAGCATGTTTTTGGATGTCTATCTGTTGAACAAGCTGCTGATTCTGGAACTGTAAGACTCCTGGGTCAGCCTGAAGGGAGCATACCATTCCCCGTTACATGATTAAAACTAATTAAAAACTAACATTGAAAAAAAAAAATATGCCACAAAGAAAGAGTTGCTGTGATGATAAACAAGAAACCAAACATTATTTTACCACAAACTCTAGTCAAGCACCTCAAAGCTCATAAAAACCCTTGCCCATCTAAATTTTTCATTTTCAAAATATATATCTATCTTTTAAATGAAAGACTCTCAATGACATGAAAGCATGACACAATGTAAAGAATCACAAGACATCAAAATCCAACCTTCCTACTCTTAATAGCCCTAGTCAGCACTCAGAAGTTAGTTGGCACTAAGCACAATTAAACTGCCACCCCCTTGTCATAAAGATGAAAATTTTATCTAAAACTGCACTACCCCAGAACTAAAGAGCCAATTCCTCAGCTCAGAGAAACCAATTACACACCCAATTTTACTAAAATTCAGAAAAGGATCGCCAACAGAAACATTGAGATAGAAGAACACAGCACATATATTAACACACACGGATACAGAACCATGTAGAGAGAGAGAAAGGGGTTACGGTTTTGTTGGTGGCAGGAGTGTTGATGGAGTTTCGAGGCGTGCGGGAAGAAACAAACGTGAGATGAGGCCTCTTCTTTTCGGGTTCGTCGTTGTCTGAGTTTTCCATTACGATTCTGAAATTTTGAACAAAACCCCCCACAGCATAGTAATCAATATCAAAACTTGTTCAATTCTTATGAGTTCTCGATAAATAAACGATAAATGGAGTCACACAGCACAGTAAACGCACGTGGACGTGGCTCTTCTACTCTTACCAACATCGTTGTTTTCCATGTTGAGACGGTGTTTTCACTTCTTTATAAAAAATTTAAAACTTTAAATTTTTATTTTCAGTTTGGCTTATAATATTTTCATTGAATTTTTTTCTAAATTTTAAGTAAAACATATTTTTATTCTTATTTTTATTTTTTAAAATAAATATAAAGCAAACTCAAATCAAGAGTTATTTTATTTTTATCTTTTTTTCTCTCAGACTTTATTTTTTTTTTTCTATTTTTTACCTAAACAGTCTTTTGTAATAACTACTCTTTTATTGATATTACTAAATGTAATGTTAGTGCGTTGCAGAATTTATTTAAATATACAAAAATATGTTAAGAAATAAAATTTTCACAACTTTATAATTTATTACAAATAATTTATGTAAATGATTGGTTTAAGATATTATGTGTTTGTTTATTAAAATTAAGTTTGTTAACCCTGAGGCATGTATGATGTATTAGCTTGTGGGGCAGTTGTCCCCACATTTTTTAAATTTTTTATAATTTGTATATATATAATAAAAAATATTTTTGCCGCTATTAAAAGTAGGCCGTGCTCCCGTAAATTATTTTTAAAATGAATGAAAAAATATAAGTAATAAAAAAAGAATAAACTGACACCAATTTTATTATTTTATTTTTTAATTTTTTTATAGTATTAAGAATTAAAAAATTATAGGATGCAAAATAATTATAATTTATAGAAATTTAAGTATTTTGAATTTTTTTGTCATTTTGTAAAAGTTTGAAATATTTTTTATTTTGTAAAAATATTATAAATTATTTCTTATCTCACTAAGAAAAAATTATGAATTCATTATTGTTGTTAATTGTCAATTTTTTTGAGATTATCATTATAAAAAAATATATCAGATATTATAGTTTATAAATATAACTTATCAAATATTTTTTATAAAATATATATTTATTAACGTTTAAAAAAAGTAGAACATAATTACCTAGCTCTATAACCTTTAAAGATATGAGTATGATTTTATAAAATATGATTCGTAATGATAATGTGATTGGATTTCATACTTATATGATTTCACACTCTTAAAATTAATGAGGTAAGGAAAAAAAAGCATTATCAAATGTTTCTTTTTTATTTTAATGTTATTATTATTATTTATTTAATTTTAATGTATTATTTTATGTTATTTTCATTTATCATGGTTTTATGTTAGCATGGATAATTGTTTTTATAAGGAGACCATTAACTCTAGTGCAAAGGTGCATATTTCTCATTCCTTTCGGAGTCTAATCGACTAATGCATTGGCAAAGTATGGTTTGTTTAACTGTGTAGTCAATCATGTGTTTAATTTTCTGTCAGATTTTTTACTCTTGTTACTTTTGGTTGAAACTTCTGGTGTAATGTTTTGTAGAAGGGTTTAGTTTAGGGCTTTGGGCTCCTTTTCTAATGTAAATTTGATATAAAAGAAGTATTTTAATCAATTTTATATTATTTTATTTGTTTTCACTGTTATTTTCACTGTCCACCAAATAATACACAGAACAAAAAAATTATCCTAAAATTCAAGTCTCTCTCATGTGTTGTTTTCCTTCTATTATAATTTAGTATATATCAAACACACCCTTAGTTTAACATTTACCCAATAATTTGCGGCCACTTCTTTTTTGAAACAATATCATACGAATTTTATTCGTACCATACAGCACTTGAGCCACACATGCACTTACACCTGAATATCGTATTAAAATTGGCATTGAGCACTAAATACTCCAAGATTCCATATTTGGGCACCTTAAGTACAAAAAACTACTATTATAAGTGAAAAATTTAAAAGTATGATTAACTTTAGTCCCTAAATTTTTTTATGTTTTCACTTTTAATTCTTAAATAAAATTTTAATCAGTAATCAGTCTTTGTTTCTAATCTTTTTATCCGTTAGTGTTTTTAATCATGAGGAATGTCACATGTAAACATTTTGTGATAACTAATTTTGTAGCAGTTATTGATTAGTTTAAAAGAACCACAAATTTACAACAGTAACACTCATATTCAAACAAAACAAAAGAACCACACACACGGGACTCTCAAATCTTTTTCCATGCTTCCTGATCTCCACCATCATCCTCCTTGTCAACATCGACTTCCTTCTCTTTATTGCTAGAATCTACAATTTGCAGTTGCGAAAGATTTCACGAATCTTGTGTGATTCAAGGAGGAAGTTATGATTGCAAAAGTCTTTTTCACCTCGGTGTTCAATGTTACAACCGTTGATGGTTGCCAAAGTTCAAAATGGCACTTCCTAATTTCATTTTTTATTTGAGTCTTCTACTTCTTGTTTATTAATCTAACTCTTCCCACCTTTAATTTCTTGTCGATCTACTATTGTTAGGGTTGGGGTGTGTTTTGGGTCTTGTGCCTCTAGGGTTCTTTCACTTCTTTGTACTGAGTAGGATTTTGGGGTTTTATAGTGTATGTTTTTTAATTGGTACTGGTGTTTATTTCAAGTTTTCGGGTGAAATTAAAAATTTACTTTCTTTCATAGAAAACAAGATTGACTTATGTTGTTTATTTGTAAACCCATTCTTGTTATTTTGAATTCAATGGCTTTATGTTGAATTAAAAAAAAATGGCTTATGTCAATGACTCTTTCAATTGGGTTGTGAATGGTTTTATCACAAGAAAGTCACATTGTTGCTGTAAAAATATATTGAAAGCAGCTTGAGAAAACTAGTGAGAATTTTTTTTTCTGAGCTTAAATCATTCAAATCACGGTGAAACAATTTTTTGGAGTTTTAAACCGTGAGAAATTATTTAATAGTCATTAAATGCTTCAACAAAATAATTTTTGATGATTTTTAATCACCAAATAAATAAACATCACTAAATAAAACTACATATCACCATTTAAGAGTTACCCCTTGATGGAGAAAAAAGTCTTTATCTTATGCAGGTAAGTTAGAGTTGATCAGAGCGGTTATTCAAGGAATTGTGAATTTCTGAATGGGGACTTTTCCTTTGCCGCAATCTGTTTTGGACCGGATCAACGCTTCATGTCGTAATTTTCTTTGGGGCAAAGCGGATATTGGCAAAAACAAACCCTTTGTTGATTGGTCAGTAGTTTGTTCTCCGAAAAAAGAATGGGTTTTAGGCCTTTTTAATCTCAAGGACTGGAACCTTGCGCTTCTTTCCCGTATCCTGTGGGACTTTCATTGTAAGAAGGATTCTCTATGGGTTCGATGGGTTCACCATTACTATTTCAGAGGGAGCGATGTGTGGAATTACAATACTTCTTCATCAGATCCAGTTTTGATAAAGAAAATCATTCAAATAAATGACTTTATTATCTCTAAAGAACTAAGTACGGAAGAGGTCAAAAAGAGGATTCAATCTTGGAGCACCAATGAACAATTGCTTGTTGACAAAGTCTATGAATACATTAGAGGTGTCAAGCCTACTGTTAGTTGGTGTTCTGTTATATGGAACCCAACAATCCCCCCTAAGATGTCTTTCATTTTGTGGCTTGCTAAAAGGAATCGGCTGCTTACTCTTGACAAAGTTGCTTTTTTGAACAAGGGTTCCCTCTGCCCTTTATGTTCAAATGAGTCTGAGTCAAATGCTCATTTGTTCTTTTCTTGCAGGAAATCTCTCCAAGTTTGAGCTCACATTCGTGATTTGGCTCCTTTCCGCAGGCGTTTCACTTCTTTACAGCGCATTACTGACTCTTTAATTAGGGACAGATCCACATCAGGTATTCAAGGAAAATTACGTTGTCTGGCTATAGCAATTACAGTCTACTGCATTTGACTGTCTAGAAACAAGCTGATTTTTGAAGATTATCAATTTTCTATCATAGAGGTTATTAGCAAGATTAAGTTTCTTATGTATAGACAAGAGCGCCTGTTGCATTTGTTTTAACATCTTGATATAAGTCTTATTGTATTAAGGAGACTTTTGATTTTCTTTAACTGCGGGGTATGCCCCGTTTATTATTGTATCATTTTGGGTTTAATATAATTTACATTTTTGCCAAAAAAAAAAAAAAAGTTACCCCTTGATGATCAGAACTAAAAACATTAACAGATAAAAAGGTGAGGAATTAAAATTAGTCCAAATTTATTTAAAGACTAAAAATTAAAACCTCAAAAAATTCAAATATCAAAAACATAGCTAACCCTAAAAAATAATCACTTGTTTATATTATCGATAGGTGAAGAAGGAAAATCAACCTGCCTTATATAGACAATGCAATACATACATGCATAATTAGGGTACATAGATGTTTTTTTTTCTCTGGTAAATAAGATATGTGCCCATTAGGTTTGCTGTTTGTAGGGTCTAGTATACCTTCGTTTACATTCATGTAATGCTCTTTGTAATTTTGAGGATTGTGTTTGGATGAAATTTGACAAGAAATTCCACAACTGAATGCAAAGTGTCGTTGTCCAAATGTCGTTCTCGCATGCTTTTGGGCTGCAAATGTGAGGGCTTAATTTATAATTTCTCACAACAATTTGTCTAATCCATCCTTAATTACAATAATTGTTTATTGTTATATTATGCCCATTCTGGTAATATCATATCTAAAGTCTAAAGTCTAAACACAGATCAGGTTTCTTAAAACCATTTTTAAGAAGAAAAAAAATTAACTAACTTTGGAGCAAATTGACACACTCTATTTGTGAATGCGTAAATGATTCAATCTTTGACAAAAACGAAAAACTACATAAAAACATTGTAACAAAAATGGAGTATAAGAAAACATCAGATCCCCATTCGAGATACGAGACATTTTGAATTAATTTTTTTAATTTTTTTTGTTGAAAATAATGTTTATTTTAATAAAATAAGTCTTTTTTATTTTTTAATGTGTTTATCTAAAAAAATTTTACCTTGAAAAAATAATTTCATGTTTATTTTAATAAGTAATTTTTATTTATTTGTTAAAAAAATACTTATATAAAAAATATTTATTTTAACGTTTTTTTTTTAGTTTAATCCAACGCATCCTTGTCAAACATAAAAAGTACTAGCATTAACTGCTGAACCCTTTTGTTGGAGAATTTCGTAGGTGTTTACGAACTCCGTTTTATTAAATGTATACGACATAAATTATGTGAACTGTTAAATGTATTTTGCCTTAACTATATTTTTAATGTTATGTCTGAAGTGAAACACATACAGTAAACAACTTCTTACATTCAGAACATTATTTGGTGCACTTGAACACCAAATTCATCACCTCATATGTATTGATCCATATATAGTAGCTGAATCTAAGTATGTAAAAATTAAAGTGGAACCAGTTATATGTAGATATAAATTATTATTATTATTATTCATGGAAATATGCTTCCTTTCCGTAATACTTTTGTGGTATGTTTCTTTTCTTTTTCTTTTATTTCCAGCTTTTCTTAATGCTTTTTTAATCATGAAGAATCATTTTTGTTCCATCTTTCTTGTTTTTATTGTAAGTCATATGTGTATTTGTTAAAAAATCATTATTCACGGGGACGTAAAAGGATATTCGTTTATACAATCATTACAAAGCTGGATTCTCTTGCTTATAATAACAGAAAAAGATAACAATATCCATATCAACAGAGAAAAGTCAGTTTTTCGTATCTTATTTTATATTTAAAAATGTTTACTATAGCAAAAAGATGTTTTTTCATATTTGGAATAAAAAAATATAGCAGAATGGCTTTAAAATATGTATAATTAAGAGATGATGTCCCACCCACCATTCATTTTCGGTAACATTAGCTCTAATGATTCCGAGAAGAATTGTAACAAAGGTATAATTTTATTGTATTAATATTATACGCACTCGGTTACAAAGGCAGCAAATAGTATAGTATCCACTTTCTGTTTAGAAATCAATCATTTCTGGAGAAGCTTATTTCAAATATAAGCCCTGAAAATTCTCCTTGTGCAACACACTTTTATTTGTCCTATCAATAAGGTTACTAAGAAGGTATCAATCTCAAGTTCAAATTGGAATACCATGCAAAAAAAAGTTTGACATTCAAACCATGCCATGGAATTTTATGGTCTCAACTCTCAGCTGAACATACGGCTCAGACGAAGTCAGAAATTTGAAGAAATGAAATAGTAGTATTATTCACCTTAGCTAATTCTCCAGAGAGAAATAAATTAAAATATATATAAAATCAACCATGAAAGATGATAGCTCCCCAAACCACCACACACCTACATTCATTTTATATTACACTAATGAAGATGACTTTGTCCAATAAAGTATTTATTCTAGAATTTAATATTTATGTATTTAGGTATAAAATAATTTTACGTGATTTCTTAATTACATAATATCATTTAAATTATTTTTAAGATAATTATTTTAAGAATTAATAAATTAAATAACTATGTAAACATGATCAATGTATAACTATTTTATTTATTTATTTTAAACTAAAAAATGATTGTCCAAAATCATGAAGATAAAATTACGGGCCTGAGATTCTTTCTCTCAGATGTGAAAATCTAAATTTTGTGGCCTTGGGGCATGAAACATTCAAGACCCATGCTAATCATTACATATCTAATACTAGAACTAATTTTCCGATATCTTTCAGGAAATGCCTCTACCCTTAGGTATACCCCTATTCTCTTTGCATCATTACTCCAAGTTATTGTTTAAAAAGTGTTTTTATTTCTCAAAATAAAATGTTTTGTAAAAAAATGTTTTTTCCCCTCAAACTATCTCAAAATAAAAAACTTAGTTTTAGACTTTTAGTCCGTCTAAAAATTTAACATGTTTTTAATCCCAACATCTTAAAAGAAACACATATTTCTAGTATTTGATAAATGATGAAAAACTAAAATCACATCACTTCATAAATTATAAATGCATACACTAATTTTTTTTTTTACAGGAACTTAATAGAATCTCGAGATATTTTGAGAAAACAAAAATATATTTTACCTTATTTTAAAAAAAAACCCTTGGTCAAATAAAAAGTAGCAAAACTAGCAATGAACATTGAACACCCCATATACCAGATCATCATCAACTATGCTATGGATCTCCAAAGAAACGATTCGTGATTAATATTTCATACCCTTGCACGTAACATGAAAGATGTATTGAATTCTTATAATAAAAGCATAAGATTAACACAGGAAATTAAAGCAAAGAATTAGGGTAAAAGTCTAAAACAAAACTGCATCTGAAATTGAACACTCAACACCCTAACTGTTCCACACTGAAAACCCAATCCCAATGCAATGCGCAATGCAGCGGATTGAACAATATGAACAAGCAAGCAGGGAAAGTATAATTGATTAGAATGTAATTTATTCTATGATCTGATAGCCATAATTTTTGTACAGAACAACAACAACAAAAAAAAAAGAAAAGAGTAAGTTCTAATTGGGGGTAAGGGTAAGAAGCAGATCCATGAAGAAAGCATAAGCACCAACCAGTTTTTGAGATCAGGTCCAATGCTATGACACAGTAATGGATCCAAATAACTTACAACAACACATTCATGCCTATTATAATATTACTCTACAACACCACAACACAATCTAACAACTTTTAATTAATTAATTAAACCAGAGATGAACAACAACAACAACAATAACAACAACAACAAGAAAATGATGATTATACCGAGAAGAGGTTCTTCTTCTTCTTCATCATCAGAGGCACAGCGCGGTGGCCGGCAGGTCGTCGTCGTTGTCGTCGTCGGCATCGGATGGTGGGAGGTTTAGATCGAAGGGCAGCGGTTGCCGGAAGGAGGAGATGAGGACGCAGTCCTGGCCGTCGTCGACGACGGAGGAAGAAGAGTCGCAATCGCTGTGGCAATCGTCTTCGTCGTCGTTGAGAGGGATGATAGGGTTAACAACCACAACAAGGGGCTTAGCGCGAGAGGAGGAGGAGGGAACCCTAGGCCCGCTGAAGGACTCCACGGTGCTGCTCATGCCGCTGCTCGTGGGCCGGTTCACCTGGACGACGGGCTCGAACTTGGTGGAAAGCCCATGGGCCTGGTAGAGCGGAATCTGCGAGTGGTGGTCCGCCTCTGCCGGGCCGGGGAAGGGGGGGAAATTGGTTTTGGCCTTGGGCCCGCGGAAGGATCGGGCAGCCTTGTCGTAGGCCCGCGCGGCATCCTCGGCGGAATCGAAGGTCCCCAGCCAAACGCGCTGCTTCTTCCACGGATCTCGAATCTCCGCCGCGAATCGCCCCCACGGCCGCTTCCTCACGCCACGGAACCGCGTCGTCTCCTTGGCCTGGTCCGGCGTGGGATCCACAACGGCGGCAGCGGCGGCGGCGGTTCTCCCTCGGCGCATCTTGATGAAGATATAAAAATAATTAGTTATATCTTACGATGGAGAACAAGGAGACAGCACCGGCTTCTTTTCAAACCCCAATTTGTTTGTTCATTTTTTTTCTTTCTGTTTCTTCGTTTAGGTTTGGGTTTGGGTTTGGGGTCCCATGATGCGGTCTCGCCTTGTTTGCTCCAATAGATTGATTATACGTGTGTGGAATGACATAATTACCCTTTTTGTCGTTGTGTGGGTGATGTGATTACTGATTAGTGTTTGTCGTAATTATTGTTGTTATTGCCTTCGATTCAAGACCAAACCAACACAAATGGGAGCAAACCTTTTTGTGGTATTTCTGATTTGCCAAATGTAATTAATAACATCTTTTTCTTTTCTCTAACAGATGTAGTAATTTATTTGCATCATTATTGGCAAAGCTAACTAATTTTCATTAATTCAGTTATTCAGCAATCGCATAACCCAACTATGTTGCTTAGTTGGTTGAATTTATGTCATGGTAACTACTTGCTTATTAGAGTTTTTTTTTCTTTTAAATAATAATAACATAGTACTAGTAACTTTTTCTAACAAGGAACTAAACAATTTAAGGTTTTGATTGAAAGTAGTACATGTTTTTAATAATTTTTCATGAAATCAAAAACTTCTCTAAGAAAATATTTTTACGATTGTAAACAAATATAAATTAATTTTTACTTTTTTTGAAATATTTACAAGATGATTACTATTTTTATTTTACATGTCGCTTTTTTTTAATATGGAATAACCTAACCCAAAAGAAATCTTGCTTGGCTAATTTTTATTATTTTTGTTTTAATATCGTCAAAGCTTGGTACGGGCATCCGAGAATAAAAGAATGGCATGGGTAAAATGATCATTTTAAAATAAATATTTAGACTCATCTAGCATCATCCTTGATTTTTTAAAAAGATAGAGTGCGAATCTAAATGTGTTTAATATTTGTATTTTAATTTATTTTAAGTGTGAAATCCATCTCAATTGATATAATAAAATTGTTTCCTTACATATCTTTTTAGATTCTAATTTTTACATTACAAAAGATTTTTTGTTTGCTTTAGTTTTTAGTTTATTCACGGGTATTGGAAAGTTAAATCTTGAAAACTTTTGAAAATATATGAATTGGAAACTAATAAAGCAAACGTAGAAAGATCCAATAACATGGTTTTAATTACAGTGTGTATGTCGTAATTTTTATTCATTATATCATGATTTACAAACTATAAATCATAAAGGATTTGTTATATATATAAATAAAAAAGCCGAAAAGTGTCTGAAGTAATCTTTCCTCTAGTTTACCCGATTACGAGATTTAGTTTTCCACACATTAAATTTAGAACTGGAGACTAAAATAGGTTCAAATGTCGTACATACTTTTCAGATTATTTATGCTCTGGCCAAAAAGTATTAGATTTGTATATATTAAACTTTAAGTCATGATATGGATGAAAGATAGAATGTTAAAATAGTGTTTATAGTCAATGCCTAAAATAGGAGTCTAAATTATAGTAACAAACATTATTTTATACAAAAACATAAACAAGCGTACATTTAAATTGGGTGTTCATAAGAATTATAAATAACAAACATTATTTTATACTATAACATAAGCATGCGTGCATTTAAATTGGATGATAATAAGAACAGGCACATTTAAGTGCCATATCTTATCTTAAAAAATTGTAGATATTCTCATTTGCATTCATAAAATCCCAGAACAAACATACACCTAAAATCTTGAAATTTATAGCTTGAATTTATGCAAGTTGAATTTTAGAAGAGCTTGAACTACATTTTCATACATTTACACCATAACTTAAAAACGGTACGGAAGCACACTTATGGCTAGTTATTGGAAGCTAGGCTAAAATATTTGTTAAATCAAATTAAATATTTCTTCCCCCAGAAAACATATTTTTTATGACAAATTTATATTTAGACTTTAGACTTCAAATAATTGATTTGATATATTTCTTCTACTTGGAAAAGGACATGCAGGGGAGTTAATTGAATCCGGTTAGGAACATCGACTGAAGGCATTGCATTTCATAATTTCCGTTGTGTACACAATTCAAATCTCTTGTCTTCAAGCATTGTGGGATAGTCCATAATGCTCTAACCAAATTCTAATTAGGAGAAATCCAATTTTCCACAGTGCTTCTATAGATACTGTTACTCTGGTACCCAACAAAATGATTAGAAATTTTGAATTGAGATAAATAAAGGATAACGAAGCAAAATAAAGGGAAGACATGCTACAAAGTTATAGCTAAGGATTTTGATTCTTTCCAGCATTTTCCTCTCCAACCTCCCTCCATTTTTTTTTTCTATTTTTCTCTCCATCATTTCTTCATTATTTTTGTTCTTTGTGCTGCAAAGGCAGAACTCAGAATCCAATTTGGTTGGCTAATGCATTGAAAGATTTAGCTTCGGGAGTTATGGCATGTAAGTTTACCCTTGTATTTGTACCGCTACTGTTTTCATTGTTTGGTGCAATCCTTAACAACAATAAGGATTGAGCAAGGCTTCTAACAAGGATTCATTGCAATTTGCAAATCATGAGCTTAATACGAGCGACGAAAGATGAAGCCAATAATTGAGATTAATTTAGACATCTCAAGGCTCCAAATCAATTCCACTGAATTTTAGAATAAGTAGGCAAAACGACTTTTGTGTGTGTCCAAGAGGTGCAGCCATCAGGTTTTTATTCCCAAAGCAGTTTGGTCCAATTTATCCAAGCAGCCACGATGCTAGATTGATGTAAGAAGCCTCTATATTCGATGGTGGTGTGACATGACATGATAACGTAGAAGCCAAGAACCTCATTGATATTCTGGTTGTGGGATATTCGGATAGGGAATACTTGCATAATTTTTATGTATCCAAGTTAGATCCATTTACCTTGTATATTATAACTATTAATATACATTTCATCAATGGTTAATTGATCAATAATTAACTATGATTGATAATGACCTAATTTATTGGCCTAACTCATCCAACTTGAATGTACCGTGTTTATGCAATATTTTTCCATTTGGAACTATAAGAATCATTTCAAAGGGAGAATATTGTATCCATTGCTAATTCGACTGAATGTATGTGATAATGGTTGACTTTTTCCCCCCACCCCGTTTTGATTTATGGATGGTGATTTGGGAACATTCCTGTCTTTTGTACTTCTTTTTTTCCAACCATATGCCAAGTGAAATAAAAATTATCTATTTTAGTTATAGTATAAAAATAGATTTAGCAGTGAAGCAGTCAGAGATCTAATTTCACCCGATTGAACTTCATTTGGCTGAAACTTAGGCTTTTTTGGTTCAATGATTGTCATTTGTCTCAAGAAGCCCCTTTGTGAAATGTAGTGACCCTTCTGAAAACGAAGATAAAGTAATAGGAAAATATCTAAAATAGTATAGGGGTGAGATATCTCAGTTTAAAGTAGAAAATCAAATTAAAAACTGTAATGCTTGGTACATCAATTAGGCTTTTCATCGATCTATGATCTATCATAGCTAAAGTGGCTAATACAAGAATATTCTAAAACATATTATAATCGAGAGGGCATCTATATATTAATTTATAACAAAGGAGGTGTAGGGAATAGAATGGAATAACAAAAAAAGGACAAAGAAATCTGGTTGGTATTCAATTTATATGAACTAATCAACACATGTTTAAGCTTATGTTTCACAAGTTAATATGTTTCTTCACAGATATCTTACACAAGAATCAACCCTATTAAAAAAACGACTCGACACTAAATGTATATTCTCATTGTGCAAAACTTTGAACCCTAATCTATTATTTTGCAAGAATAAGTTCCTTATACTAATTTATTTCAACTTCAGATAGCTTTATATGCTAATACTTGCATCACATAAAATTAAAAAATTTGATCAAACCAAACACGACACTTGATCAGTCATCGTTTTAATCTGTTTTTCTTAGTAATAAAACGTGGTGAAACAAATCTGTTGAAAGGACATAAAATTTAGGTTCGGAAAGGTTTGCTGTTTACGGATAGAGGAATTTAAAACAAAGGTTTAGTAGATGAATTTAAACCATTTACCTCCCTTATCCTATTCTATTTTTCTTTTCTTTTAATTAGTAAGAATCAAAGACACAAAAAACAGAAATCATAAGAATTTACAACAATTCAGACATTATAGATTAATTTAGATTCTTTAGCCTATTCTTAGATTGCAGTATTTTTTTTTCAGTCCAAAGGGGTTTAACTTTGTACGAGTTTCAAGTTAAAGCCAAGACCCAGGATCAATTTTCAAGTAAAAATCTGAGACTAATTTAACATAACACAACAATGAATTTTAGATTCGCGTCCTTCGATTTTCTTCAATAACAGAAATGTATCCACGTCATGAGAAAAGGAGATACATTTTACAATGCAAAAACATACATATATCTTGAATTATATAAAAAATATCTTGTTTATTAAAAAAAAGATCATATCTTACTATTTAAGAAAAAGAGAATCTATTGGAAAACCACCACCAATACCACCCACCGCGTAATGCTCTTGGATTCCGTATTCCCTTATTTGTCTTCTTCCTTTCTATTTGATTTTCTTCCATTCCTTCAAATTGGCATTTCGAACCATGCCACAGAAGATTTAAATCCTCTCATGTTCTTTTCCTAAATTACGAGATAAAAAGACAACAAATAAGTTTAATAGACCCTACACACGTGATAAATAAGTCTTCCTATAGTTATTTGTCTTTCTAGTTTATACTCACACTAGGAACATGAAAAGACCTAAGTGGCCAAATCTGTAACAAAGCACCCGACATTAACTTGAATTTCCAAACTCCACATAGCCCCAAATTAAAGTATTTGAACCTCTAAATTATTTTTAAGCCCTTAAAAAATGGGGTTGGTGACAAGTTTGTCATACTTCCCTTTATTTTTCATTTAGCATTTTTAAGTGTACCAAACCAACCCCAAGAGAGAGAGAAAATGAAAAAATGTGGAGGGTCATAAACTTTCTACCTGCATTTTATTCAACACAAAAAATGCCTTCCATTCCCCACAAGCTAGTGGTTGTCACAAAAATCTCTGAACAAACTATCCAACTCCACAGAATTGCAGGTGAAAAGGGGGGGAATAGATGGTATGTATGATATACTTCTCCTGAAAATGTGGGGGAAAACAAAATATCCAAAAGAAAAAAGAATCAAACTTCAAGTAGTTTAGTTGTGTAAAGGCTCTGCGGAAGCCGGGAAGGAATTCAATGTAGTATCATCTTGTTTGGATGAATCTTCTGTAGCAGCTTTTGCATCAGAATGCTGAAGCTTCTTGTCACTTAATTTAGAAGGAGATGTCTCAGGTGGTTGTACATTTGATAACCCCCTGGTGAGAGGAGTATCAAGTACATTCATAGCAGGTGAGGTCAAGCCATAGTTCTGAGGGATAGTCAAAACTGGATGATCAAATTTGCATGTTGGGCCAAACTTACACATTCCGTAGATTCTGTAATAAGAGCATACAGCTTGCCCCTGCAGATAACCAAGATATGAATCAGGAATATAAACACTAAAAAAACCATACATGGTAGCCAAAATGAACTACAAAATTACCTTCTTAGGATATTAGGAATGACATAATACATGCTTTGATTTTTTACACCGTCATATAATTTCGAACTATCATGTAAATTCATTAACTTTATATTTAAAAGTCATACTAGGGATGATTTCTGATGGTTGACAGTGTAAAATCTTTTATACCAACCATACATGTCTATTAAACTCATTGTTTAAAGTAACTAGGCATCAAGTAGAAGCTGAACTTACAGGTCGCACAGGAAGGCCGAGTGGATTTATCAATGATTGAGACATTCTTTCCTTTGGGTGGTGGAACTTGCAATCAGATCCATATTTGCAGGTCCCAGTGCTCATAAAGTATCTGCATTCTGGTTGATCAGGCCTATTTGGGAGAGCAGAATTTATTGCCTGCCCACCAAAGAGTGACTCGCCCAGATTCATGTAGTCATAAACAAGATTAGATCCAAGAAAACCGTTCGGCATTGCAGGGTTCATATTTCCCTATTTTGAGAAACAAAGTCACAGTCAAAACAAGATTTTAATTCAATTTGCAGAAAGTACCATTAACTGTATGTACTATGTAGTAACCACAACCCAACATAATTAATTATCACTAAAATGCAAGATGCTCTGAAGATTTCCTTAAGAAAAAGGCACATTCTGTTTCAGATATTAATTGGTATATGACTCTATGTATGCCAAACCTGCTTGGCAATTAATGAAATAAAATAGATGGAAAGTGTAAGAGTAACAGTATTTCCATACACAGATCACTTCCTCTAAAGTTCCTTGCAATGTCATTTGTTAATAGAATATGGTAACAATATTTTATAATCTTCGTGCAATTATTTATCTAGATGTGTCAATCAGACATCAAAATTCAAGGCGCTTCCAAGTAAATAGCTATTGCCTAATGCTTCATGCAGTGATTCAAAACTAGTATGTATGGAGTAACATTTCAGTAAGATGGAAGAATACAATGTTGAATTCCATTTTTTCCCCAAACATTCATGCAGAGAAATAATACCACTCAGATAACTGAGAACAGAAAAAACAAAGACCAGGGCAACCAGCTAATGTATGGATAAACAGGACATTCAGCATCCTTAACTAACCATGTAGTTGTTCCAGCTCTGCACAGGTATAACACCTTGCGAAGAAGACAGAAAAGGAGGCACATAAGATTGAAGTCCTTGTCCAGATAAATACGACATTCTTGGTACTGCTGACCATGCAGGAAACCCTCCAGCATATGGTAAACCTGATGTAGGAATAATTGTTGAGGTAGGAGTAGGAGATCCAGCCAATGGGTATGCTCCAAGGGAAGCATGCTGTGGATGATGAAACTTGCATGCAACACCAAACTTACAAGACCCAGTTCTCATGTAATAGGGACATGATTTTTCTTCCTAAAAGAAAGTACCAAAGAATGTTAGAAAATTTGCAATGATTTCATTCATCAACACAGTGACAGTAATCAATTAAAAAAAATGCTACAAGTGCAAAAGGATGCAAAAACCTGACGCATGGGAAGGCCTAAAGTATTGAATGACACAGGAGCAGCACCTCGCCTGTCCTTTGGATGATGATATTTACATGTTGATCCATACTTGCATGTCCCTGTCTTAAGAAAATACTGCAATGCGTATTTCAAACAATACCACAAGTTACTCAAATTGAACAGCACTCGAATTGTATAATAAATCTCCCATGAAGATGGATTGTGTAGTATACAAAATTCTTCAGATTATACTACAGTTCCTGAACCCGATATTTTTACTATAATAGATGTTAAACTTAAGTTCATATATTTATTTCCTGTCCTGGTTTGAGTATTCCATAGCTGGCATCAAATAAATTTTTACATCATCATCACAATAAAATCTGGTAAATAAGTTCTAAAGGACAAAGACCACATAATACATGACCACTAAAAATAAAACAAATCATCAATAGAAAACAAATTGGTAGTAGTTATACACTGACAGCATAACTACTCTATTTTTGTCCAGTTCATTAGGTATCCTACTTCAATTTGACATTTTCTTTCCCTTCATTTATTGGTTTGATATCTGCGCACTAGTAATCACTAAGCTAAACAATTCAAATTGACCAGATTTATTACTTAAAGGGACCACAAAAAAAGACAAACATAAAAGCAAGTAAAGCTTCTGCCAGAGTGACATTGCAAAATATGAAACGCATATCTTCTTATGGAGTCTTCTACAAACACAAGAAATGTTACCTTTTATTACAACCCCCCTCCCCCCCAAAGTTTATGTTAAAGGGAAACAAATATATTTTATTTCACTATAATGTTCTTGCATAAAACACATCCCCAATTCTGTTCTGACTCATGAACCAACAACTATCCCAAAGCTTAAGTTGTTAGGTAAAGACACGTGAATGGTTTTATATTACATCCCTAATAAAATTCAACACAAGAAAAATGTCACAAAACAAAATACATTTTCAGTCATCAAAATAAACATACCTCACAATCAGGTTGCCCGGCCCTCTGAGGGAGTTCTTCACCATAATGAGTACCCTGAAAATCTAATAAAGTATGAGAAACTTCTATTTGTTTGCATATGATAAAACTAACAAGTAGATTGAAGATTAAGATACAATAGAAACAAACTAAAAGATTGCAATTACACAAACTCTTACAATACAGAAGAATGAAAAGGAAAATAAAGAAAAAGCTCTTACAATTGAAATATGAGCAGGGTGATGGTATCGACAGTTAGTTCCATAACCACACATTCCAGTTCTCAAATAATATAAGCACTCAGGTTCACCGGGTCGATCGGGATATTGGGTAGATTGAGCTGCAGCATCTCTATCCCAATTATCATTGATTTTCAAATGTCGAATTGCTTCTACAACACAGATCAGAAACCAATCAGGAAAAGTCTGTCCAAAGTCTCGTTTGAACAAATTTATGCAACACAACTACCTAGATCAGAAACTTAAAATTTTCACCTCAAAAAGCACACTATTGTTGCCTAAAAGATTTTAAGATCAAAACATGCAGGCGATCCTTAGTTGCATCATTAAAAAAATGTGCATCAATTTATGTAAACCCATGTATGATCAAACACGTAACACCTTAGTTGAGGAAGGATAACACGAAATGAGAAACTATGCCATGTTTCCAAAAAAAAAATCTGCATAGGTCTCTCACAATACATTGTGTGAATCATCAGAATTCTCCAAATCAAAATCATCGTACCATAAAGAGAAAACCATGAATGATATCATTAATGAAACAAAAATCGTTGAGTAAAGACAATCTAAAATTCCCTAGCAAAACAACACAAAGCCATCATCATTGAACGATGATCAGAACAATTTAAACCATGAATCATGACCAAAAAAACAAAAAAAAAAAAAGGAAAACCAATCACCAGAAAAATCTGCACCACCTTCAATGTTGTCACCAGAATCAGCATTCCTCAGAACCTGCCTGTTTTCTGGCATCTGGTAGCGTTGAAATGATAACAAAAGACTCTTTTTTTTTTTCTTGTTCGATCAAACCCAGAAGACCCTTTGAGCCTTTAAGAAGAAAAATCAGCGCACGACACTCTCAAATTAACTCACCCCACATGGTAAAATGATCATCAGGAGACAGTGAAAATTGACCCAAGACTAAAACAATAAACTAAAATAATTTTTTTTCCTGGAAAATTAAAATTAAAATATATTGAAAACAAAAGAAAACAAAACAAAGGTACAAAGCGAGAATCGCAGATAAAAATTGAGAAGAATCAAATGTGAAATCTTAAAAAGAGATTTAATAATATTCCAATTGGATGAAAGTTGGCGTCAAATTAGATTAGAGTTTTCCTGGCTGTGGTTCTGCAATCTTCGGAACATTTTGGATCTTAGAATGTGGAACCCGACAAGTTAATAATAATAATAATGTTAATACATACAGTGTAATACTAAAGTAAGGTTCTTTCGCCCGTGTACGAACAATAAATTCTCTGTACCATATTACCCTCCACGTGGCTGCTCCATAACATGTTTACGTGAACCAAGATTTATTACTGCCACTCCGGCGCGTGCACTGCAATCACTACTACAAATTTGGATTGTTAAGAAAAATTAATTAGCCTGAAAAAGTAGATGCCAATTATGGAATTGGTAAGTGGCATTAATTTTTTCTCACGTTTCCAGATTAACCACTTTAATTCCTTTCATAAATTGAGGTCTCCAGTTTTGGCTTCACATTCAAACGGTGATAATAATTTTCAACAGACATTTTATAAAATAAAATAAAAAATTGAACAGACAAGTAATAATAGGAGAATATTTTTAGTGAGAACGTAAAAACATAAATAATAATCACATCTTTTGAGTGATAAAAATATCACAAATAATTCTTTATTATTATCATCATAATTATCATCACATCAATATTAGGGTCTTTGTAACAGTCACGGCATTCATTGCAATGATGTGAAGATGAAATAATAATGAATTAAAGATAAATTTAAAATGACATAAAAATTAATATACTTATCTTTTATTTTGTGGATTTTTTAAAAATTTGATTTTATTTTATTTTGTGGATTTTTTAAAAATTAATATATAAAATTCTTTTGTTGTTAATTTCATATCTTAATTTTCCTATTTTAAATTGAATGGGTAGAACAACATTATTCTCGTCCTGTTTGCACAACAATGCTGTCAAAACAAAATATTGTTTTTAAAAGTAAATGGTTTATAAAGTAATCGTATAAAGCTTTTTTATATTGTTGTCTAATTATGAATTAATAATATATAATAATTTCTTAACTTTTATTATAATTATAATTATTTTAAAAAATAGACCTGACATAAATTTTTATTTTTATATTAGTTCACAATATTACCATAAAACTTTTTATACTTTTACATTAATCTCTCTTTTTTTAATAAGAAGAAACCACAAAGTATGATCTTTGAGACATGGAGAACCAAAACATACAATATTTTATTCTGTAACGTACTAGCATTATCACCTGAATAATGCATAAGGTATTAACCCAAAAATTAGTCATTAATTTTTTTAAAACTTTTGATGGTTTAAACGTAATATATCATCTAATGTATGTAAACCAATATTAAATATATGCATAAAAAACAATATTAAATATAAAGTATTAATATTGTTATTTTAAATATATTTTTGGGATATGAAAAATATAATTTTTAATTAGTATTTTGAAACTTTCAATTTAATTTATATTTAATAAAATAGTACATTTTTATTTCCTCGTCAAATATTTTTAAAAATTAAATGATTTTGTATTTTATAAAATTATTATGATTATTTTTACTCTAATTATTTACTGACAATGCAATAAAACACTTGTTTAATTAATTATATTAAATTTATAAATTAAAAAATATTTAATATATAAATATTTTTAATATCACATAAATAATTATAGTAAAAATAATTTATATATCAAAATGAATATAAAAAATTATGAAAACATTTTACATATTAATTTATAAAATTTAATTATAAATTAGTAAAATAAAAATAAAATATGTAAACTATTCAAAATAAAAACATATAAAATAAAATTAAAAAAATGTATATATTAAATATTTCTTAATTTAAAAAATTTGATAATTTGAAGAAAAAATTTAATGACTCTTGACTTATAATATTAATGATTTAATTAAATAAAATAAATGTGTTAGTAATTTATTATCTGAATAAAGAATTATGAGTTTGATTTTTATTAAAATATTTTTTTATTTTTCATTTCATTTAATTTTAGAAAGATTAAATGATTTGATTTAGAAATAAAAAATTAAAATTATGAATTTAAAATTATTGGGATCAAAATTATAATTTCACTTTTAAAAGAACTGAAAGTAGATTTTTTTAAAAATCAATCTAAAAAAGTAAAAAGAAGAGTGCGTGAACTTATGCACAGTGCCACACTGAAAGAAAGTGAAACTTCATCTCTGTGATGTGCAGAATTTTTTTTTTTAATTCATATTTCAGTCTTTTTTTATTCATGTGTAGAGATTTGATTATCATGCGCTTTAAAAGTAATTATTTATTTTTAAGATTTTGAAATAAATGTTTTTAAAAAATCGCATTTAACGAAATAATCGAAACATGTTATATTTTTTAGAAACCCTCACAATTGTCTTAAATACACTTCATGAATTCATAATCGTAGTTCTAATGAAATTATAAAAAAAAAAAAAAGAATACTCCATAATAGTAAGTAAGAAGTTGCTGATGAAAATAATGGCGCGACACATTTTTAAAATTTAATTGTTTTGGAGATTTAACGTTATGAAAAAATATACATAAAAAAAACGTTATGAAAAACTATCGTTTTCTAGCAATGATCATTCAATTGTTTTTTAGTGATCTTTATGTAGCGTTAGATTTTTTTTTTACAGATGTAACTTTAAATTTCTAATTCCAAAAATATTTGCATTTATTTTATCTATGACCAATGATATTAAAATATAATCAATTCAAATTGAATTATTACGAGCAATAAAATTTCTCTCCTAAATTTTCAGTATAGGTGTTGATGGGTGTGGCCGTGTGGGTGTGGAAATAATAATAAATAAATAAAAATATTGCTTATTGAATGCTTTTGTGAACGTGTGCGCATGTGTGGACTGTGGAGATTAAAAAAATATTGATTATTGAATGTTTATACCATAAAGTGGGTAACATTAATAAAAATAATAGATTCAAATATTTTTGGTAATAACTTAGATACTCCTCAATTCTTCTATAGTGAGATAATCCTTGTTGAGAGTATTAAACAGACTAAGTTAAAACATTCTATAATATTATAATTTTTCATCCGGTTTAGTAGGAGTACTAGATAATAATTAAAAAAATATCTTAAAATGCATAATAATGATAATAATAATAATAATAATAATAATAATATATTATTATTATTATTATTATTATTATTATTATTATTATTATTATTATTATTATACATATTTAGTTTTTACATTTACCAAAATTAGTCTCTTATTTCACATGGTTTTATTCCCTATTTGGTATGAGAGAGATGGATAAGGAGAGGATGGAAATAATTTTAGGTTGTTTGTTAAGAACAACTATAACGAGAGTTGTTCCTCTATGACACTTCAAAGAGAAATTCAAGCTCATTAGAAAATATTTGTGTGGATCCTATTTCAATTGAGAGTTGTTAGCTGCAGCCACTAATGCTCTTGATTTTGAGAGGGTCAGCATAGTACAAAGGAGTATAAAAAATGAGTTATAAGGAACATCATTTGACAAATTTTAGTGAGTTTTTTTTTATTTTTTGAAGTAACAAGTTGATTGGGTTATTTAAAATGATAAACATGATTTGGCATTATAGGGAAATATAAAATATGTAGTAAAGAGACTCATGCGAGTTTTTACACTAGAGATGTATCAATAATGAAAGAAAGCAGAAATATTTTTTAAATATAATGATATTCGTTGTACCATTTCTAACATATTTTCACTAATATTTCTATCTCTTTCCTCATACTTTATTTATTTTTTAAAACTAACTATCATTATTTTTTACTTTATTTCTCACCTATTTTCATTCATCCTTCTAATTTTTATTTATTTTATTTCTCTTATCTCCCAAAAAAAAACATTAGTCTTAAGTACAAAATTAATAGTATGTTGTTTTATTAAATGTTAGCACTAAAAATAAACAACTTATTAGAGATTAAAATAAAAATATGATGTTTTAAGAATTAAAAGCATGTTTAATCTTTAATCAGATATGATTCTATCATTTAATAAAATTACTCTCGTTGGATTTTATTGAACTATAAAAAATGACATTTTTATTTTTAAAATTACTCTTGTTAGAAGATTTTGACCGTTCAAGTTACGATGGATTCGTGTAAAACGGTGAAACAATCGAAGGTCGTTACAAGGGTAGAAAAGTCATTTCAACAGTGCCATAGTAAGTAGTAACTTCTGGAAAAAATATCACAAATTCACAATGCAGCATTGAGTATCGGTGTTGCGAAAAATCGTCGCCGTTAAAGTGATATAGAAAGCTAAGCTTGGATACACGCCACGTGGAAATGAATCAGCCATTGCAAAAGTCAGTGGTAGGCCCATCGTTTCTTCATGTCGGCAATTGTCCATTTAAATTTAAACTTAGGTTTAATCTATTTAGTAGGTATAATTTTCAAACTTATTTATTTTAGTTTTTATAATTAATAAGTAAATCAAAATTTATATTTTAATTTTTATAAAAATTTAAAAATTAAAATTCTTTAACTAATTAAGGAAAGTTAAAAAAATTTAAGAACAGATATCTTTTGAAAATTAAAATATAAATTTTATAGAGTAAAAAATCTACTTATTAAATTTTAAAGACTACAAAATTTAATTATTAATTATAAAGAGTAAAAAAATAAATTTAAAAACTATAAAAATTAAATAAATGATACATGCGATTTTGCATCATCAATACACCTATGATGCGATAATAATTCATCATTAATATTTTGCATAGAATATTTTATTTCTTATAAATACACAAAAATTAAAAATATTCATTATATAATCTCAATTATATTTTCATTATTTATTTATCAATTAATACATAATTGTTCCAATTTAATTAATAATTTTGAATATACAATTAAGTTACTACATACTTAGAAGAAAAATTTATTATTTGTAATGATTCTATCCCGTTGAAATATGATTTTCTTGGTAAAGAATATCCGTATCTTTACTAAAACATTATAATTCGACAACAACGTAGGAAAATATTACTACGTTTAAATAATGGTATATAAATTAGTAAATGCATTTTAAAATAATAACAAATGCATTACTCATTCTTTCATGTTCTCCTTGGGCTAAAAAGGCTAGGTCGTGAATCTAAACAGCTTACATCAAAGTCAGCCAGAATTTCGTGAAGGAAACACTAGAATTAGTTGGGCTTGATAGAAACCTTAGAGATTTAATTAATCAATGCATTAAGTCTGTTATTATGGTTATGAATATGATTCTCTCTCTCTCAACAAAATTCGGCACTTCAAAAGGAATTAGATAAGGGGATCAATTGATCATACATCCCTCTATTTGCTTGGGCTAGCATGGAAAAATTAAGCTACTATATATTGAAGATGGGGTTGCCTCTAATGATTGGTGTCCTTTTAGAATGGGTAAAGGTGGTCCAAATTTATCCCAATTGTTTTTTTACCGATGACATTATCCTTGTGGGGTAGGCATAAACCAACAAGCACAAGTCATTAACATCATTCTTCACCTTTTTTGTTCATCCTCTAGTCATAGAGTTAGGCTGCCTAAATATAAAAGTTTTGCTCTCCAATAATGTGAGCTAGCACCAGCAGGAAGCAATTGTTATTAGTGAGTATATTGATCCACCAAAGATACAGGCAATGATTTGGGAGTTCCTATCCTTCATTTCTTTTCTAAAATTAAAGAAGTTTACTATTGGAAAGTCAAAGCCTTATCCTTTGTTGGCAAGATAATACAATTACTTAAGGTGAGTGGAGCTCTTGGATATAGAAACCTAAAACTAAAAACTCTTCCATACTATCTCGGAAACTTTCTTACAAATGATGAAGGTAGGCATAGAAGAATGTCTTATAGCTTTATCTTTTCCCCATATGCCGTAATGTCCTTAAAACTACTATACGCAGCTTTTGCGTGCGTGACTGTGAAGATGTTGTTGCATCCTTACGGACCAAGCCTTAATGCTTCTCAGCATTGGAGCTCATTCTTCACTTCGGTTTAGATGCTTGATTGTCCCAAATCTTGAAGAGAGTATCCTTAATTAGAGCTTGGTCTTTGGAATAGACACATGGTTTTGGTTGAAAGATAGAAACTCCATTTTTTCCTAATAAAATTCATCTGGATAGGAACCACTCATACTTACCATATGCCTCACTAATGTAGCTAGGTACCACTCATGCTCACCATTAATTTCACAAAGTCTTATAAGAGAAATATACTCCTTCCATTAGTATTTATATTCGCAATGGTATCAACAAGTCGTTGGATTGATTAATATTGAAATTGATTTTTTAAGTAATATTTTGAATTCGAATTTTATGAATGAAAAAAAATATTATTAAAAAGATTTTTTTTTATCAAAATAGGTTAATTAGATTCTCCAATAGAAATTGTCAACAATAAAGTAAGTAGATATTCTATATTGATAGTAAGATATAAAAAAAAATCATTAGTAGAATTAATAGGAAGTGACATTTGCAATGAATACCTGAGTACATTTTGACTATACTTCTTATATCGATGATAACTGTGAAATATAAGCTAATTTGATAGTCAATTTAGATTAATGAGTAGGTGTAATTTCTTTACTTTATTATTGTTTTTAATGAAATAATGAAGAAATTAAACATCTTTGCTATTTTTTATTAGCAAAATTCAAAAGAAGAATATTTCAAGTGCTTTAAAAGAAAAATTGATGCAAAAATCGGAAGAAGAAGCCTTGAAGAAAAATTGAAAGAATTGGAAAGTCAACTTAGGACGCAAGACAGACCCAGCGTGTAACACACGGTTAGTGCAAAAAAGGCCCACGAAGAAGCCCAAAGACGCACTTAGCACGAAAGCTCGAAGTCAGCGTAAAAATTAAGCTACCTAGTGCCTATATAAGAAGGAGGAAACAGAAGAAAAAAAAACACAGAGTCTCGGAGCTTTCAAAAGCCCAAGGTTTATCCCCTTGGGGAAACCCTCTTTCGTTAGCCATTTTCCTTTTCTTATTACAGTCATCTATCACCGTCTTCTATCTACATTACCCCCCTAAAGTGTAAAAGCTTCTCAAGACTATGAGAGGTTAAACCCCCTCAGTTGGAGCCTAACAGTCAAAACCCCTTGTAATATAACTGTTCTTTTTATCTATTAATGTAATTTCAATTTCTATTGTTCTTTCCTGCTTTTCATTGTTATTGTGTGGTTTGGCCATCCATGCATCTGTTTTTAAGGGTTTGACCATCCATACATCTTTAATGTTGTTTATTATTTCATCTTTGCAAAGAAATTTGGGAGAGAAAATACATAAATTAGGCTCTTCAACATGAGGGATTCGGGTTAAATATATTAGTAGATGTGGATGAAATTTGGGAAGACATTTAATAGAAAAAAACATTAATATTACATCAAGGATAATTAGGTATGTTAGACCCCAACATTATCATATTCTGAATTCATCTTCTGCATCTAAGCTATTGTTTAATTTTTTTATTATCTTTTTCCTTACCTTATTTCAAATTTCACATTTATAATTCTTTGTCTCTGTTTAATAATTGGATTTGCATCACTTATTAAGTATAATCAAAGTTCCTGTAGATTCAATAATTGGACTTCCATTTTAATCTTTACTACTTGTGATAAAATTGATATATTTGTCAATTGGTTAACAAATCGATTATAATATAAATTAATTTTTATGGATAAAAAAAAAATTGCTTCATTCAAAAGTAATTTTTTTTTAGATTATGATATTCTGATTAACAAACATTCAATTGATACAAATTTAAATAAAAAATACTCTTCATTTTTCAACTTCTCTTGTCATAAATTATCTTACTATCCTACTATGTATCAACTTAGTTCTATGGCTGATGTATCTTTTTAATGGAAGTATTAATTTATATTCTTAATTATATCTAAGAGTATTGTTGGAAAAAAATAGATTAATTTTTTCAAAAAAATATTATTTTGAAACAAAACAAAAAAACTAATAAGACTATTATTTTAAAATAAAAAAAATAATACCCGCGTATTTAGAAAAGGCAATCCCATAGCTTATTACTAGGTCACCATGGGTCACTATGGAGATTTTCATGATCGTATTATTACTGAATTTCATGTTTTTCCCTTCCATTTTAGAAGAGGATCTTTTTTCTGTATTTGGACTTTTAGTCTCATATTATAAATCGATTATATATGTTAATAATTTTTTATATTTTCACTCAATTATAATTGAGTTTAATGTGATGTATTTTGTCATTCAATAAAATCAATGTTAATATGATAATTAATTTTGCAATGATTTTTTTTTACTAAAAATTATTTTTGGTTGTGAGTAGAATGTGATAAATAGTAAAAAAAGAAAGTGTAAATTTCATGTGTATTTAATATTTTTATATTTTATTTTAATTTAAATATTTTTATTCTTTTAAGAATGAGTTTGATTATGTGAAAAATAAAAATATTTAAATTAAAAAAAGTAACTATGTAAGACCTATACTATTTTTTAAAAATTTTATAGTTAATAGCAAATTTTTTCAATCAACCAAACACCTCTCAATTTTGGTGCTTAGTGAAAAAGTGAGCGTGCGAAGAAGGAGGCAACGCAGCTTTCAGTCTCACAGCAGACAACGTAAGGTTTAGTGGTTCTGCGCTACGTAGGAACAATTGAAGAAGACCAATAGAAAAGAGAAACGCGTCAACTTCTCCAAATGAAAAGTTGAATCTAGCAACACTAAAAAGATGAATGCAAGTCAAGAAACTACCATGTGTCGCAGTTCAACACTGCCACGATTCACTATGCCAGTTCAATTTTACTTGTTTCAAAAGGATAAAATAAAATAAAGAATAAGAGGGAAAAAAACTATATATTAATAGCATAAAATACTTTTTTTATGCGTAAAATAATTTAAATTATCATTTGATTATAACTTTATAATAAATTTATTTATTTTTAGAAATGAGTTTGGTTAATTAATGTTCTTAAAATATTAGTTAATAAATTAAAAATTAAAATATTTATTGTTAAACTTGTTGGAAAAAACAAAAAAATTATGGATAATATTATTTTACGTATTTTAATAAGAAAAATCTTCTTTTAATTTTTAAATTTTATTAGATAAATTTTAATTAGTGTCCTTAAAACATGGGTTAAAGAATTAATTTTTTTATTTTAGTTTTTTAATCAATATATTAAGAATACCTAAAAAGTTATATCAACTCCTAAAGAAAAAGTAATATTTTTATAGGTAAATATTAATTATTAATATTGTTTCTTTTTATTAATAGGAGATTCAAACTTGTAATTTCTTTTCTCTTCTTTTATCACCACCAATTTTATATGTAAAGAAAAAAATAATATATGATGAATGAAAAAACTAGATGAACGAAAATATATGAAAAATAAATTTGTTTAATTTAAGTAAAAATGAAATCAAAACATCAAATTGTGATAATGTTTCACTAATAAAATTAATGATTTTAATACTAATATAATATTTTTATTTTAGATAGAAATAAAATATTTATATTAACATAAAAAAAACAAAATTAAGACTAGAATAAAAACAATAACTTAAAACAAAATAATCATGGTAATTTAATAATTTAATAAATTATGTGAGCTAAACATTAATATATTTTGTATTTAATAATTAATTTATATATAATAATACATTTAATTACATGATATGAATTGAATGAAGCTAAAAAAAACTGTTATCCAATCTATATATAATCATATATTAATTAGATTAAGTCAAATTTCACAACAAGTACTTTAAAAACTCAACTTATTATAATTGGATAGTATTTAATTACGTGTTTAGTCACAACGACTCCAACATTATTCTTCACCTTTAAGCTCATTTTGATTGAAAACTAATTTGTGTTTTGGTTGAAGAATACAAAAATGCATTTGAACTTACTTGTTTTTATTTTTGAAAACATTAAAATGTTTTTAGCCGTCTTGTTTTTTTAGATAAGGGGAACTTTCTTGATTGTATGACTATAAGAAATTTTTAGTTAACTTTACTTCATTTACTATTATTATATCTAAAATATCCTTCTTAATTAAGGTGTTAGTTTTAATATTTTTTTTAATTGGTACTAAGTTTCAATAAAGATAAATTGGAAGAAAATTTATTAATTTTTAATTCATATTTATACAATTAAATATGATTAAGGAACTTTCTTCATCAACATGAATATGTTTTTTTTTTCTTATAATTGAGATTGAAGGGAGTTTGTTGAGTTTTATCAAGAATTTATATCTATGATTTATTTATTTTTCTTTTTATCATTTATTATTAAGTCAACTTTATATCTTTTATAGGATATATTTGATTTAGACTTAGAGAATAAAAATAAAAAAGATAAAAATAAAACATAAATATTTGAATTAAAATAAAGAGTAAAGAATTCAAATTCCCACAAAAAAAATATATAAAATTTCTTTTCAATAATATTTGATTTCTTCCTACCAAACACATCATTAGATACTACTATCACACACACAAACACACGGTCCACGGAAGTCAAATAGAAATTACAAATTTTAGTTTCAAATATTTTGATTCTTAACATTTATAATTTCAATCCTTTATTAATTCGCTATTTAGTGGATGATTGCAACAGAGTCATACTAAAATTAAATAGAAACCGACAGTGAGACCCACGACAAGAGTTTAGTTCTTTTCTTTATTTGATTCAAAGAAGGCAGTTCACACTGGGTCAAGGAACCTGTTGATGCAAATTAATGAAACATTAAGGTCAAGTAAATTAGCAGCATTTTCAAGCAGGAAGTTAAATGTCACATTCACAGGTGTATATATTCTTCTATTATTTGCCATTAGTTTATATGTTACTAATAATTATTATTGATATAAATTTTAAAATAATTATTATAAAAATAAAAAACTTAATTATTATATATTGTATTTTATTATTAGATAATACGATAAAACAATTACACTATCACTATATAGTTTTTTTCCTCGTGCAGCGGTAAAGTTGTGCCTTGGTGATTTGTTGGTCATAGATTCGAATCCGGAAACAGCCTCTTTGCATATGCAAGGGTAAGGCTGCGTACAATATCCCTCCCCCATACCTTCGCATAACGAAGAGCCTCTGGACAATGCGTACGAAGTTTTTTTTATCTAAAAAGTATTAGTATTTTAAATTTCTAAACTTAAGCACAATCTTTTGCCAATCCTAGCTAGAGATGCCTCTCTAACTCCAAAAGCAAAGTGTACATTACATGTTTACACACAATCTGCTGACCCAAACCAAAGGGGGATCGAGCACCTTATCATTTTTAGTTCAACACTAAATGTTGTTGCTAAAGGAAATAAGGATTGGTTGACATCTACAAGGGTGTGTATACACGTGCTAGAGGTAAATATTAAAAGAATAAAAATAAATATTGTGATGAAAAATAAGAGACGGAAAGATATAAGGTATATGCATGTAAAGTTTAGGGGTATAACTGTATAAGAAAATAAATTTGTTGCCAAAAGAAGTTGATTTTCTACAAACTGCTTTATTTCCGCCTGTAAACACCTTTATCGCCACCATATTTTACAAACAATTCTTAGTTTCTCACCCTTCCAGTCAGAAAACCTGGTTACAATAATTTCTATTTTTTGTTACAAGGATTTTGAATGTTTTTTTTATAAACAGACTGATGCTCAAACCTCAAAGCAAAAAGAGTGTGTTTGCTTAGGTAAAAATTGAATGAGAGTAAAGGAAATGGAAATAAAAGAATATTTTTAACTTCTTGTATTGGGTCATTTGGAAGTGACCAGTTGTCGATTTTTTTTTTTTTATTGAAAAAATAATTGTCCCCTTACAATATTTCACATGATTGTTTGTATCACAAATTAGAGAATATTAGATTAATATATATATATATATATATATATATATATATATATATATATATATATATATATATATATATATATATATTTTCTTTTCCTCCAATTCAATATTGGAACAAAGCACTTAATTCAAAACGAACCATAAATGAATTAACGATAATTTCTAACTTTTGGTAATACGTTCCAAAATAGAATACCCATAATGATTCTCTTCCTCATAATATCCGATATTGGAATCCAGAAAGAAATTATGTAAAGAGATTTATTTTCACTCCCATTAGACAACCATCTAATGAGGTCAAACAAGGAATAAAATTCGGAAGGAGCACTTAAGAATTTTCAATGTATCAAGCAAAGGTAGATATGGTCAAATAGTCAATGAAAAGCAGATATATATTCCACGCTTGAGGAAATTCCCTAGTCCATGCACTTGAGTTACTTGCATAGTTGGATATGTTCACTTCATAAGAAAATGTAGCAATAAACTAGACCCTACAATAATATTTTAAAGGTGTGTTTGAATAAATTTCTCTATGAGAATTTATAATGGAAAAAAAAACAATAATAAATTAAGGTTTTCTATAATTTAAAGTTAAATTATGTATAATTAAAAATTCAAACATGTCGTGAGTAATGTTTAATTTAATCAATCACTATAGTACTGCTTAAGAAAACACTTTTTTCCCTCAACAGGTATAGATACATTGCTTTTTAATTTTTCACACTAGAGTGATCAATTTAATCAACTGAAAAGAATTTGTTAACCTTTGACTAAAAAGGAGGAAACAATTAATATCAATACCATGAAAATTACACTTAGTGCCCGCCGGCATCAACTCGATCACCAATATGCTTGCCATTGCGAAGGATGGAGTAGCTTGCATGCAATAAACTTTGAATAACATTTCAACAACAACAAAAAAAAAGAACTTTGAATGACATACATATAATGTAAATTGTAAATTATAACCACACAAACTTGAACAATCGTATGTGCATGATGAATAGTAATAGTCATTGAATTTGAAGGTCACAACAGTTACCACAGTGGGGCTCATGGAATTATAAAAGCTCCTGGCGGCGTCCCCGATGGTCAAACTTTGGCCTAAAGCACCAAACATCAACATAACATATATACTGAAAGTTGACATCCAAAGCCTTAGCAAAATCAACAACAATTGGTCATGGCCAATCTGAGTGAAAGAGAAAGACATTCAATTTAATGTCCATGGAAAACTGGCACCACTCAGAATATTTGTTGATTACTCTCTCTCCGGACTAAAACTATTGATGTTTAAGCAGTGGTGGAGCTTCACAAAATTATTTGGAAGGACCAAAACAATTAAAATTACAATACCTAAATCAAATGTAATAATTTTAGTAAAATTAGTTTTTGTAGACATTTTTAAGTATTTAATGATATTAAAATATAGTTTACCCTACTTTATTAATAAAGTTTATTTTTGAGAAATTATAATTTTGGTTTAGTATGTCATTTTCTTATGTCTAGTATGGTAGAAGGAAAAGCAAAAAAGAAAGCTTTAGATGGTCAGATATGAAAAAAATAATAACAACTTAAAAGAAGCAAGAGAAAAACACGTAAGAGTAGAAACAAAATGAAACTTGCTAACACTAGAGTCCAACCACTCAAGGCTCTTGAAACTAGGCCCAACCAAAGGGTCCATATTAGGCTAAGTTCAATAATCAAAGGGGTGTTGCTAGGTGCACCTTGCATTATTGTTGATGCACTCAGCACTTAAGATGAAATGACGAAAATATCCTTGATCCGTAAGCCTTTTAAGTTGATCCATAAAAGATTTACGGATCAAGTTGATCTGTATGCTTAATATCAACATACGAATCAATTTAATCCGTATCAACCTTACGAATCAACTTGATCCGTACGATTTGCGGATCACCCTCACGCACACCCATCACAAATACAAAAAAAATGCAGGGACAATTTTGGTATTTTTAAAAAATGTTGGGTGCACCAGCAATAATGCTGGTGTACCTAGCAACACCCTAATCAAAGGGGTAAGCTAAGCCCATAGATGATATAGAGTTTACAAATCAAGAGAAAATTTTCAAATTAATTCAATGAGTAAAGTAGTTGTCAAATTCTTAGTGAAGAGGAATTTAAAACTGAAGTATTTTCTATAATTACTTAAAAGACCATTAGCTTATAAAAGAAAACTAAAAATACTGTCAAATATAAAAAAATATGGTAACGGTTTTAAATTATACAGTACATTATTTAGTTAATATATGCAATTATATATAACCTCGTGATTTCTTGAATGAGTCGTGAAAATATTTACATTGCGATAAAAAAAAAAAAGTTGTAAAAGAAGCATAAGCCAGCATTAAGATAGTATATAACTGAAGCGAAGCTATACAGATTTTGGACATTCCCACAATTATCTAAGTTTTCAAATCACACTTGTTCTTTATCTACCTTTGTATTCATTTTCATGTCATAAAGTAATTTTTTTAACACGTACATTGCTTAATGGCATGTAAAGTAATCACTCTTACTATACTAAACTCCTTTAAAAAAAAGATTCCTTATTAAAAAAGGATTTACCACTTGGCAGAAAACAAACCAAAACATCACTGCAACTTGAAATATGAATAATAAATATTCGAATAAGATTTTAGGGCAAATTCTACTGCACTGGAGAACAAATAATGCGCATCCATGACCTTGTACTTCTGCTGAGAACATATTATTTGTTTGTATGGTTCTTCCACTCCACATTTCATTTCCAGAACAAAGTCTAAACTTTCTTCTACCTGGATGCACCATAGCCAAGTCTACTATGCTTGCAGATATTGTTGTTTTCTCGTTATTTAGATTGAAAAATGCAACATAGGTCTCCCCTGAAGGCAAGCACAAGCAACAACATGGAGAATTAAAGGATAGTGCACTATAAGAAATAATTAATGGTTAATTAACTATGGCATGTTATTTTAGTTCATCTCAATTTGGTAGTAAAGAAATACAGGATTAAATTAGAAAATAGAGAAATATCAAACCTTTTCTTCCAGTTGCAATCCAAGATCGAATCCCATTAGCATAACCTTCAGCTTCATGATTGGTGAAGTTGCATTATTAGATAACAACATAAATAAATTAGAGATAGCATGAATAAGAAGAATTCTGCATAGATATAATTTTTGCTACTAATTTTTACCTAGGACATGTTCTACTATTGCACACATGCCAGAATGACCATTAACAAGAGTTATGTTCAGATTGGATAGATGTCTGCCTTCTGTATCAGTGGCAATGTAATATAGTTTAGTACAAATAACTAGAACAAAATTAGACAAATAAATCGAAGAAATTAAATTAAGGTAAAGCTGATTACGACGATATTATTGGGAGTTTTCCTTTGTGCATGCAGAAAGGTTCCACCAGATCATGTTTTGGTCTCTTGTAATAAATTCTTTCAAGATCTTGGTAATGTTTTTCACTAGACCATCCATATGCTTTTGGATCAGTGCATTCAGTGAGGGCTAGGGAGTAAGTAAACTGTACTTTTGTGGCATTGTGTCTTTTAGTCTTGACATCATTTAATCTTGTGATATGAGGAAACTGTATAACAAAAAAGGCAGAAACAATACCAATCTAAGATTTAAGTAACATATGGTTACCAAAAGAAAAAAACAAGAAGAAGAAAGAGAAGTTTCACATGCCTCTTGATTGTTTGAGCTAAAAGAGTTTATCTCCTATAGGGTAGGATTTGTGATAAGATCATAGGTCCATGCATCAAAGATTGAATGAGCTAAGATTGAATCCTTTGTATATAAACCATTTCTTGTAGCACATTCACCAATTAATTCAATCTGTTTTCATTCTTCACTTTGATATCTGATACTAAAAGATCTCAAATTCAAACAGCTCATTGCAATTATGTATAAGTATGATGTATATGGGATGAAACTGAATACATATTTTTGTTTTTTCTAATGATTTATAGAGTAAAAGGCATATTCTTTTTTTGGTGAAAAAAATATGGAAAATGGTTGCTACTCCATTCGATGACTAAGGCAGCACAAGTCAAACATAAATGTAAACATTAGTAGCAATTAAAGTGTTCTGCACCTTCCCTATTGAACCAACCCAATTGGTACTCGGTAGTACAATAACATAATTTTGAAAATTATTATGCATTGGATGTAAATTGGAACTGTTTAGAATACCTTAACTAGATTGGTCCTAAATTCCTGATAAATTAAGGAAAAAATAGTAATGCTGGTGCATTTAGGCTAACCTGGATCAGTTAGCCATCCAAATGATAGCATGTCCAAATCAGGCCAAGATTTACCCTTTAAACCTTTTCCTCCTATTAAATTAGATGTAGCAAAATCTCTGAAAGATAAATCAAAGATGTAGATAATTTGAAGGTAGAGTAGCAGAAGAAAGGTGGAAGGAAGGGCAATCCAAATATTTTGATATCAAACATAGGAAGGATTTAATTAATGACCTTGCTACATTAAAATGAGCTAAGATTGCTGACCATTCATCCCAGTCATGTGATTGATGTAAAGTATCCACCGACTTTATTCATGAATAATCTCTATTAGTAACCTACTGACCAACTTATGTGAAATCTCTTTTTAATCACATTTTTTTCATCAATAAGATTCGATCCTCAACCTTACTTGAAAGATCTAAGTCCAGTCCCACTCAGACCAATAATATGTTACTTGTAATACATTTTTGAACTATATAAATCTCACCTTTATTTTTATGAAACTATATTGAAGGAATTAGAAGATGTACCGTTTGTTATTGAATGCCTGTGTACTGATTCCAGCCATAAGATGAATCCCAAACTTCAAACCCTTACTATGTACTTTATTAGCTACATCAGTGAACCCTCTCCCTCTCTTGAAGAAGGCCATCTTTCAGGGTCAGGGAGCATTCTTCCCCATTTATCAATCATATCAAAACCAAGAGAATTTCTATCACTCTTTAGACTCCTATACCAGAGGTAATCCACAACAGCATACTGCATGGTTTCAAAGGAAATATTTTTTTTATATATCCATATTTTACAATTTCAGTGTATAACCTTTTTTTTATATTTAATTAATAACATATTCAATTGAATTATAATTCAATAGCAGTAGTCCAATATATACAATACCTCGTATTCATGAGCAAATAGCCGCTGAGAACTATATTAGCATTCTGTAAGTATTCTTCTTCAGAAACTATCCAGTTAAAGCCATCATACGAGTTCCAACCTCTTGGAGGGATGATAGCATTTTGTGATGACACACTGATATCAACAATCATGAAGTCAAATATCCATTGTTTGCTTGCGTATATACCAATAAATTTCGTAAAAAGGATCTTACGAAATAGATACAAAGACTCAGAAATAACATCATGGTTGGTCAGTGTTTATGTATTTGTGTAATTTCTCTCATGACTAATGTGTAATGATGATGAATGACTAAAACAAAAGAACAAGGTTGCAACATAAAAAATGGTTGTATGAATATGTCATGTGTGTGTAATGATTAAATTAAAACTAAACATTTTAATTGTAATAAAAGTATAAACAGATTATAAACTTCTAAACGAAGAAAAAAGAAGAACGTGAGAAAAGGATCCGATTCCTTTAGTACGAGGAAATATATTTTATTTTCATTTCAATTTTATTAAGAAGTATAAGAAACATGTCATTTTATTTTTTATTTTAAAGTATTTATACAAAAAATAATCATAATTGTTTTCTGTCGTTTCTTTTACAAACTTAAATTAAAAAAAAAGTAATCTTTTCATAATTATCAATAGAAAAAAAATCTCAAATTGACCGGAGCCTAATTTTTCTCCCTTGTCATTACATAAGATAAAAGTAGTTTGAATAAACTGATTAAGTTCCTCTGTATAGAACAAAAACAACAATAAGTAATTTTTTTCTTTTCCGATAAACAAATAGTAAGAATAAACAGATTAAGTCCTCCTCACTCACTATAAAACAAAAACAAACTTGTTCAAAACTAAACATACCAATTTTTGCAATGTTTTTTCTATGTCTTCAAGAAAACATATATGCAGCTGAAAATTAATCATTGAAACCAAAAGCAAGAGAATATATGATGCTGAAATACCTTCGAATTGCTCAAAGACAAAGAAAGAAGCAAACAGAGGTAACTGAAATGCACTTCATGGTTGTAGCTAACTCTATTCCAACCATCAATTATGATTCTTTACAGGGGATTCTAGTATATTTAAACATTGCCTTAACCTTTATGCAAGCTAAATAAAAGTTCATGTTCCTTATTTTGATTCATAACGTGTCTGTACTAGTCGTGGGCCCCGACTCGCATACACTTCTCCATTTTGAGTAATGAAGGAAGCATCAAGTCTATCTTGATTCAGGCTAGAGGACATGCAATTTTTTTATAGACTTTAGCTATTATATATATATATATAATTTTATTATTATGAATATGCATGATGAGAGACTAAGGATTAAGGAAGTGACTCATTGAGCTTTGTACTTTAATCTATTTTGGGCAAGAAAAAGTTGGCATGACCTTAATTTCTTTATCCCCACCTTATTATATATGGAAATTTTATGCGACAAGAGAATTGCATTAATTATGCTTTGGATCACATAAGATAAAGAAATTAGAAAGTATTGGCAATTTTAAAAGAATAACGACTTTCCACCTTTGATTCATTAATTCGGATTACTCTCCACTGAAAATTAATTAGTATCAATTCTATTATTCCAAAATTACAAAAATGACGACATTTTATGTAATACTACCGTATATAGTCGTTTTTCCTACATTTTTTTTTCATGTTTTATACACACATCTCAAAATTAAAAAGACGTTCAAAATCAAAAGGGTTCTACTTTGTTGTAAAGTGCTGAAATGGGAATACCTTAACTAACAATGAGTATTTGTTGCCAATAAAATCATAACTTGGCATTACTTAGGTGGTTGAAGTTGGTGAAGATAGAATGACAGATAGATAATAACATCTCACGCTAAATATCACTATATATATATATATATATATATATTCCAATAAAATTACAAAGCATACATGGACAAATGTGAGATTAAGTTCTTTATATCCGTATCTCAAGTTCCCAAATCACACAAGCTCTTTAGCTACCTTTGTTTGTAAGCCCATTTTCACGACACAGTAATTTTTTTAAAGTACTTAATGGCCAACAACCATTCTTACTATCACCTTATTAAAAAAGGATTTACTAGTTGAAAATTAATCAAAATATCAATGCAACTTGAAATATGAAACTATAAATATGGATATTCAAACAAGTTTTTTTAGGCCAAATTCAAAGGCAGCTGAGGACAAATAACGCGCTTCCATGACCTGGTACTTGTGCCGAGAATGTAGTTTTTGTTCTTACGATACTTCTACTCCAAATTTCGGTTCCTGCGCAAATTTTCAACTTTCTTCTTGTACCCAAACGCGAAACTGCTGGCAAGTCTGCTATATTTGCAGATATTGTTGTTGTCTCTTTATTTAGATTGAAAAAAGCAACATAGATCTTCCCTGAACGCAAGCAAAAGCAACAACAACAGAGTAATTTCTTGTATCAAAAAGTGGTATTCTTCTTTCAAAATTAGAGTTTCACACTAACATTTATTACAAACTTTAACATGCAAAATATGAGATAAAAATCCAATTCCTAATAAGAGAATAATATACCAAAATGAACTTCATTTGCACATGCTACTCTGATGCTTCTCAATTTGGTATTTGAGAAATATTTTTTTTTAGAAATGTTAGTTTGTTAGAATGTTAATTTTGTTAACAGAAAGATTAAATCTGTGATCTTTTTCCTCTTTCTTCCTTTCTTAACCATTCAACTCACCTTATAATTTAGGTATTAGAGAAATATTAAATTAGAAAATTGTAATAGATGGAGTTAGGATGACTAGTGTCAAACCTCTTTCTGTATGCGTTGCAACCCAAGATCGAATCGGATTAAGATCGCCTACATCTGCATGATTGAAGAAAAAACAAAAATAAATAAGAGATAGTATGAATAGTTCTACACAGACATGAGTATTTCCTACTAATGTTTACCTAGGACACGTCCCACTGTTGCACACTTGCCAGAATAACCATTAACCAAAGTCCCATTTGATTTCAACTTCCATATTTGTTCAGATTGGATAGATGATTGCTTTCTGCATCAGCAACAAAGTAATATAAATTTAGTACAAATAACTAGAACATATTAGACAAATAAATCGAAGAAATTAAGTTAAAGTTGAGTACGGTGATGCTATTGGGAGTTCTCTTTTGTGCACGCAGAAAGGTTCCTCCTGATCTTGTGTTGAGCTCTTATAACAGATTCTTTCAAGATCTTGGTTATACTTTTCACTAGACCAACCACTTACTTTTGGATCAGTGCATTCTGTGATTGCTAGGGAGTAAGTAAATGGTACTTTTGTGACATTGTGTCCTTCAGTCTTGACATCATTTAATGTTGTGATATCAAGAAACTATATAACAAAAAAAAAAGAAGCAGAAACAATACTAGTATAAGATTTGAGAAACATATCATTACCAAAAGAAAAAGTAAGAAGAAAGAGAAATTTCACATGCCTCCTGATTATTTGAGCTGAAAGTGTTTATATCCAAAAGGGTAGGATTTGTGATAAGACCAAGGGTCCAAGCATCAATGTTCCGTAGATCCCCTCCATACATAATGGGAGACTTTGCCATACACCACAAAGTCATCTGTGAGATAAGAAAAAGCTCAGTTAGAATTTATTAATTTATATGCATATATCATATGTCTTCCCTCTCCAATATATATAGTAATACTATTCAGTTGTGTGCGTATGCATACCTGAGTTCTTTGCTCATCTTGAGTTAGCCTAGTAGCCCTGTGTGGACCTTCATGAGCAGCTATCGAGCAAAAAAAAAGGACTTAAAATGGAAGCTTTATTTTTATATTCTTAAACATCTCAAATTTAAACAACTCATTACAATTATATGTATCATAAAGAAAAACATAACCTTCTTTTGGTGAAAAAAAATAGGAAAAATGGAAGCTACTTTTCCATGAATAGGGCAATAGAAATCAAACATAAATCTAAACATTAAAAAAGCAAAGAGTTATGAATCTTACCAACTGAACCAACCTCATTGGAACTAATTTAAATTAAAGGAAAAGAAGTAATGCAGGGGCATTTAGGCTAACCTGGATCAGTTAGCCATCCAAATGGTAGCATGTCCAAATCAGGCCATGATTTTCCCTTTAAACCTTTTCCTCCTATCAAATTAGATGCAGCAAAGTCTCTGAAAGAGAAATCAAAAGAATCAAAGATGTTATAGTAGCAGAAGAAAGGTGAAAGAGCGATCCATGTATTTTGAATTCAAACATATATAGGAAGAATTTAGTTAATGACCTTGCTACATTAAAATGAGCTAAGATTGCTGACCATTCATCCCAGTCGTCTCCTGTTACACGGTATGTGTTAACTAGACTACTAACCGAGTTAGCCATTAGTGGTGTTGCACTGACTCCAGGAGACAGAGAAAAAACAATGGGGCGCTCAAGGCCATTGAAAAACTGCATAGATAGCAACTCAAATGATGAAAAAGTTTTCAATATCTTAGTTTTAAAATGAAAAGGACAAAAATGGACAAGAAACTTGCATTATATATACCTCTGATACAAATGTTATTTCATCCAAATCCAAGTCCTCACCAAACACACAGTCAAGTTTTACTGCAAGAAACCAAAGCAGAAAATCCATATCAATATATCAAAGCAGTAAAAAAATACACATCATATACAATTGCTTATTTAAAAACACTGATTGGTGTCTAATCTAGGAAATTAATGCAATGCATATTTTGTGATAGAACATGATAAACATAATATATTTTAGTGGATCTCTGTACCAAAATCAACTCCCCATGAAGCATATAGCTCATAAATTGATCTTAAAAAGGCTTTTCCAGCTCCTGTTTTTGCATTTATAGCCATGAAACCATTAGTCATCCATTTACAAGCCCTTGATGGGATTCCTATGTCTTTTGCGTTCCACACTCGACCAGATTCCATGTAAGGTTGTCCCTAGGAAGGTGCATGAAGAGAAAAATAAGTTCACCAAAAATTGACAAGCACATAGTACACCAATTTTTAAAGAGTAGTATCACTTTTGTAGCAATTTTTAAATAAACTTGTAGTCGGAAATTATTTTTTGTTGAAAAATTCCTCTTTTAATTAAATTATTTATAATTTTCTACTTCGATTAAAAAAATACTTGAGCAATGCACAAAAATAATTGTTAATCTAATTTTATATTTATAGAGGATTAAATTTAAAGATAAGTACGTTATTTAAGAATTCACTATCTTTTTAATCTCTAAGCTTTTTATGTTTAGTTCCTAATTTTAAATTTTGGTCGGTCAAAGTCACTGATTTTTTTTTCTCCATGACCACTTTTAATTCTTGCCGTCAAGTAACAATACTAATTGGAAGTCACAAATCCACATTACAGCCAGCGGATGCATTTGCACTCTTTCGTTTTTTAAAAATTGCATATAAATATAGTAAATATGTATATTTTGTCCCTCTAATTTTGTATATTTGGACCTCCTATTGCTAATTTTTCACTTTTTTATAATAATAATAATCATTAATTTTGATTTCTTAAGTTGATTGTCTTCCCTAACTTAAGGTTCTAAACTTATCATTGTTAGTTGATGACATAACAACTTCATCAGCAATACAATGACTTACCACATCGTGTTTATTGAGTCTAACAGATAACTACGAGTCATTTGACAACTAAGACTAAACAGGAACATTGAACAATCAAAATTCTGAAAAAAATTAGGGTAATAATTTTGAACATGACAAGAGTTTACCAAAACAATGACAAGAGTTTACCCAAACAATGTTGTAGGAATAATTAAGAATATGTACCGTTGCTGTATCTAGTATTGGCGTGTTCTTATTGTATGCCTGTGTACTGATTCCAGCCATTAGATGAATCCCAAACTTTAAACCCATACTATGTACTTTATTGGCTACTTCAGTGAACCCTCCCCCTCCTCTTGAAGAAGGCCATCTTTCAGGGTCAGGGAGCATTCTTCCCCATTTATCAATCATATCAAAACCAAGAGAATTGCTATCACCCTTGAGACTCCTATACCAGAGGTAATCCACAATAGCATACTGCATGGTTTCAAGGGAAATATGTTATTTCTATTTATTTACTAACATATTCATATGAATTGTGATTCAAAAGTAGGAGTGCATGAAATATACAATACCTGATATCCATAAGGAAGTAACTTCTGAGAAATTATATTAGCATTTTGTAAGTATTCTTCTTCAGAAATTATCCAGCTAAAGCTATCATAGGAGTTCCATCCTCTAGGAGGCGTGATAGCATTTTGTGATGACACACTGACATTAAAATCATGAAGTCAAATATTCATTGTTTCACTATATATATATATATATATATACCTATAAGTTTTGTAAAAGGGTCTTACAAGATTAATACTAAGACTCAGAAAGAAAAAAACATCATGGTTGGTTAGTGTTTACTACGTATTTGTGTAATTTCTCTGGTGACTAATGAGTAATGAGCAATGATTAAAAAACAGAACAAGGTTGCAACATAAAGTGGCGTCTAACATTACCAAAAACAAATACTAAAAGTGGTGTCTAAAAGATCATGGTACTCCCTTTTAACTTTTGAGGTTGCATTTAACATGTTGGATTAGTAAGTTTTTTCAACTTTCGTTCCCAAACACGTCTTTCAGTAAAATACAGTGAGTTCACAAACTAATTAACACATAGAGTTTCCTATATCTAGTTAAAATTTAATTTTGTTCATGTATAATATTTATTTTTAATTTATTTGATCCCTATGCAAAAATAAATTATGGTCAATAATTCTTTTTTTTAAAGCAAGTATGGTCTATAATTCTATACGCATATAAATTATTTTCAATTCTGTCTCCCACCAGTTGTCATTATAACATTGTGATTTTTGAGATAGATATAGACATATCATGAAATTTGAGAAGCGAATTAAATAATTGTTACAGATAAAGGGAAAAAAATAAAATATTTTTATAATTGCTACAATAAATTGTCTGTATAATATATAATATATATTATAAATTTAAAACTACTTTTATATAATGATTAAATTGAAAATAAATGTTTTGATGGTAATAAACGTATATATACTACTAAATAGATAAAAAAAATTGAGAGAACTACTAAATAGATAATAAACTTTTGTCCAGAGGAAGAAAAAAAAGAAAGTGAGAAAATAAAACGATTCCTTTGGTATAAGAAAATATATCTTATTTTTATTTTAAAAAATTTATAAAAAAAATTATTTTGATATATTTTTTTAAAAATTTCATAATTATTGATAAAAATTAAAAATATTTCCTCTGACTGATGTTGAAGCCTAAATTTTCTCCCATATCTTCATATAAGATAAAAAAAAATAGTGAGAATAACATGATCAAATCCTCGTTAATGTTTTTAAGACTTGATCGATCATTGAATTAAAATTGGTTAAAAACATTAGTTTAAGGTTTAATAGTTTAATCATTGTTGAATCACATTAAATTTATATTAATAAAAAATAATAATAATAATTAAATAATACTTAAAATAATCTTAAAGAAACATAATATTATAACTTTGATATTAAAAACTAAAAATAAAACACAAGAGGTTCTTGAATTTGAAGATTATATTCCTCCATGTAAGACAAAAATAAAATTTCCAAAAATTCAAGTGAAATAAGCAAGATTTTTAGATTTAAACTTTGTGGATAGAAAAAAATGTTATTAAGAAAAAATATTTCATCAAAGATCAAATTTTTTAACAAAGATTATTCGTTGAAAAATATAATATGATTGTATAAAAAATGCTGAAAATTAAACAAACGCATCTCTAGAAGATAGAAAAAAACTAGAATGATTTATGCAATGCTTTTTTAACTATGCTTTCCAGAAAACATAGGTAGTTGAAATTCACCATCAATTGAATAATATTAAAACCAAAATAAGACTATGATGCTGAAATACCTTTGAATAGCACAAAAACAAAGAAGAGAGCAAACAAAGATCACGGAGATGCATTTCATGGTTGCAGGGAATCTGTTCTAATCAAAGGACTGAAGTACATGCGGAGGCAAGGCCCCCTGTTTATTTATTAAAGAAATCAATAATCAATTATTAATTATATCAATATCAACTTATATTAAAAGCAGTAAAAAAAATATGCTATACTAAAAGAAAGTTTTACCAAATGGGTAAACAAATCTGAAAATTGACCAAGGGAGTAAAATTGTCAAATGAGTAAACATAATAATAAAATTTATATATAATTATGGCAATTCTAGTGATAACTAAGGTAATTCAAAAATACATAGTTATTGACTAAATCAATCAATTAAACTATTAAGGGATTTAGCCGGTTGAACAAAGCAAGTAAGTATCATAAATTTTAATTCTATGAGTGTGTCTCAATTCATTTTTCACCAATAAAAACATGTTATCTAATTTAAAATATCCACCTAGATTTTCTTGTTTTTCCCACATTGCCCTTAGAATTTCTATGTAGCACAAAATTCTTATTATTTTTATTCCTAATTCAAACTTTTACAAATTTTTAACTATTCAATAAAATTAATATATCTTATAAAGTTATCCTCAATACATTTTGAATTTAGATTTTAATATAAAATTATATATTTAAAAAATTTATTGCATAAAAAAAATTGTTTAAATTTTTTTATTGTACCTAAGAACTCTTACCTTAAATTTTTTGAAATGTTATTTCATAATAATTATTTAAATTACTATCATGTCTAACATATAATTATTTTTTCTCTCATTTATTATATTTTTTGAGTCATAATTTAACAAATATATATAGTTAACTATATTTATAACGGAAACAATAATTAATAATTAAAATATTATATTTTAATGGTTAATAATTTACAAAAAAAAATATTTAACTCGCGCGAGACACTCTAGTAAAATATATAAAATCAAATGACAGAGCTACTGAACACGGTGATGTCTAATATGAAGTAGTGAGTTTATTTTCACATGGGTTGGAACAAAAAATCACCAATAGAAATATTTATAAAATATTCAAGGATTGAGATTTAAGGAAGGCAACTGGATTAACCGGTTTTCTTTTTTATATATTTGATTTTTTTATAACATTTTGTTAAAAATAATTCGTTAAGCCCTGCCACCACCACTCTTCTGTCGCACTCTCAAATCCATCACTTCCAAGATTTACAATCACGATAAATAAATAAAAAAAAAAAGATTTTTCATTTCTATTAAAAAAAGGAGTTTCTCAACGAAGCAGCTAAGTGCCATGGCTTGCAATTGAAGATTAAATTCCAATTACTCTCCATAATTGAAGCATATGCTTTGAGAGATCGAATGCTTCTGTAAGATATGATTGGGCTCTAATACGAGTGTCCATTGAACCGTTCTAGAATGTGATATAGATTTAAGAAGTTTTGCTATTGATTTTTTTCAATTTCATTTCAAACTCCGAATCTCATCTCTAATTACCAATCCATTCCGAATTATAATATTGAATTCTTTTCGATTTTTAAATCGGCAAAACCCCAAATTTAAGAATTATGATTAATTTATACAATCGACAAATCTCTCACAAATAACCCATACATTTCAAATTTAAAACCCTCCAAATCAATTTATACAATCTAACAACCTCCTTTAAGCACTTCAGCCTCTACCCGCACAATGGTGGTGGAAGTTCTACGGGTAGAGAGAAAGTTCCCGAAAAATAAAAAATAAAGTTTTAATATTTTTGTATGATTTTTATTTTTTATTCTTCAGGTTAAAAACCTTTTAGTGCCGGTTATTTTCGTATCAATCTCATCCGTTTTCTTTTTGGGAGAAATATCCTACGGTCAAATTTACTTCTTCATCAGTATGGTAGTAAACTTAGTACTTCATATGAGATGCCACCACTGAACACCGTGAAAGAGCTATCGAACACCAACTTGTTTTAGTGCACCTGCACCATAGAGTCTCTACGGTGGGCATCAACTAGTTTATAAGCACCCTTTTCACCTTCTCTCCTAGTCCATCCAGTTATTCAAAGACCAGAATTGAACGAGTATGTATACAGGGTTAGAGGTTTAGTGTCATTTACCTCACAATTAAAAGGATCCAGTTTTTTGTTTTGAATTATAGTTTTATAATAATTTTATAAAAATTATTCTATATTATTTTTATAAATATATTAAATTTGTTATTTTGTTTTATGTCTCTTTTATATTCAAATTAAAATGTATAATATGTGATTAAAATATATAATTTTTTTAGTTAGTTTTCCTAATGTGTTATTGAATGAATTTTCGGTTCTCTAATATATCAACATATCGAACAAACACAAGCAAAAATTAAAATTAGTATATTAATAAATGATAAAATATATGAAAGTTTTAATATGAAATTATATTTTATTAATGATAAATAATAGTGATAGAGTTAGAGAAATTTTTTTTTATCAAATTTAAAAAATAAATTAAATCATAAATATAATCAATATTTAAAAAATGAGACGAGTTTTGCGCGAGTTTATCCAAACTCGATAAAATTCAATAAGAGTGCGATGAGTTTAAAAAAATATAATATTGCCTTCTTTAAATCAAATGTCTTTCAACCTTTTGTAGTCGAAGACAGAGTTAAAAGAGTTAAATATGTTTCTCGTTTACTCTCTTTGTCATGTATACTTTATATATAAATATTTACTTGCATGTAATTTTTTAGATATATAAATTGAATTATAGACGATAACACAAGAATAAATTAAATAGAAATGTTTTATCGAAAAAAATGTGTTATATATTTTTTATATTTATTAAAATTGTTACTAGTATTTGCTTAGTAAAATTAAATGTGTTTTTTTTATGAATTTACATGTCTATTTTTTAATACTTGAATATAAGAGGATTTTATTTAGTATTTTGTCATGAGCACACAAAATCTAAGGGTTGACCTTAGATATATAGCTCAAAAATGGAGGACAAAAAGTTCGTTTATTTACAATAAGCTTTTGCAGATCTCATCAAGACTTATTCGAACTATTACTCGACAAAAAATTAAAGTTTTGGTTTTGACTCATCAAGATAGAGATAGGAGGCGCTTTTTCAATATAAAATTACGACAAAGCTATACTAAACACCAAAATAGATCATTTTTCATATTGCAATGACCCTGACAATTTTGGTAGACTTGAGGTTAACATAATGGTACTAGGAGGAGGGTCTAGAAACTCTTGCTTCCTTGGCCTCCATTATGGAACTTATTCCGGTATGTTAAAAAAGTTTCACATCATTAAGAGTTGAGATTAATGATAATTTATATACTTTCTTTCATCAATCATTCGAGATGTCTTTTAAGGATTCAATTATGTCAAAATCATTGAATACTAAAACGGACAATACCTTAAATACAGTAAACTTAATAATATTATGATATGCTAAAAAAGTTTCACATCACTTGATTATTTTCTTATTAGATACTTTTTTTTTTCTTTTTTCCTTTGACCACATCTTACATGCAGCCATTTGTTTTATTTTTTATGGTGTCATTTTGTAGTGTATAGCAAAGATAACTCATGGATGATAAAAATGAGGAAAATTTGTGTAAATCCTTGCTGTTTACTAACTTAATTTTTGTGTGTTTTCTCACAAAAAGTATTATATTTTTTTAGAGATATGATATACAAACAATAATTTATGCAGCATAATTTTTGTTTATCTATCACTTTCTATTCATTTCTTATTACATTTTAAAATGCTCTCTTTTTTCTCTTTCTCTCTCATTTTTGTATGAGTTTGTTATATGTGATTTTTATTATTATTTTTTGGTTGATTTAATATTTATTTTATTTATTTAATAGGCATTGACATCTCTGAACATTTAGAAATAAATGATCTTATTTGTTTGTTTATTAATTTTGTTTGCTTTATATGTTTTTTATTCAATTTAATTTGACTTATGATTTACCTATTTTCCAAAGTTCTTGAAAAAACTGCTTCCATTTGCTCCTTCTTCTTCGGTGTGAAGTGTGAACTCCAACTTTTTTTACTCCTGCTGTTCCGAGCTTTATATTCATAACGTCCTCTGTTTTACTCGCGCAAGTAAGGAACCTTACTGAGCACACCCAACCATTCACTCACATCTCAAAGGGAGAACAAAACGTAAAAATATTTATATTGATGGTGTAAATTTTGTTCTTTGAATTTAATTACAATATATTAATAAAGTACATTTGTTATACTATTGTTTAATTTTATAATTAAAAAGTTATATATTTTTAAAATTATATCTAAGGCAAGTTTGAAGTTTTCATTATTTGATAATTTAAATATCTTTATATAATCAATGTATTAAAATTAAATTCATTTTATTTTATCACGTAAAATACACACAGCAATTTGTCTTTTTTCTACAAATCAAAGATGGTTTGCCTGTATATATATAAAAAAAATGTTTTGCCTGACTTTTGGATTAGCATTATTAATATCCCAAACCAACCCACAAAATATCATCATATCTAACCTACCCTGCCCAAAATTAATGAAAGATATATATATATATATATTATAATAATGAAATATATTTTAGAAAAGGCGAGTTTGACATTTCCTTCTTCTTATGCCTTTATGCATTAATACTAGCCATATTCATAACGTCAACTTAGCAATTTGATTATATGCCATTGAAATATTCTTATGCCTTTATCTATTAAAATGTTTTATTGAAATATTTACTATATTTTAATGCAATAAATATTTTTAATAAAAAATTCAATGATAATATTTAAAAGGTAAAATACAGAATAATAAAAAATGAACTTTGTTGTTTCATGGGTTAAAAAATTGTTCTAAAAAATAAGAAATAGAAAATGTAGTACTTTTATGTTCGTTTGGAGTTAAAAAAAGCTTTTCGGATATTTTTTATTCCTAAGAGTAGTTACAACACGATTTGCCTATTTTTATTCTTATGAATAAGTTTTGTTGAAAATTGTTATCATATTATAAATATAAAATATTTATTAATTTTATCAATAATTAATTTTAATAAAAAAATTTAACTTGCCACTTTTAATACTTATGTTTTCTTAACAACTTTTATTTTATTTGAAAAACTCAAATCCATAAATTTATTTAGGAAATATAAGTAAGCATGATAATGAGGTTCGAACACACGAAATTCGTCCCCTATCCGCTTTCGAACTCGTTGGCTATATATAATACAATAAAATTTAAAATTATTGGATTAAATTTTATGTTATCATATATAATTTAAAAATATGTTATGATTGTTATTTAAAATTGTTTTTTTTATTTTATAAAAAATTATATTTTTATAAGATTTTATAAATATGTCGGAAAAAAAAACCCAACTCATTTAGAGCTGAGATGAGAGATAAATTTACACACCCCATCGAATTTCAGGAACAAAAGCAAAGGAAAAATGAAAAATTGAAAATATGAATGGGATAAATCTCTTAGTGCAAGTCGGCTATACATATGCATGTTATCGAAGATGTGAATTAATTAATGTGAGTTGATGTTACGCTACCTCTTTTTCAGACGTACAACTTGGACGCTTTTAGCAAATTTTCCTATTTAAATGAGATTGTCTTGCTAAAATTATACGTGTGGTTTGTACCAAAAATAAATAAATAAAATGTTAATATTGATTGACACTAGAGGTTGGTGTTGTGTGACGTGGCTTATAGCATGATGCTGCAAGCGTATCCGTCACGTGGAGTTCTCTCACCCTCACATCACTTCAGTCATGGGCCCCACTCTTTTTCTCCCTCCCTGAAATCTAAAAGAGGAAGAGCCACTATACCCACACGCTCTCTCCCTTCTCTCTTTCTCTCTCCAAAACCCCAATTCCGAAGCAAAAACCACCTTCACATCTACAAACCACACCTCCGCCATAAATAAAAGTAACCTCCCTCATGGAAGAGCTCTCAGCGGGGCCTCTCGTCCCCGCCGTCGTCAAACCTGAACCGTCCAAAGGCGCCTCCGCCGCTGCCTCCGGCGGCACGTTCCCGGCCTCCACGTCGGAGCCGGACAAGGACTTCCTCTGTCCGATTTGCATGCAGATCATCAAGGACCCGTTCCTCACCGCGTGCGGCCACAGCTTCTGCTACATGTGCATCATCACGCACCTCCGCAACAAGAGCGATTGCCCTTGCTGCGGCGACTACCTCACCAACACCAACCTCTTCCCTAACTTGTTGCTCGACAAGGTTCGTTACCTTCTCTCTCATCATCATCTCCGTCTATTTTATGATTCCGCAATGCTTGTTCTACAGTAAAACTTGAATTCAGTTTTCACTTGCGAATTTTCTTAAACTCTGCGTTCAAGAGAAGAATCGTTTAGTTGCGAGTCTCTAGACCTTCATTTTCGCACTGTAATTAGTAATTGCTTCTTCTTGCAATGTTGTTGACTTCAACGTGGTAGTTTTTAGCCTGTGGTTCGCTCTCATCATCTCCATTTATTTTACGATTCCGCAATGCTCCTTTTGTAGTAAAACTTGGATTCAGTTCTTGCTTCTGAATTTTTCGTAAACGCTACGTTTAAGTGAACAATCGTTTAGTTTTTGTGGAATGTTTGTAGCGAATGAATGCTGTTTCAAGTCTCTAGATCTTTATTTTCGCACTGTAATTAGTAATTGCTCCTTGCAATTTTGCTCTGATTTAAATTTCATAGTTTTTAGTGTGTGTGTGTGTGTGTGTGGTTTGCTCTAATAGTTCCGTTGCGATTCCGCAATGCTCGTTTTGCAGTAAAACCATGAATTCAGTTTTCATTTGCGAGTCTTTTGTTTAGTTTTTTAGGAGAATTGTTTAGTTTTTTGTGGAGTGTGTGTGGCGAATGAATGTTGTTTCGAGTCTCTAGATCTTTCTTTTGGCACTCGTAATTACTAATTGCTCCTTGCAATGCTGCTGACTTAAATGTCGTAGTTTTTAGTGTGAGATTCAAGCATGGTTTTATCTTTCGAAATGCAGCTTATTGTTATACGGTTTCTGTACCACATTTGTAGCTACTGAAGAAGACTTCTGCACGTCAAATATCAAAAACCGCTTCACCTGTCGAACATTTTCGGCAGGTATTGCAAAAGGTTGGTTATGCTCTCGCTTTCTCTTGATTAAAATTTGTCTATTGGTAACTATGTTAATTGTGCAATAGTAAGAAGTCTTTGTTGTTTTATAGGTTGTTCATCTTACTTTTTATGTTCTGTTAAATTATAAATACAAGTCTAGAGGAAAGTTTATAATATGCTTATAAATTTCTTTTTTGGACTATCTAATAACATAGTAGCAGATGGCTGAGGATTAGAGGATAACTGGAGCTGGTTTTAACATTCATTATTATATAATTCTTGCATATTTATTGTATATGCCAATAGATCAAGGACCAAAGTATTGGTTTTAACTCTTGTCATTTTATTGCCTAATAGTATATTTTATGTAAGGGTTTTAATCAAGTTGTGGACTCAGTTGTATATTGGTTTTAGTGGAATTCATACTACTTGGTATACTGAAGATCACTCTATTGTTTCACGTGAAACTGTGGATCTGTGTCGATGCTTTATTTAGTCTTCCTTTTTCTGTTTTTGATGTTTTGAATTTTGGTACAGGGTTCTGATGTGTCAATTAAGGAGCTAGACACCCTTTTGTCACTTCTTGCCGAGAAGAAAAGAAAAATGGAACAAGAAGAAGCTGAGAGAAATATGCAAATATTGTTAGACTTCTTGCATTGCTTACGCAAGCAAAAAGTTGATGAGTTGAAGGAGGTGTGCTTGCTGCAATCTCTCTCTCCCTCTACTCTAAATTATTGCTAAGTAGCTAATGTTTTCCATTTTTTTTCTTTCCTCTGTTTGCAGTAGTTGGTCATTATCTTACCACTGATTTCTATGTTACATCTGTTTTTACTTATTGCAACAAATGGTGTTTCATACTTTCATTTGTAGGTACAAACTGATCTCCACTTTATAAAAGAGGACATAAATGCTGTGGAGAAACATAGAATGGAATTGTATCGTGCACGGGACAGGTACTCTGTAAAATTGCAGATGCTTGACGGTTCTGGGGGAAGAAAATCATGGCATTCATCAATGGACAAGAACAGCAGTGGCCTTTTATCTAGTCCTCTAAATCTTCGAGGAGGGTTGTCATCAGGGAGCCATACTAAGAAAAATGATGGAAAGTCTCATATTAGCTCTCATGGGCATGGAATTCAGAGAAGGAATGTCATCACTGGATCCGATTCACAATATATAAATCAATCGGGTCTTGCTCTAGTTAGAAAGAAGAGGGTGCATACACAGGTTTTCTTGGTTTAAATTTCCTTGTTTGAACTTTTATATTTCTATTTTATTTCAAAATGAATTGGTTTTGGAAATTTTAATGTCTTTTTGGAAAAGCTTTTTGCCATAAAAGATAGTTTTGTATCATGACGGGAAAAACAATTGTAATTTTGAAATAAGCTTAAAAATTTTTACTTTGGAATTTTTATAAAAATTGAAATTAATTTATATTTTTGTAGGCAATCCTTCTTTATAACCACAGTAGTTATGCACTTTTTCATACACTAATCCCTTTCAAATGTGCATTTAACACTATTGGAGTATTACTGGTTAATCAACACATTTTGAGCTAAGGCTCTTCCTTTTAATTTATTTATTTATTTTGTGGTCATTTTATGTTGCCACAAGCTTCAGGATTAATGTGGCTATAGCACATCTTAGGAGAGACTTAGACTTAACTCTCAAGCTAAAATTAGTTAGTGGACATGGGAAAAGGTTGAAAATCTTGGCTTTTTAATTTTTAAAGGCTGTATGTTAGGTAGTGACTAGGGATGGCTGTGGACAGCAACTTTATTGTTTAAACGAAGGCAAGGAAAAATATGAAAATGAATGATTTAAAAAAACATGTATCTGACATTATACACAAAAGTAGTTGGCACTGTATTAACAAAAGATATCTAACCCTAACCTAGGGTTCCAGTGCCTCCTACAACTTTTGAATGCTTTCATCTTGTCTTGAAATCCTTTTGTCTCTCCTTTGAATCTTGCGGTTCTTTTTTTCAATCTTGTCCTTGAGCTCTTGGATTATCCAATCCTTTACCTGGAGTTCAATATCTTTCTTGGCGAGTTCTTGGTCTTTCTCTGTGAGTTGATCATGAACTGTCCCAATGCTACCAAACACTGGCTCAACCCTCCTCAGTTAGATCTCGTCAAACAGCGAGGCGTGAATTCGCTCCTTGACTTACTTGCCTTGCTATTTAAGGAGATCCAATTGAGGAGGGTTGAGCCAGTTTTTGGTAGCATTGGTGTCATTGGGACACCAATGCTAACTACTTTTCTTAATAATGCCAGATATTAGTGATTACATACATACTGTGTCAATATAGTGGTAACTACTTTTGTGTATGTCAGATACTTGTTTCTTTAGAAACACTTCTAAGAGAAGAAAAAAATGAAATGAGCTTCTCTATAAGCTAACCGTTAGCTAATTTGTAGAAGCTCTCTCATATAGCTTCTCTAAAAGATGAGAGGACATCTATAAATTAGCTAATAGTTAACTAATGGAGAGCTAATTTTAGCTTATGAAGAAACTCATTTTATTTTCTCTTATTTTTTTTCTGCTAAAAGTGCTTCTAGAGAAGCTTATCCAAATAGGCCTATTGAGACAAGCTAAATGTGTTATGAAATTTGCATTGACCTAAAGTCAACCATAACACTTATATAAGTAGTGCATTTAATACATTAAGGATATTGTCTCTTCAAAACCCTTACAGGCTTAGTTTCTGCCACTAGAATTAAAATTAACTGATTAAGACACAAATATCAATATATCATAATAAAATTTCTTTTGGCCCAAAGTTACAATTGAATCCCTGTTAGAATGAATATCTTATCAATTGTAAAAACTACTAATTAACCATGAAACAAAAGATGCCTTAAAAAACTTAGCTTAGCTGAGCAGCAGACACCATATTGCTTATGAAAAACAAGACTTGTATCAAAACTAGATTCTGTTTTTTTATTTTTCTTTGTTTTTAAGTTTTATTTATTATTGTCTTGTAACTTAAGTCTGAGTTTTGTAATAAAATTTTGGCATATGCCATATGCTTCCTTTTACTTTTTCTGTCACCGAGTTTGCATCTATTTACTTGGTTAAAGTTTTCCTCTCTGAATCCTGTTTGATTCCCTTTCTTTGCTCCAGTTCAATGATCTACAAGAATGTTACCTACAAAAGCGACGGCATGCAGCTGATAGGTCCCATAGCCAACAAGAAAGAGATATAAGTCTCATAAATCGAGAAGGTTATACTGCTGGTCTTGAAGATTTTCAGTCAGTCTTGACAACTTTCACACGCTACAGGTATAGTTGTCAGGTCTGTCATTTCAAATATCCATTCAAATATTTTTAGGACATGGGGGTATTTTCCCGGAAGAATGAACGGGAGTCAAATTAGTTAGGAACCGTTAGACTGTAAGAGGAGGTTCAATTAGATGAATAGGGGAAAACAAGGTCGAAAGGAGGCATTTAGGAAATTGAATTTTATATTAACTGAGCATGCTCTCCTTGCTCTGATCAATTATAGTCCATAAATAATCATTCTTTTCTTTTATCCCTTTTCATTGGGGTTCTCAACAGAGTTGCAGGTATTAACGCAGTTATTATTTTTTTGAGTTAGGAATATACAGTTATCTGTAACCTTTTTGCTTCATTTGAAACAGCCGATTGAGAGTCATTGCGGAACTAAGACATGGGGATATATTTCATTCAGCAAATATAGTGTCAAGGTGAGTTGTTTGTTGAAATTGCTTTAGAACACTTAGTACTCATCTCTTGCATTTTGATGTTTTTTTTATCATGGCTTCTTAAAAAATAAACCAATCAATGTTTTTGTTCCAACCTATTGTCAGTTACATTATGGTTGGTATAACTCATAGAGCCATGCTATGGGTCAATGATGGTATTTTTTTTAATTTAGTATTTTATTTGGTAATCTGTGACTTCACAATATTATAATAATGATTGTTGCTTTGATTCTAAAGTTGGGATGAAAGGTTTTTATTTTATTTTATTGAATATTGATACGGTTTGGATGTAAATGGATTTTAACATATATTTATACACAGGGTTGTGATTAACTTGAATAGTTTATGTTCTTCATCATCACTGTCACTGTTCCCCCAATCACTGATTTAACTTGAAAAGTCAATGTTCTTCATTATCCCTTGTCTCTTATTTAGTAAACCCTTTTTTGGTCATTATTGAGTTCGTACACTATCATATATTTGTGGAAGGATAATAACAATTTTACATCGTTATGTAATAGGTTTATTGAATATGTAAGAAGTACTGTAGGAGGCTACTTGGAGTCTGTGCTTCCAGTTCCTTTTCTTTCTGATTTCTCTTTTTGCCTATTAATTTGACACTGGCCTATGTTTTTTGTAGGCACCTCTTTGTAATTAGGATACTTTCTTGCTCTTAACTTCCTGATCTAAACAACAAAAGAAGTAAGCCATGCCAACTAAGTTTTTGACTAAAGCCTTTTAAAACCTTCCTGACTTCACGAATCCCCTTGTCATGTCTATGTTGGTCAAACGATACTAGTTTTCTCCCTTTCCAACATAGATATCTAACATCTGCCTCAATTTATTTCCCTCCCATTTCAACTGATTTAGCTCAAAGTTCAATTTGAATGGGGATACAATTATAATACAACCTTTTCCTGCCATTGGTAGTTCTACATTTTTTTTTGCGCAGGCATTGGGATTGGATTGTTTTGTTGCCTGTGCTGAGTCCGGGTTGCTGCTCTTGTACCTATTCTTATTCACATTTGTCAAGCTCGAAACAGATGTTCAGTTGGAAGCAACTAATTTTTTGCTTCTCACAAAACGGTGCTTTTGAATGTCTGCATGGCTGTTCAATTGTATAAAAAGAAGATATACCTCTAGTTTTTTCTGACCTGAAAATAATCTAGTGTGTTAAGATGCTTAATTAGCTGAATAGTTTCTCGATACATAAGTCAAGACTCTTTGTGCAAAATCCCTTGAAGATCAGCACACCAACATCCCTACTATGACTTGTCTGCCTGTCTAGATACGAGTGTTAATGGAACAGTTAAAACAATGGATTTGCTATTTCCTGAATGAAATTATAATTATGTTATATTTATTATTCTTATGTATAATGGCCTTGGTACCATCTTGATAATGATCAAATTTTAGGTCTTGATCTGTTGGTACTATGTCATAACAGTTACATATGGATCATGTTGGTACTAAATTCCTGTTCATATATGTTCACATTTTATTCTAGAGAATAGAGATAGATTAGTGGAAATAATAATACTAGGTACTATGACATGACAGACAAGTTTTTATTTAGAAGTTGCTATCCTTTTTCTTGATATTATTGTTGTTTTAATATGTAGAAGTTAGACAGAATAAATTTTCTGAATTCATGGATTTAACATGTATATTGCACTTTGCAGCATAGAGTTTGACCGCGATGATGATTTGTTTGCTACTGCTGGAGTTTCGCGGCGCATCAAAGTTTTTGACTTTTCTGCTGTAAGATGGATGACCTTTAACTTCTACTTTTACTTTTAATATCATTTTTATTTCTCCTCTTTTGATTGTTAACGTTTTTGTAAACTGTGTTTTTATAGATTCTTTCAATGAATGTTTCATCTATTCCTTAGGTGGCAGTGGTGGACCACTCATAACTTAGAAAAAATATATTACTCCTATGAATTATGAACTATGAATACGAGAGTTGCACTGGTGCTATTATGATAGCCCAATGGGCTATACTGTTAGCCAATAGGCCCAAACGCAATGTCCAAAGGCCTCTTAAGGTCATGGGTTCGAATCCGGAAACAGCCTCTTTGCATATGCAAGGGTAAGGCTGCGTACAATATCCCTCCCCCATACCTTCGCATAGCGAAGAGCCTCTGGGCAATGGGGTACGAAGTTTTTTATGTGGTTATAGCCGTTGTGGGCTCTTTGGTCTTTTTCTTTATTCCAAGAAGTTTCCTAGCAGCTGCTTCCAGCTGTCTCTATCAGAGAATTAGGGTTTATCCTTGTATTTAAGCATCCTTTTCTCTATTGGGAAACAAGAAGAATATTATTCAGACATTTTCGATTTTGTCTTTTCTTTATCTTTATTAATGGAGTTTTGATTTTCGTCCCAAAATTTCCTGAGTGGTAGCCTGAGAGCTAACATATTACTTTCATACCAACTCAACCAATTTATCTTCTTCTTTAATTCAACTACAAAAACTGGTTCGCGGGGAAAACTTGATTCTCGTTATTTGACATAACATATTAGTAATCCTTCAGGGGACATATGAATTATATGATAAAATACAAGCATGTAATATTAGAAATAGAAGCATGTAATATTTGATTTACTTCAATCTCCTTAGAAACTTTGGAATTATTCAATTTACGGCATTTCTGGTTAAATTTGTTTAGTATTATAAGTGCACCTGTACAACTTAAGTGTGAAATTTGCTGCACTATATATAATATGATGCTTGAAGGGTGGTGTATTTAAAGCTAGTCATAACATAAGGCACATATGCTGGAGGATTTGCTATTAAAATTAGTGTAAGGGTTCACCCTTGAAATGTTGCTTAAACTAATAGTAATAGATTATGAATACAAAGTAACCATTCCCTATGTTAATACTTTCCAGGTTGTGAATGAACCTACAGATGCTCATTGTCCTGTTGTGGAGATGTCTACACGTTCAAAACTTAGTTGCTTGAGTTGGAATAAATTTGCTAAGAATCAAATAGCTAGTAGTGATTATGAAGGAATTGTGACTGTTTGGGATGTAACCACTCGGAAGGTAAATGTTGAATTCAAATGGTCAGTTTGTTCTTGTATCAGCTCTTTGGGTATCTTCATTCATTAATATTATTTTGATTGTCATGTGCTTGCTTAAGTTTTCTACAGATTATTTACTCATGGCTATCATTTTAACTTTGGCAGAGTTTAATGGAATATGAAGAGCATGAAAAGCGTGCATGGAGTGTTGATTTTTCAAGAACAGATCCCTCTATGCTTGTATCTGGTAGCGATGACTGTAAGGTACTCTGAAATTTGGAAGTTTTTGTGCCAGTTTCCCTAAAATGCTTCTGTAATTTCCAATATTTTTTAAATGAAAATGATACTTAACATATGTTTATTATTATGTATCAGATAAACTTAACCTTTTGTTTGTATAGTCCTTCGTAGTTATAGATTTTAAGAGTTTGCCACCTTTTGCATTTTGCTTAGTCAAATTTAAATTTTCTTGGCGTGGTATCTGTTGTATGATTGAAAGTTATTGAGCTAAATGTAATGTGTCTTTTCTTTGAGCAGGTCAAAATTTGGTGCACTAATCAGGAAGCTAGTGTTCTAAATATAGACATGAAAGCAAACATATGTTGTGTCAAATATAATCCTGGATCTGGCAATTATATTGCAGTAAGTACCTTTCATTCAGTTAAAACTTAGAAGAGAATATCTGGATTTAGTTCACTCTAGATATGATCCTATCCATGTTTTATCTTGTGTCTATCATTCAGCTTAGCTGCCAACTTGTGACACTGGTTGGCATTTCAAAGCAATATACTTTAATATTTTATATTTACTCTATTATAATATTTCCTCGGGAAACAGTTCTTTTGTAATAGTTTGTGCTAATTGTACTTGGTAGTTAATATGAATGGTGATATTCACATGATTGGGTTTCCTGTCACCCCATATAAGTATTCTGGATGGTTCATTTCAGGATTTTGCTTTTAGAAAACATTAGATTAGTATCTGCTTGTATATAATTTTATCAACAATGATAAACTTAATCTTGCTCCTTTTCTGTAATATCAACTACTCATCTTCCTTATCTGTTTTAATTTTGATATATCCAATATGTACATTCTTTACATATTTTTGCAGGTTGGGTCAGCAGACCATCACATCCATTATTATGATTTGAGAAATATTAGCCGTCCAGTCCATGTTTTCAGTGGGCACAGGAAGGCTGTTTCATACGTGAAATTTCTGTCTAATGATGAACTTGCTTCTGCATCAACAGATAGTACACTGCGATTATGGGATGTGAAGGAAAACTTACCAGTGAGTAATATGAGCAAAATGATTTCTTGCTATTGATTGATTCTTATCACATTTATCCTTCATTTTCCATTTAATTTGTGGACCCATGTTGGCTTTTGTTAATTCAACTATTACCAATCTGCCTGCCTTCTAGAAGTTCTGTGCTTACCAATAATTTTATACAGAAATCTAAATATTGACAATTCTCTAATTTCTCATCGCACCAATATTATATTTATTTATGGCATGCTCCTCAGTACCACGTCCTTTTGAATTCAATTAGTTTGCAAAACATTCAAAATGCACTAAAATTGATTTTGAAGGGTGTAAAGCGGACCAAAGCTGTCTAAAACCTTTTAAAATATTTAAATTGGATCATATTATTTTGTACTTTCTAAAATAAAATATTATTTAATATAAATATATTTTTTCTCATTTTCATTCAAATGTGTACAGGTTCGTACTTTCAAAGGCCATGCAAATGAGAAAAACTTTGTTGGTCTTACAGTAAGCAGTGAATATATTGCGTGTGGCAGTGAAACAAATGAAGTCTTTGTTTACCACAAGGTTTGTGGTTTTCAATTATGTGTCGTTTTCTTGTGCATTTACCTTTTATTTATGGTACTGAGGATTCAAGTGCCCTTCCTTTTCAGGAAATCTCGAGACCTTTGACTTCGCACAGATTTGGGTCCCCTGATATGGATGACGCTGAAGATGAGGCTGGATCATATTTCATCAGCGCTGTTTGCTGGAAGAGTGATCGCCCCACTATTCTAACAGCAAATAGTCAAGGCACCATCAAAGTGCTGGTGCTTGCAGCTTGAACACGAGAAAAAAAATGAAATAGAATGTGGAATTGGTATTATCTTTTCCCATATGCTATGATTGATTGTATCATTTATTAAATTGTACATAGTATTCGAGTGTATATGGCAGGCGTTAGGGATCTTAATGAAATATTAGTCGAGTGCTTAAACCTTTATCAATAAACCAATTAAGGGACTCAACTTCAATTTTTGTCAATTGAGGACCTCAAATTTATTAAATTTTGTATAAATAAATGCTCAGGAGACAAAAATAAAATCGAATTTGGCATGTGATAAATAATAATAATAATAATATTATCAGCAAAGCACCTAGTGTATATGATTTTACATTTCAAATACATAATTATAACTGTTACTGTTGTGCTAAAATTGAGGTCGTCCATTGATATTGAAGTACATTAAGGTTCTTAATATAAAGAGTTAACTATCTTTTTGCCTCTGAACTTTTTTGGGTTTTCACTTTTTAGTTCTTGAATAAAATTTTGACGAATCTAAATCCCCTAAATTTTTATTTCGTTAATATTTATAGTCTTTATTCCGGTAATATTTAGTTTTTGTTGTCAAATAGAACCATTAAATAATGTGGTCGTAATTGATTTGCCTAAATGAATAACAATATTTTTTTTTATCGTACTTTTGGGTTGCTTTCAAGTCGTCATCCATAGCAAAATTAACACTTCAACCCTCTCTCTTCACCATCCAATTCCATGGAACAACACTCTCCCTCCCATTGATATCCCCCATTGCACTTCTTGGACCCTCACTCCTCTGCCCCCTTTTGCATCTTCAACTTTGACTTCGACAACTAGATCGTTGTCAAAAGCCCCTCCTGGCACAACTATGTCGATTTCCTCTTGCCTCCGTTCTCAACCGTAAAAATGAATCCATCATAAAAATTATTGTTATATCATCATTTAACGGTTCTATTTGATGACAATAACTAAAACTAATAATCGAATAAAATTTTATGAATTAAAAATGAAAATCTTAAAAAATTCAAAGACCAAAAATATAATTAACCCTAATATAAATTTTAAAGTTAAAGTCGTCCTTAATTGATTATCACATTACAAAACACAATAAAGATATTACAAAACACAATAGAGATAGAACATTGACAATTATAAAATCATCTGAGGATCTTTCTTTTATTTGTTAAAAAAAATGAATATTATTCATCTATATGCTAGACACCTGATATCTGCAAGGACTCAATCTCTCTGATTTAGTGAAAACACGCTATTTCTTAATCATATTAAACATTTTTACTTGAAACTTGCATTAACAGTTGATATTTGTTGTTTAGTGCAACTAAGTGCGAGATAACTCTGCATAAAGTTAAAATTTTGGTCATATTCTTCTCGAATACGTTTCTTATAAAATGAGTTTCTTTCTGGAGTAAAAATATATTTATAACTAATTTAAAATAGATAATAATTGTGATTTATTAAAACTTAAAATAAATGTCATTAATTATTTATGTTAAAGTTTAAATATGAACCCAATATACGAAGATTTTCCAATATTCCTCTCTCGTCAAAGATACTTTACCTACTCAAAACAGTTATAACGTTCATATAATTTTCTTCAATATTATTTTTTTCCTCTACATTTTTGTATCAAATTGCTTAATTTACATTTCTCTCTCTTTCCATCTCTCACGATTGTAATTTTTATCTTATTTTATTATATAAATATGATTTCTTCCAAAGAAAATGGTGGAGCATATGTTCGGAAAAGTTCAAACACGTTTGATCACTAATTTTTTATACAGAGATTACTTACGCATTTAATTAGTTTAACATATATTTAATATTTTTATACGGAAATTTGTTTAACATATATTTAAAGTTAATAATCGGTACCATGCCAAAATCTTAAAATTGGGCCAGCGTCAATTGGACTGTAAGTTGGTTGGCCATTAATTTCTCATTTAGCTACTACTCTTTTTACGATAAGAAAAAAAGCTAATACTTCAAAAAATTCTTTACTTTTTTTTCCAACACACTTTTATTTATTTCTTTTTGCGCTGGAAACACTTTTTCCATTTTATTTTCTTTATCCCCCTGACCTTGGTATTAACAATAATCGTATTTCTCGAAGTTCCAAGATAAAGGTTGGTAATACATCCCTTCTAGGCTCTAGCGTACATTACATTCCACGTTAGTGTTGAGGAAAAACTAACGGGATCTTAGTCAAAGCTACTAAAAGAGACAAATATACGATGACATAAACCATTCCTTATCTTCACTAACTCCAGTTTCAAAGAGATGAATACATTCATTGTAAAAACAACATTACATATACATAAAAGATAAATAAACTATATATAAAGCTCATAAGGAGAGAATAACATAAAATATCTAAATTCTTAAAAATTATAATTACCTTTATTAGATGTTATATTTTTATAAACAACTTACAAGAAATCTTAGACCTTCATATTAAATTTTTGGACTTGCAAGGTCAAGAAAACTTGAACATTGTTCATGAAATTTTAAAAAATAAAACAAAAATATAAGAAGAATAAGCTCAGGAGAGATACCGCCTTAACATCTACCACACTTTCGTTTCAGTTTGAATTTTGTGACCTTCTCCCTGAGGGGTCATGCTCATGACAAAGAGCACCAAGGTCATTTCCTGCAACACACAGGACATGATGAAAACCCTAAGAATTCTTGAGCAAGTTGAGCTGAGGAAACGGTTTTCAGATTTCAGCTCAACTTGAACAGTACGTGGCAATGAGATGTGGGAGTGAGAGGAGGTATATATAATGGAAAACTTACCAGAGTCAGCATGGTCCATATAAATAAATGAAATAATAAAAAATGGGGAGGGAAGAGGGAAAAAAAAAATGCAATAAAAGACATGAAACAGAGGCAGTGAATATAAATGATGATTACCTGCACGTAAAATTAGGGTTGATGTGTCCCTTTCTAGCAAGGGTGAGACAGGAAGGATAATGAGAGTTTGTTTTCTTGGGATTCAAAAAATGAACCCTCTATTCCTGCTTGCTCTTAAATTGTGATGTCAGGTTCTGCTGACATTCTCTTCCTACCGTGCAAAATTTTTTTGGTTTCATTTTGAACCGTGAATTGTTTCTTTGGGTCTTTAATTTTGTACTATCAGGTCCACTTCCTTGCATGTACCATATTCCATTTGCTTCTTAGCTAGCTACCTACAACTTAATTTCCCCATATAAACATGCAAGTTAGTAAATAAACTTGATACACACAACGAGTTTTAATTCTTTAAAATAACTGACATTTAATATTTTAAATGTTAAATTGATTGGTACTAAACTAATTTACTACATTGATTAATCAAAACTAAACCTAGTGAAATTTAGTGAGTTTACTAATGACTGCAACGTTTATATAAAACTAAACCTAGTGAAATTTAGTGAGTTTATTGGATCTTTTCAACAGGTACGTGTAGTTAAAATGAAAATAGACAAATAAATAAACCTATATCAACTTATAAACAGGGCGGATATGAGCTGCAAGCCTGCAATTACCTATTAAATGATATGACTAAATTATCCTACCTATATAAATGTAGTTGTCCTGTTTGTTTCATCCTCATTATTTTTCATTCCTTGTTCATAATCACTTTACATGTATGTGAAATTTGTTGCGTTGATATATATATTTTTCTTCCAATTAAGTATATACTAAACTTAGAAAAATGTATTGTATATATATATATATATATGCCAAATCTAATGGATACCGGCATGACAGATACCCTATAGATATATAGTGAATTTTTATTCACAAGAACAAATAGAATGTAACTACTACTCTTACTATCTCACTAGCTCTAGTGACATTTTTACACTCATATTTATCTCTCACATATATATAAAGAAAAAAATAGCAATTGAAACATTTTTTTGTTACATAAAAATTTAGGAAAAGGGAATGAATTGAATAGTGTTTTTAGACTCAAAGAATATTTATATAAATATTTATATTTGTCTCATCATAAGAAGATGAGTGAAAACTTGAATACACAATCTGTCATATAAACATTTCTTATGACAGAAAATTGTAATTTATTTTATATTATATTTAGGTTCTATATGATAATATCATGTTGCATTAGTTGCTAACACAATGCATCAAATTATTGATATTACTTTACCATAAAAACAAAAAGATTTTTGGGTGAACATATTCCTGATGTGAAACATCTGTTGTCTTCGTCGATCTTTATTTTTTAGTATATAATAACAACATTAAGAATCAAATATAAGTTCTTATGCATCTATTCATACCACTAAGTCGATCCTAATAGTTCTATCATCTTAGTTTGCAATGATTACTTTCATTAAAAACAATTTAACTAATTACTTTTAGTTGAATTTTTTTTAATCATATTTTCTTTACTTACACCTGAAATTGAGATGTTGTGAAGAATAACAAGTAATGTCTTTCCCTGGAAAAAAACAAATAGTGTGTTAAGATATTAATTAAGAAATTAATAAATATATATTCTTATATAATATTATATGAATATGAATAACATAACAGCCAAAATATAATCTGCTTCTTCTTAAGTCAAAAATTAGGATTCAACCAACACCATTGGAAAACTGTTAGCTGGTGAAGCAGAGACCATAATTATTTAAGTTATTGAAACGTTGAACCGAAAGTCTTACTTTTGACCATTAAATTTAAATCACTCCTCTGCAAGGCTCTTTTAACCATTCCTTATTCGTCAAACCTCTGCATATCAATCCAAGAAACATTCACTTTTATGAGATATTCTAGCATGCAGATATTTTACCCTGCTGGGAAATCGCAGGCCTTTTATTTTCACCCATTTGAACTTTTCCTCATTCTTTTTATTTTCGGCACAAGAACTAGTCCTTTTTAATTGAAGAAACAAATTCTAGTACCTTGTAATTCTATCAGATGGATAATAGAGAATCAAGACTCACTTATTGCATGTTTATTAGATTAGAGGAGCACTAATTTACATGACACACAAATTTATAAGTAGAAACGTGACATTTTTTTACGTGCAGTTAAAAGTAAATATATTATATTTTTCTTTCTTTTTTTTAAGTCTTTCTTTATATTATATAACTTTATCATAAATTATTTTATAATTAAAAATTATATTCCTTTTCTTGTTTGTATCTTTTAGGCACTGATTTGGATGCTTCAACTTTCTGAGTATGAGTGTATCCAAACACGTCGTTTTGTAAATCTTTGAAGTAGCAAACAAATATTGGGTTTCACCGTAGATATATCAAGATTTACTTTTAGTGTGAGACTATTGCCATTGCACGACATTTTTCTTCTGGTTTTAGGCTTTTAGCAATTTGGAAGTAAATTATTTTTATGGTTCTGGTGGGCTACTGTAATCTGACAGGTAACATAATTTATTCTAATTTAATAATTTTTTATGATATAATTAATAGGATGGTTTTAAAAAATGATTAGAATTGATGTAAACACCAAATTTTATTATAAATAAATGAAAGTTGTTTGTGACATGTAAAATTGGTGATCAATATTATTTATAATCTTAGATCTTAAAAAAATCATTTAGTTTATCTTAAAATTCTAATGATTGACATTTTTCTTCCTGAGTCATAGATGGTCAGTGTTCTCTAATTTATTGGATCATATGCAAATTTTGTTTTTGATGTAAGATTGTTGTTAGTATAAATTTTTTTTGCTCATAGTAAAAATTAAATACAAGTTTTTCTATTAAATAACTTGATAAATTACTATCATATATAATCACCATTTTGGATATTTTTTATGAAATTTGATGGATATATATTCATACATTTAAATAAAGTTTATTGATGAAATATCAAATACAATAATTCTAAAATTATATTAAATTTTGTATACTTAGTACAAAATTTTGTTTCCCAAGAAATTGGTAGTTACAATAGTTTTCAAAATAAATCACTTTATTTTAAACTTAATTTAACTAAGATTTTGATATGTTTTTTATATACTTTTTATCAGTAATTTTAATTAAGATTAATTATATAAAACTAAAATCATTTAAAACAAAGTGCACAAAAGCATTAACTATCTCCATCCTTTGAAAATGGATGGGGCCACACGGTGCATTTTATGTTCAATGCCATCAAGTGGCTACGTAATTGGGCATTGGTGCAAATGAAAAAGAATGGCAGATACATAGCAGATTGCAGCTAGCAGCAGTGGAGAATGCATAACTTGTTGGGGTTTTGGTTCCATATACCATTCTGATTGATAGAGAAAGAACATAAACAAAACCCTATGAACTTAGCTACAAAGGGATCTTCCCCACCAGTCCTACTTTACTGAATGTTGCCTTTGTCCCTATGCCTGCAACTTCCAAATTCACATAAAAGCAAACCCCGAAGCCCTAATTCTCACGTCTTATGTAATAACTCTACATTGCAGTCTCATTATTGACCCCTGTACTGCAGTGTAAGGTCAATGTCAGATGGGGTTTTCTCATTAAATGCCTCCCTTCACATTGCAACTAATAAAGTGCTCACATTTCTGAACACAACTAATAATAAAGACATGACCAAAATGGAACTAAATGCAAGTCATGGTAAAAGCAAGTTAAGACTTTTAAGTGCCCAAGTGAACCTAGCTATTTAATTATAATATATAGGTAGTAGTAGAGTACATTATATTATATTTATTTTTAATAAAAAAATGGTAAACAAGTATTAATTTAAAAAGTATATATTGAAATTGGTGAATTCATTTGAATGAATAATATTAAAAGCAGTGTATTGTGTTGTTGGTGCTTGGGGACCAGTAAAATGTTTACCGTGGCTGTAGTACTGAGACACTGAGCAATTTTGGATTTCTGGAGTGGTGTGGTGTCTGAAACAGTGTGGGGTATTTTAATTCCCAAACTGAGTGCTCTAACTGACCACCTTTTACTGCCTGATTCCACAACCTCGTGAAGTCATCATGAAATTTTAACGCCTTGCTAGGTCAACCCTGAATTAGTTTTTTCCGTATCAACCTACTCATTCTGTTAAAAATTCAATGACCTTTTCCCTCCACTGAGCTGTTTAATTAGATCAACTTTTTTAAAAATAAATTTACTCTAATACTTTTGCAAAAAAATAATGTTATGTGGATATATCATACATATATATATATGTATAGTATCTTGAGAAAAAGAAACATATAAAAGAAATACTGTTATAGGTGATATAACTAATATGGTAAGAAAAGATAAAATAAAGAGAATTGAGAGGAGTCAAATGAGTGTATAATCTACTATTGGAATGTCTATTTATTATTGTTGTTCGCTAAACAACTTCAGTCCATACATGATTGATTGATTTATTTTTTTCAAATTATTTTGGAACGTACTACTCTCGAAAGATGAATGATTTGAGTCATTCTTCAACATCACTATTTTGAAAAACGAGATGAAGGAATTTGATGAAATATTAATATTTTTCCATTCCTGAAAAGGATTCCGTTCGCACACTGCTAAGGATGATTGTGATAGATTGTGTTTCTCAAAGATAATACACTAATGTACAAGAAAATTAAGAATGCTGCATATTAAGATTAAAAAGAAAACAATTAATTATTAGCCGAACTATAAGACGTTAATGTACATGGAGAATATTATTAGTGTAACTGTAGAAAAGGGGTGTCAATTAAGATTATAAGAGCTGCTGGTAGCTGATGTGCAGAATACAAAGCTGCGGTAATTATTGGTCTTTCAAGTGAATGAATTTTATTTTTTGCGTGAAGGAATTGGGTCACTTTAGAAGCAGGTTCTGGAAATTAAGTTGTGGGTTTAAGAGGCTCAAACTAATGTGTATGTGGAACTACCTTGTATTCAATGTATTGTATTATAAAGTGGTTTTCAAATATATTATATGTCTTTTTTTTTATGATAGAAATCAAATAAAATATCAAAACATTTACAATAACTTACATAACTTATTCAATCAATTCAACTAGATTTTCTTATGCCAATTTTTCACAGCCTACACACGTAGCATACCGCTAATTAGGATGGTTGCAGATCCTCATGCAAAAGCTACTGTGATATTAGATGCTTTTTCGGTGATTAAATGATTTGGTCAAATGTCATGCAAAGGATCTATATGATTTTTTCTTTGGGATTAAATTAAAGGCTTTAGACAAATGAGGATATGGCAGTTGCGAATGCGAGGTGCAGACCATGTGGGATGTGAATGTGATGTTAATCGTTTTGCGCATTGAATTGAAGGATTTTTAATTTAATGAGTTCAACATTGAGCCAGTATACATGTTCTTTTAATATGGAATGTGTACACTGTTTTGATGGAACTAAAGGCTGCAAGGGCCAAGGGGAAGGGATATTGTTTCTTGATATATTTTTTTGTAAGCTTTTTTTTATGGGGTGATATTTGTACTGGATACTTGAGTTGGGCATAACTTATGCACAATTTAATTAGTTTTATATGATTAATAAAGTATTTTGTTTAAAAAAAAACTAAAGATCTGATGTAACAGAAATATATATATAGTGGGAGAATTAAGATTACTAGGATTCATTAATTAGTTACTTTATAAGTCTTTAAAGCTCAAAAGCTCTTAATTAATAGACTAACAGTAAAACCTGACTTAGATGTTTTGAACGAAAGATAAGGGATCTCTTATCTTACTAGCTGCAGGTTCCATTGCCTGCAATCAGATAATCACGTCCTTAACAATTTTTCAATTGACCTGAAAATTTCTTGAAATGACTTATACAATGAGACTTTCCGAAATGAACTAAGGAAATTTTCACGTAAACTACTGCATACTTTGTGTATAAATGCTAAAACTGGAAGTGGTCAAAAGCTATTGAACATTGAAGCGTGAGCTACCCAGCTTAAAGTTTTTATTCTTAAAGTAATATTTTAGCTTATAAAAAAAAAGAATAACATGAAGAAAATCTATAGATATAACAGGTCTTCTATATGTACTTGTTGCCTCAAAGTTGACTGAACATATGATTTGGCTAGGATAGCACCCATATAGGGTTGGGTACATAGGAGTTAATTAGGATACTACTCCCTCATCCCTCCCTCGTCTCATTTCATATATTACTCAAATATTATTTTTTTCTAACCAAAGGTATCTATAAAAATTCTTGGTAGCACATGGAGTGGGAGGTAGTAAGAAGAATAAGAATATGAAAATGGCATAATATGAAAGGAATTTGAACCCAATGAGATGAGCGTGAGATTCCCAAAAAGTCCTATAATCACTGTTACCTACAAGTCAAGGATACGTTATCTACGGAGGAAAAAAACCAACAATGCATAATGCATGCGAGTCTGTTGTCAATAAAGTCAAAGTATGGGGCGTTTTACTTTTACAGCATAACTGCGTCCCCTACTAAGTCAGAAGCGTATAAGAATAGCCAAGGCACCACCCTCATTCAGTTTTCTCATTCATTGAAACATTTGGATAAGCTAATTAGGCAATGACAAATGTTTCTTCATTATTTATATATTGATTATTGTTAGTATTACTATTCCTTGTGTGCACTTTTCGTGGTCAAATTCATCTTATTCATTTTTACACGCAAAAACAATCATTTGGGTATATATATATATATAATTTAATTTATGTCATTCTAAAATATTTTAAATTTATTACCAGCATAATCACTACAATACTATTATAACAATTTTCATATTATGACAGTCATTATTATTATTATCATTATCTTTATCAGTATGATTATTGATTATAGTTATTATCATTATCATTATTATTGTTACTAAGATGATCTCTTATGATATTTAAAAATATATTATTTATAATATAATATTATTAAGTAAGAATTGCTTATATAAATAACAATATTTATATAAACAATTTCAAGTTGTATATTTCTTGTAGCAAATTTTAATAACACTTATGTAAGCATCTGCGTTGAGGATGCTCAAGGTTGGGATAGTTTGGAATGTGCGAAGTTGTTGTTCTTCAAAATATTGTTCAACCACTGTTGAATCCACTAATGACACGCATTTTGTATTCGCAAATTTACCTTTATAACAACAAGCATAGTAAAAAAAAATTATAATAATAAACTAGCAGTATAAAAGTTTTTTTATATTGTTTCTTAATTATCGACTGTCATATATAATAAGATATTTAACTTTTATGATAATCATTTAAAAATATATCTCAAATAATTTTTATTTGATAAATAATATAAAAATATTTATACTAATAACGTGTGAAAATTAGACTAATAATAAAACTAAAGTAAATTTGGAGTCGAAAATGGGACATATCCGCCGGTTCCAAAAACAAATGGGCCATGCCCATGCACATCATGTATGGGCTGCTAAACTAATTTATTTAAAGCCTGTTAACTTATATTACCCGTCTCCTTCAGTGTGTTAAAACTAATAACTATTTATTTATTCATAAATATCTTATTATTTTTTTTAACAACTTAAACATTAGTAACAGAATGAGTCCAATGAAACAATTGATTAGTACTTGGAACAAATTAATTTAAAAAATATACATCAAATATTAGGCCAAAATAGATGTATCTTTATAAGTTTCATTTTCTAACTTCCACCACCAAGTCGATCAAGAGGTATAAACTGATGAAATTAAGATCTCGTATACCAAACAGGCACGTCTTTTTGCTTGGGATAGGGAGAGTGGAACATGCAGTGTTAAATAAAACAAGTGTAGCTTGAAAGTCATAACCTTTAAATTTCAACAACTGTATTTGGTGACTTGGGACTTTGACATGGAAGACATTCCAACTCATAAAAGAGCATATATTGTTCAAGAAATTATCTATCCACAATCTCAAAAACTCAAATAATTAATTTGCACTGCCTTGGATGATACGTTAAACGTTGAAGAAACCAAAGGCATGCTTGACGTCAAACTAGCTAGCCTCTGATATTTTTGCAAAGCATTACTCACTCACATTAATTTGAGAGAGATTTAGAAAAATAATTTTGCATCTCTCGTTCTCATGACATGCAGCACACGTAACAATAATTTAATAGTGCAACCTTTTTCTCTATTATTGAGCCATTTGGATAAGGAAAAGCACTTTTGCGCTTTACTCGGCCGTAGTCAATTTCTACCATGTTCACACTTCATAGTTCATAGTACCTTGGTTTCCACACATGATGCAGCTCATAACTTCAACAAAATTTTGTTTCATTCACTTTGTACTCTATGATTTAATATTGGAAAGTAGTATTAAGAAATCAAACAAATATTTTTTTATAGAAAAAATCGATATTTAATATTACCAATACGTTTTTACCATGATTTTTTTTAAAAAAAAAATCTGTATGCTATTTCCTCGTCTAAAATCGTTACACATACTCCGTAGTATATATTAAGAAATGCACTGTATAATCTTTTTAATTTATTTTTTTTGGTGGATGTATAATCTTTTAATTGAGTCAAAGGAAGTGGTAAATATTGACGATGACTCTATTTTCAAAAATATTTTAAAAACTCCGTTCATCAAGCCACCATAATCTACTAATCTCGGATAATTAATGTGATGGTTAAGCATGCTTGAGATTAACTAATGTGATTTGGGCCAATCTACTTTTAACAAGATAGCGACTGGTTAGTTTAAGAGACTAGTAGTTGCGTCGTGTTTTGAAGCACAATATATATTATCCACGAACTCTAGCTAGATAATTTTTTTGTTTGGGATTTGAGCGTTGGGTCTGCTAGCTTGTGTTTGCACTGAACATTGTTTTCTAGCGTCTACCACGAGTATAAGTGTGATTAATTATACAAGTTTTACACTAATAATATATGACGATTAGTGCAACTAGTTTGTTCTCTTGGGATACTGAACGAGAAGAGATTTAATTCCTTAGCTTTATGTATGGAAAAAATTATCGGGATAAATAATATTCACTTTCATGAAGAAATTGATCTTGGACTGTGGTTATGCAATATCTTTAGTGGAAAAAGAATATACAACTTTTACTGTTGAATTGAAATCGCACAAGTATTATTAGTTTGTTTACATAATAGGTGCACAAATGAGAGTAGCAATTGGATGCAACAAGTATATATCATAAATTGCTAAAATGCTTTTAAAATCAAAATCATTTTATCAAAAATAAAAAAACATACATAGCCTACTTCAAATAAGTGTTAAAATTCTTTTTTTATTTATAACTATCCCTTTTAAGAAGGATAAACAAATATTTGTGTTAAAATACGATATTATCGAAGACCCATGAATTCACTGGTTGTCAAATAAAACCTTATCCCTTTTTGTTACCCAAGTCGTTTTGACATCAATATATTATAGAGGATGTTAGTATAATTTGAGCCAATTGAAGACCCTAAACTTACTTCTTTTTTTGCTGAAGTGAAGACCCTAAACTAACCGCAGCTTACTTTGAATGTGGATATTATTAATTTATTTGGATAATTCTTGGAAATAACCATCAAGAGTTTAAAGTAATGTCCTCCTAATAAGCAATGATTATGACTCTTACATTGACATAAGCCATTAGAGGGGACCATATTATATCTACAATTCACATTCCATAAAGTTCATTTTAAACCGTTGCTTGAGCAAATTGGTTTATAGCTTGATAATAATATATATGCAATAGGATTCCGTACAAAATTTAATTTGTTGTATAATGGCTCCATATTATATACTGAATGAGATGGAAACCGTCCTTCGTCTATGAGCCAGGCATTTTGCCCACCATAAAAGGTGGGACCAGCATAACCCAAATCATATTAAACCAAAAGAAAATGAAGAAAATAACTTATCAAACATGAAAAACAAAAACCATATAGATCTTTTATAAGCCGTAGGAATAAAGGACATAATATTAGACCAGTTAATTTTGTTTTTTTGGAAACAAAATAAAAATTATTTGTTTTTTCTTTCCTGCTCCTACTTTCCCCCAGAGCAAATATTATTCTTTCATAGAGATCGAAAAGTTAGACCTGGTAATACATATTACTATATACGTAATCCTGTACTCTACCTCTCTTCAATTTATTACCTTAACTAAGCTAACGTGTCCTGAAAAAAATAATAACAAGGCAACATTAGTTTAACGATAAACGACGTTTGAAATTTATTTAAAAGTATACTAGCTGGTATCTAAAAGTCATGTGTGTTAAATTATGACTACTTAAATTCAGTTAAATAGACTCATTTTAAAAGACAATACTCTCCTAGTATTTTTTATCATTTATTATAAAATTCGAAAATAATATTCTTACTTTGAAAAAACAAAACTGCATTGGACAAACAATTGGTTGAATCTATACTCTTGGACTAAAGATTTTATACACATCGCTACAATGTAATTTTTAATAATATTTTTTTTTCTAACACTTATTAAAAGTTTTTAGAAACATTTTCATTAAATACTGAAAAAATATTATTAAAGGTCACATGTGCAGCAGTACATGAATATTTTTTTTATGCTATCATGACATTAAAATATCTATCAATTTAATAATAATTAATTTCTATAAAAAAATCTTATTAATAATATTTTTAAAAGTTTCTCCTCTCAATAATATTTTTTTATTCATAAACCTTGAATTCAAAATCTTATTTAAATTAAGATGAAGGATTGGTGCATGAATGCTTGTATGACTACGGGAATCGAATTATCGAGAAGGGCTGACAAATTTGCTTCTAGATGTTGTTTGCACGCATAGAAAACCATTCGCAAGATTCTATATCTGGGATATAATATTTGGACACGTCAAAATAATCTTTATCCACAGGTTTTTTTTTTCACTTAACTTCCAAATAGGGTAAGGTTGCTGCCATTGGAAGATTTACTATCCATCAATCTAATGCTCAATGTCATACCTCCTCGTCTTCTTTTTTGCACCACTGACTCAATTCAATATACTTTATTTTCACCTTTACGTTTATGTTTTTCTAATAAAATCTTATGTCATTTAACCAATCAATTTACAATTATGTTATATATATTTTTAAAAACTGAAAAGTAAATAAATCAAATAGAAATATTAGTGTATTAGTAACAATTAACTTTGTCATTAATAGATAAATCTTAAAACTGTTGGGTTTACAAGTGGGAAGTGAAGTCCCACATCGGCTAGAAGTGAAAAGGTTGAACACCATATAAATGAGGAGAAGACTCATCTGGCCACCAGGTCCACAAGTATACCCCCCGAATCACCCCAACAACACACACAACATTGTTGATTTGAGCAAAAAAAAAAAACACAATGGTAATGGATTAGAAGTCTTAAAATAAAAACAGCTGAATGAAAAAAAAAAACAAGAGAGAAACTTTATACATAGTACTTTTCTTCTTTTAAGTAATTTTGGAAAAAGACAAGAGGAAAAGAAAACGATAATTATTCGTCAAACACTAAAACCTGCATTTCTTTCTTATTTTTTAAAAGGGAACAAACTTTATTAATCGTTTTTGTGAACTTTATTCCATGTGTATAAAGAGCCAGTAAGCAGTGGTGCACCATGTGAGCTTTGGATGCTAGTGATAATGGTCTTAACACAAAAGGCCCAAAGAAAACAAATAAACTCTATCATGATGTATGCTAAATTGCTAATAGAATGATTTTTTTTTTCTGGTAAAAATATAAAAGGGACCGATAGTAGATTGATTTGATATCTTCTGTTCAGAGAATTTCTAATAGTGCCGTCTTTCTTTAGGTTTTAACTATTTTTTTAGGTTATATTATGTTGCATCACATTTAAGAATTTTAATTACCATTTTTTCCCTCTCATAATGAAATTAGTTAATAATTTGAAATGAGTTTCACATGTCGTTTTGAAAAGTGTCATTAATACATTTTTTAACTTATTTTTATGCTAACACACTATTCTTTATTTTTAAAAATGATTAAAAATACAAAATTATGAGAAAAGTTCGTTAAATAAATGTGAGACCTAATTAAGAATAACTTATAAGTTTCGATAGCTTTTAATTAATGAGAGAATATTAAAAAAGAATGTGTGTGGATAAATATATTCTTAGCATTCCTTTATTGCTCCACATCCTTATACTTTGTGTTTTTTTCTTAAAAAAAATATTAAGAACAAGTTCTTACAAAATAACTATTCTTACACAGTGACTTGTAACTCAATCTTGTTTAATCATGAAGTTTTATAAGAAGCTATTTTTATACTTAAAATCCCCATGAAACTATGAAAATAATATTGAGGAGTAAAAAAGGATATAGAATATAAGCGTTTTAAGATGATAGTTTGAATAAGCTATTTATCAAAGGCTTTGATACCTGGGTTTACGTTTGGCAACAAATTGGGTAATTTAGGGTTATGTTTAATTAATATGCTTGGTGTGGACGGACTTGTCGGTTATAAAGATATAAAATAAAACTAGCAAAAGCAGGTTCGTATGTGGCGCAGAGCCCTCGCACCACTGACCATCATTATTATTATTATTGCTATTTGATTTATTTATTTCCTTTTCCAATCGCCAAAGTACAAAAGGGATTCTCAGTACCAGCATATTCCTTCGAATGTTCTATTTTCATCTTTAATCTTTCTATAACATTATTCATTAACCTATTCAATATTAAACAAGATCGTATATCTAAAAAAGTATTTTAGTGTTGTTTAAAAAAATACCCACAAAGTTATTTGTTGAGTGATACAAGATTTAATCACTTAGACAAGATGTTAAATTCTGGTGGATAAGAAAAAATATAACTGAAATGAAATATTTTCAGTAAATGTAATATATAACATAAATTAATCATTAGTGAGATAATAATAGATATTTCACATTAGATAAAAATATATATTTTAGTATTAAACTAACACAGAGTCAAAGAGAGTAATGTAATATTTTTCATTAATCTTAAAAAGTTAAATGTTTAATATTTGAAAAATATAAAAATTTATTTAATATTTTAAACTGAATTATAAAAATATTTAGAATTATTCAAAGTCAAAGTTTAGTTTAGATCTCAATTCTTTTAATTCATTAACATTAGTAAGACATCTAGAATTTTTGTGGTAGGCTGTAGCTGGTTTGTATTATCAAAAATGGCAATTATATTTTTTTCTTTCATGAATAACCAAGTTATTAATTAATATAAAGTATTTAATGGATTTATTAACCACTAATTTCTATCCAAAAACTCAATTGACTATTCTTAGTAATTTTTTTTCTCCTAATCATATTTTTTCACTCACAATTCTCAAACCCATAATATTACTTAAAAAATTCAAGTTGACTTTCATTTGCATCAATTGCATGTTAGTTATATTTTATTTTTTAGCACGTTGTTTATATTTTATTATTATTCATTATTCTCAAAAAAAAAATTGAGTAATTAAACTATTATACTTTGTTTTATTTTAACGTCACTGAATTTTTTACTAATATTTTTCAATATCATTAACAACTAATTTTGAACATTTATCAATAATTTACATTTTTTTAAATTAAAATGATATTTCCAAGTAAAATTTCAACACTAATATTAATGTATACAAAAAAATAATAATAGAGAGTTATTTATTTTATTTATAAATCCTACAGTTTATAATAGAGTTAAAAATTAATTAGCAATGACATTTAATTAAAGAGAAAAATAAAATCTAATATGTTAGTTGTAAATGTTTAACGTTTTTCACAATATAATAAATTAAAGCATCAAACGTTTTATCTTGCGTAAAAGTAATTTTGAAATAAAAAATAAATTAAATTTGGCCATCCCTGTAAAAAATATTTATTATGTCCATCATAACGATGAAAAAAGATTGAAAATAACTTCTTTTGTGAAGTATTTACAAAACTTAGCTTTTAATTTCACTGTTTTTAAAAGGAAACTTCTTCAGCATCACTGTATGCTTTTATTTATTGAAGGATAAAACTCTTTTTTTCAGGGTAGGATAAAACTTAATTACTGAGTATTTGTGATACTATTCATCAATCAAAAGTGTCACGAATAACACTTCAATTATGTGATTGAACACCAAGTTCAGGAATCTCCAACATCTCACAAGTGTTATTCCTATAATATTATTCCCAACCATGTTGCTTACTGTATTTCAGATCCAATTCCTATTCCAATTTATCAATAATTGTCATCATAAATATAAGATCAGTTTTAAATGGCCAATTTATGGAGGCATTGAAAATAGAGGCAGACAATCTATTTAAAAGAGATGAACTATAATTAATTAGATATAATAGTTTAGATCACATCAGGTTAGGACTTAGCTAGGACTGGGATTCCTGATATTTTTTTAAAAAGTACATGTATGAAAAAGGGAAAACATGAGAAAGAGAAGCATGTAGCTGAGAAAACTTGTTGGCAAAATGATGAACTTTGCATTTTTATGTCTCAAATCAATGGATACATCACTTGAATTAAAAAGGGTTTGCAAGAGAAAGAACATGAGGGAATGTTGAGTTTTTTCCACTCCCTAGACCGCAAGAGGGACATCGTTATCATTTTATAGTGTTATAATACTGAGTGAGTTTGGCGTTTATGACATTAGAAATACTTACAAATTCACAAGTAACTTTCATAAAATTCATGATTATACAAAATGAATCTCAAACACCAATCAGGAAGAATTAATACAATATGTTTTATGTAAATAATTATAATTCAATACGATCATAGGATTTAAATCATCTATCTCCAAGTTGTGTTCTTGTCTCGGTCTCACCGAGGTAAAATTGACTTCTTATTTAAAATATTCACTTGGTATTATTTTGTTTTATTTTTCTACATTATCTTTAATCAAAATTATATTTTAAATCAAATCTCGATATTTCATTGATGTAACACGGACGGGACACAATTTGGAGACACTAGGATAATTCTATCGCTTCAACTAATTATTCTTAGTTCTTATTAAGAGAAAAAAGGTTTGCATTAATTTAGTTATGATAATTAAATGAAAATATGATCTGGACGACATACTAATCGATCTCGGGTCAGGACGCTCCTAAAAAAACTAGAGGATTTTCTTTTTTGTGTGTGTGAATATTACCTTGCTACTCTTTCATGATATTATAATGCATATTTTGTTTTTAAATTTAGTTATATGAAAAAGTCATACAATTAAAAAAAAATATCATAATTAGATAGACAGTTACATCTGTCATAATAAAAATCAGATAAACTGAGTTTTGTTTATGGTTATCTTAAAGATATTAATCATGAAATATTTAATACATTTATTAAAAAAATCATGTATCGAAGGGATAAATGTAATTGTTAGTATTTTCATTTCAAAACTATACATTAAGATATATTAAAATTTTTTAGCAAAAAAAAAAAAAAATACCGAAATGAATCGTTTTAAGCATAAAGTATCTTACTCACAAGTCACAACAACTAATTGAAGAGATTGTGATTTAACGTTTTGGGGCCGTAAGCAATTATTGCATTTTTTTACATTGTCGTGTGACATACTCTATTATGATTAGTTGTACGGATCCATTCCAATATGTAAAATTTAATTTTAATTTCTATATAAAAGTAATTTTTTTTATCAATTTATATTTTTTATTAATAATTTCTCGAAAACCATATTTTTAAGATAACGTGTATATTTTTTAAGATTTATAATATTAATTATTTACCTTTTTAATGATATAATAATTGAAAACATACCAAATATTGTAGCTTATTGAAGTATATTTATCAAACATTTAAATATGAATTAATTTTAATGTAGTTTGCATATTTTTTATTTTGTACAATAATAAGTATATGGCAACATTTGTTGTGATGTAAACATAGATAAAATAATATATAACAAAATAGAATTAAAATGAGTGTTAACAACGTATTTTATAACATCATTTTTCTAATATACTAGTATTATCTAAGAAGAATGCTAACACTACATTTTATAACATAATCCTTCTAATATATTATCTGTTATTCATTATGTTTGATTGAAATTTATAAAATCTTTAAGTGAAACTTATTAAATATGAAATAAGGCCTGCATATTTTTGTGATTTATATTAAATTTTGGTGAATGATTTTTTTTTATAGGAAACATGCTAAAAACATGTTAATATTTCTTTTGAGATAATGTTATCAACTATTTTTAGAAATTATATATATATATATATATATATTAGTGCCCATAAAATAAAGTTACCAACGAGAAGCACCACTCTCTCGGGTAGGATGAAAAAGTTAATAGACAATATGGAAAAATTATTAGGTGGTATGAGATTAGCATGCTATTAATGGTCCCTTTCAATGATTACGTAATATATAAACAATAAAAAATATATTCATTAAATTAAAAATATATTTAATAAGTATTTAATAAGAATTAATTATATTATTCCTAAATTTAAGAATTCTTAATTAATTTAAAATATTAAATTATCTTTGTATTACGTTTTCTTGGGATCATGAATGGTATTTGGTAATGATGTCATTCTCATTCACCAATTAAATATTGGAAAATTCTATTTTCACGTATTGTTTATTTGACATGAGTGATGTGGCACACATAAATCAACTTAAACATTCAATGAGATAGACTAAAAATAGGGGAGAGAAATAAAATTAAGAGAAGACAAAAGTGAAAGCTAGGTAAATGCATCGACATTGCGAGATACTTCTCGATATATTATTCTCTTAATTATTTGGTTAAGTTTGAAAATGCGTGGAGCCTTATCGTGTGTTTGGCAGCGATGATAGAAGGTTAAAATTAATGCGGAAAAAATGTGTGAAAATATGTAAATTTCATCGGTTTGGCACCGAAGAAATGGCGAGAAATTTTTAAAAATTATTATGTGTCCCATGCAAAAATAATTCTTCAGTTATATGCGAAGATTTGTGAAGAAATGACCTTGCGTTGCGACATGTAGCGTTGGCTGCAGACAAAACAGAAGAGAAGAGAGAGATTAGTTTCTGCAGACAAAACTGATCCTGATCTCAAAGTTCCGGTCACCACTGCTGCCACACTAACAATTTAGTTTCATTACTTTTTTTCAGAGAAACGTTTTTATTTATTTAGGAAAACGTTAATAACATGTTATCTCTCACATTCTTTTAAACAGAATCTTCATTATGGACATAAATAAATAACAAATTTGTGTAACCCTACCTGTTATTTGATGAGAATCTATTTTGTTTTATAAATTTTAATTAAAATTCTAAATATCATGCAAATACATACGTTGAATATTTGAAAAAAAAACATTATTCTTTGTAATATTCTTATCTAGTTGTTAATTGTATTTTTTAAAAAAGTAAATTACACTAACATATTTCGAAGTTTTCTGAAAATAAACTACCAATATCAACATAAATGGTAATGATATAAGGTCTCATAATTTATATAATTTACTTTGTTATAATTTTTTTGAAAGATTCATGTTCAAAGTACAACCAAACATTAAAAATGAACATTAACCTTGATTGGGCATGTGGTGTATCTGGGATGTATATAAATATGGGATATATGAAGCTCTTCCCTTTCACTTCAGCCCTTTAAGTGCCATCCATCCATTCTCTCTCAAAAGCCGTTCCAGCTTGAGGGCACCTCCAAAGGCCAAAATACAAAACAACCACCCCACCGAATATCCTCTTTGATCCCTTTCTTCATTTCCTTTTCTATTTATTTATTATATAAACTACAAACTCTCACACACACCCCCTCTAAATACTTCCCTTACCCCCCCCTCTCTCTCTCTCTTAAAACAAACGAACAAACAAATATGCAAGTGGCGGCAGAACTCCAACGCGCCCATCACCACCACCAAAGGCACAAACAAGACACTCCCATGTGCCGCCAAATCCAGCTCACTATCTCCGATCACACCACCGCCGGAGACGACGACGGCGAGGATCTCTTCATTCCGCCCCTCAACTTCGCCATGGTTGATAATGGCATTTTCCGCTCCGGCTTCCCCGAACCCGCCAACTTCTCCTTCCTCCAAACCCTCGGCCTCCGTTCCATCATGTCTGTCCTCACATCTCAATCACCCTTTTCTTATCTTCTTCTTCGTTTTGTTAACTTGATGATGCTTTTGAGTACCCAATTGATGAATTGTGAGTAAAGTCTCAATCTTTTCCTTGTTGCACGCTGTTGCTGATTGTTTTTTTGTTTGATTGGGTGTTTTTATAGATATCTGTGTCCTGAGCCGTATCCGGAGGCCAATATGGAGTTCCTCAAGTCAAATGGGATCAAGCTTTTTCAGTTTGGGATTGAGGGTCATAAGGTCTCTTTCTATCTATTATGTCTTCAACTTTCTTCTTCTTGTTTTTATTTTTATTTTTTGCTCTTGGGATTTCTCACCTTCATTTCGGTGATTCGGTCTGATTGTTTTATGTTGATGAATCTTCACTATAAGAAATTATAATTATAAAAGAAGATAAAGAGATAAAATGATTTGAGCTTTTCTTGTAAGACTAAGTTAAAATCAACTTAGTGAACTTATACACTTCAGCTTTTCCTGCAAGTCATGTTTCTAGACAAGTTTTTAACTTTTCTAAAAGTGGAGGCGCATAAGCTGATTTTAACTTACTGTAGAGAAATCTAATTCATTTTACTCTCTTATTTTCGTATTGAATAAGTGGTTATACCAGAAATTTATCTAAGGTCTGAATTTGATTGTTGTTCTTCTATGTCTCGGTAATTTTCACGAAGTTCACAACAAAAAGGAAAATGAATAGCTTGCACGGAGATCAATCGATATCTAATCCGATTGACCTGTCTTCCTCATCCTCTTCTATATTCTTAATATAATTTTTTCTCTCTCTTAAGAGACGGGTGTGGATAATTTGTGACCCTTATGGATGCTTTGGATTCAAGTACTGTTTAATCAAAAGGGTTTTCATTACAGAGCTTGGGAGATAAAAAGGGGACGTAAAGCTGGTTGTTGTCATTATTCTTTCTTCAACTTGTTTACTTGCTCTTCTTCTTCTTCCTCCTCCTCCTTCTATTCTTGCTTGATTCTTATGGTGTAACTTTTTGAAATGCCCCGAACTTTATAAAGTGCTTTAGGAAAAACTTTGTTTGGAAACTTTTGCTTGCTAAATTTTACTATGGCAGCTTTTTAGGTACCATTATATATTGTCATGTCAGTTTTGGTCTCGTTATTGTTCCGGATTAGATCCATTGTTTTATTTCTTGAGCATATTTCTGTGCGAGAGAGTCCTCTTCAATCCTCACTCGTATGTGCACAGTGAAAGTATGTCATACCAACTTTAGGATATGGAAATCAGGGTTGATGGAATCCAAGCTGGCATGTCAAGTCTTTTCCTTGGTTATCCAAAATGATCACAATCATTTGTTTTTTGGGAATAATTAACAGTTGGAGATCATATATTATACGTGCTATCTGTCTAATGGGATCATTATGGATACGTCAAAAACCAATTCTGTTCAAGAACATAGATTTGATTTTTGATTATAGTGCAAGTACAAGGTAAAGAAGGGGGAAAGGGATTAATAATTGTACAGAAGTAGCACCAAAGTCATGATCAACCTAGGAAAGACAAGAAGGTAATCAAGGAAGGGCATTGTAAAAGTATAGAGAACATTTCATTATTACATTTGGAGATGGAATTTCTATGTTATTGGTGGATTAGGGCATATTGTATGTTAAATTTGGATTTGACTTCTCTAAAGTTCTTTAAAGAATAGTGCACTCACAACCCTTGATTAGAAAATCAAAGATTGTGATTCTAACATGGTGGATAGTGCACTCACATGTATTTGGTTTTATCAAAATTTTCAATCAACAGTTGTTAGTGTGCACTTGATTCTCTAAAGTGTACATATCCCCGCACTTGAAGAGCCAAATAATCGAATTCATTGAATTAATATAGAGAATACTTTTCCCTTATATTGTTGAATTCCCGACTCTCGTTTGTTTGAATATTAAATTATGGACCAATCTATATGTCAAGGAAAAAAAGGGGAAGCAATACTTTTATTAAAGCCATCATTGATTATAATATCTAACTTGTGTCTCTTTCCTTAATTTTGGAATTGTTTTCATGCCTTTTTTGCCCATTTTTTCCCTTGGGTTGAACTTCTTATTTGACTTGAAGATACTTTTGATGTCTTCTAATTTTCATGTTTATTCATATCTGACTCCATCTATGGAAAAGATGATGGTCAGATGAATGAGAATTGAGTGATGATTTATTTCTACTTGTGTTTATTGTGTAAGATTTAGGTCTGTATAGATAGATTAATGATATAATAATAGCTTTTTTTGGATCCCATTAATCGTTCAGTCGATCGATTTTAGTATTGTTAAATTTGCCAAACATTATCCTCAAATTGTATTAGCTACACCCTCTCCCTTCTTCCTTTTTTACCAACAAGTTTAGTTGACAAAGTGTGATGATGGAACTTGATTTTAATTTTATGTTAAGAAAGAAAGTGTTAGATAACCTGAAATCTTCTTTAACCTTGTGACACTTGTGCATCCAGGAGCCTTTTGTGAACATCCCAGAGGACACAATCCGTGAAGCACTAAAAGTTGTTCTTGGTATGGTGTAGTTCTTTATTTTTAATCATAACTGCAGTTTCAACAACTCATTCAATTTTGCTAGCAATAACTTTTGGTGATCAATAATGCAGATGTCAGGAACCACCCAGTTATAATTCACTGTAAGCGTGGAAAGGTGAGATTTTTGCTGGATTTTTTTTAAAAACATTTTTGTCATAAGTATTAGTATATGCACTAACTATATTCTTATTAAAAGTATGCAATTTCTTCCTTCTTTCTGTGTGCAGCACCGAACGGGTTGCTTAGTAGGATGCTATAGAAAATTGCAAAAATGGTGCTTGTCATCTGTCTTTGATGAATACCAACGCTTTGCAGCTGCCAAAGCAAGAGTTTCAGATCAGAGGTTTGTAGAGTTGTTTGATATTTCCAGCCTGAAACATTTTCCTATACCCTTTTCATGTTTGAAGAGGTGACATATATACCAAGCTATTCTGAGTTGGGTTTACTTTCTTTAGTTTGTGAAAGTGAAGCCCAGGTTCTGCCTTTGAATAAAATAGGAAAAGGTGATGAACTCCTTCAATGCATTGCAGCGGCAAAAGGAATAATTCTTCTTCTCCCATTCTTAAAATAAGATAAGAAAAATTCTAGGAAAAGTAGAGCATTACCTGTATTTGTATGTGTTATAATTTAGCCCTATATTTACCTTCTATCCCTACTTGGCCCTTAGTGTATCTCACCACCTTTTGTTCTATTTTCTTTCTCTTTGTTTTTATGTTTTTCTTTGCTGCTCTCCCATTCATCAACAATGAGTGTAGATATGTCTTGATTTTTTCTCGAGGCTCAGAGAAATTCAAGAAGGCTAGAAAATGCCTTGTTTGTCTACCCAAAATCTTGGTGGGTAGTAAAGCAGAGAAACTTATAAAATTTTATTTTTTCTTGATTGATATTGTTCAGTGTGGTGGTTATTCTCTTGCGCTAATTGCATGCTGGTGGAAAACGTGACAGTGTTTTGTAGGTACTTTCATATATTATAAAGATTATTATAAAGACCGTGTCTGACTACCATAGATGTAAGTGGAAAATTTATGAACGTTGTAAGCAGAAAAAAATTCATGTTATAAAGATATTATTATAAAGACCGTGTCTTATTTATTTTATTTTTTTGCAAAATATTTGGAGGATTAAGTTTGTCATGTTTTTGTAAGAAGATATATATAAAGGTCGAAGGGAAGTAAAATCTAAACAGACAAGAATTTTTATAGTATGAAAAATGTTTTTTTTAATGTAGATATTTTGCATGAGAATATTATGAAAAAAAATTAAGGTGAGAAAATTTGTTATGAACGTATTAAAATTGAGTGTCAAAATAGCAATAAATGAAAGAGACTAAATAAATTCCTTAATTCTCTTTTATAAGTTTAACATTGTTTCCTTTTAAAATAGAAGTTTAAAAAGGAAGCGACAAATATTGATGTTTGAAGTGATATTATAACGTGTAATCTGGATCAACTCAACTTATATCAATGTTATACTGCTTTGTTTTTTGACAGATTATACTGCTTTGTTTTTTATTTATTTATCATACTGCTTTGTTCTTTACCATTTTTCTTCCCCCTTTTCATTCTAATGTTCTAATTTCTCAATAGACATGTGTGCGTTTTATTAACATCGTAAAATGGGTAAGCCTTGATTTTCTTTTACTAATTCCGTGGGATGTTTTTATGGATATATTTTATTAACATGAAATAATTTGTGGCAAACTACCATAATGTTATGTACATACATGTATACAGATTTTTATATTTTATTTTATCTTGTAAATAAATATATTCTCTATATTAAAGAATAAATGGATCATGTAATAGTGGTGTACATAAGTTTGGGTTTGGTCGGATTTTAATGATTTTGTTATTAAATCCAATCCGAATCGATCATGACTGGATCGGATTGACTTAATTAGATTATAAAATTTAAAAATTAACATTTTTAGAATAGATTGTTTAAAATAATTTTCTTTAAGATATACAATATAATTACATAAAATATACAAATTTGTTGCATAAAAAATTTTCAAATTTTCATTATTTTTAATTTTTTGTATTTTTTATAGATTAAATTATAATATTTATCTTAATTTTTTAAATTCATCATTTTGATTCTTTTTATTTTTAATTGTAACATTTGGTTTTCTAGTTTTATAAATTAACAATTTTGGTCTCTTGGAAAATTAACTAATAATTATGATTGATAGAGTTACTAAATTAATTATAAATTAAATAAAATTATTAATCATTTAAAAACTTTAATAAAAAATTATGTGGTATTGTTGTATGTGGACTCACGTGGGGTGGTAGAGGTAGAAGATGTATTTAAGGAGGAAAAAAAAGTACATTGCTGTGAAGAATTAGAAGAATTAGAGTTAATAATTTTTTATTAAAATTTTTAATTAATTCAATAATTCTGTTAATCGAAATTATTTGTTAATAATTTATCTAGAGTATCAAAATCGCTAATTTTTATAATCAAGAGACCAAATATTATAATTAAAAATTAGGAAAATTAAAATCGTAGGTTTAAAAAATTAGGAGAACCAAAATTATATATTAGCCTTTTATTATATTTTTATTAATAATATTAATATTTTTATTATACGATTAGGTTGGATTTAATCATGAATTGACAATTTACAATCCGTTACCCAACCCAAATATAATTAGATGCATATTAAATTAGATTTAGTCAATCGAATATAATTGGATTAGATTTAGTGGCAGATAAACTTACATCCTGACCACCCTATCTTGTAATTGTTAACTAAACAGTCTTCATCCTTATATTTTAGACTTCAATCGGTTAGCATAAACATAGTCGTGGCAGCATATATAAGCACATTTTGGACTTGGTCTGAAGCTAGTGTCAGTTTTTTATGATGAGTTATACTTTTCTCATGACGATAAAATAATTGAAATGCATCTTAACGACTTTATCATAGTTTTATGTTCTAATTTTCTCATTAATAATTATGATATGATCCTTTATTTTCGTTTTAAGTTAAACCTCCCAATTTATCAAATTCATAAATAAACTAGAATGAAAAGTTGAACATGTTCATGATATTGTTAAAACGATGATTTGTTCTTATAATTGAAATTTTAATTATTATTCAATATTTGATATTTTTTATATCCTTCTGTCCATATTGTAATATCAGTAAGAAACTTCTCGGCGTTGAACTTTATAGAAAAAGAAAAGAATTTAATTCTAATGTAATTTCAGTGTTAATAATTTTACACCTACATCATACGATCTATTAATTACGTACTGTATTATTATTATTGTTATTAAGTTGACAAATTATTAAATTAATAACACTATCGAGTTATTAAATATAATGTTAATATATAAGTCAATAAAAATATAATTTTTATAACTTGACACTTGTTAAAATTAAACTCTAAAGAGAAAATCAAACTTTTTTTCATCTATTTTAACTCCTTATGAATAAATTCTCTCTATTTGTTTCGTCTTGTACAATTAGAAGAACGATAAAGCAAAAATTAAAACGGCTAGATTTTCGTTAAAAAAAAAATGCAAGAATAGCCTAAAGGAAAAATTTAGAGTAACAATAATGAGCATTACATTAAAGTATATATAATGATCTCAAATTATTTCTTCTCGCAGGCATAAACTACCATTTTTGCTTAGTTGTTTACTTGTTTCCTTTTCCTTTTTCTGAAATTCTCTATGGCCACTGGTCTAATTGACAAATGAACTGATTTTTCTTTTTTGGTATGTAATTTCTTTATAGGTTGGACTAAAACTACTAAGGAATGCCTGCAATTGCTATGTAAAGAGTGTAAACACCGACACAATTAAAATAGACATGGTGTGTGCTCATCTTTCACTCTTGACCTAAGCATTGTGACATTTATCTGGACCCAAGTAAGATTCACTTTGCTGTGAAAATGTGAAGGAAAGTTTTGTTCGGATTCATTGACCAAGACCAATGCAACTACCATCTTTTGCAGGATCATGGGTTTAAGGATGTCTCTCTAGCCTACGTTGGAGTTGAAAATTTTTACTCTTCTTGCTTATGTAGTTGGGTGTCCCATAAATTTACACCGTGTATGATATTGATTTTTAGCATATAGTTGACATGTGTAATCGAAATTTAGATATGTAGGGCATAACTTTTACACATGTCATATTGAGTTGAATGGTTTAAAAGAATAAAATATTAATATTTTCATTTTATATTAATTTTTACGCTCATACCTTTCAAGATAAAAAAGGAAAAAAAATACTATAGAAAAGTAGTTTAAAGTGTATAGAAAAAAGTGCAAAAATATTTCTATAAAAAAATTAACGTCATAAGGATTCTATATCTTAAAATTGACGATGGAAAAGTTTGGAAATCAAGGGATAGTATTATTTTCATTATATATTAGTTACCCAATAAAAAAAGCATTTTTGCTCATAGTAGACAAAAATAATATGTATAGGTGCAAAATTTTCTTTTTAATAATTACTTACTTAAAATTAGAACTCAATACCAATAGTGAAATTGGAAGAACCTTTAAACAAACTTTTGATAAATATAGATGACTTAAAAGGTTTATCAGATCCACTAGCTTTGAACCTTTATTTCTTTTATTTTGAGTTTGCGATTCAATTTAAAAATGATGCATAAAAAATGATTTAATTTATTAATAAAATAAAAATAGCAAAATTCTAGACGTTTCCAATAGCTTCTAAAATTTAGGGACATTCTTGGCCCTCATCCAAAAATTCTCTTTTAATAAACATATACTTTCACATGCTTTCACCCAATATTATTATGGTTCCTTCCAAGTAATTATTATGTGATTTGGGATTATACTACTATGGTTCAAGACCATGTAAGCTCGACTAACGTGCATGTGGCTTTTTTCTTTTTTCTTTTGAAAGTTAAAGAATGTAATTATATTTCATGTGGAGACTAATCAAGAGTTAAGACCACATATAACTATCAAAATTCAAAAGCATTCACTTACACACACATCTTCATCTTTCTCATTCACGTAGCACAAACACTCTTCATCATCTCATGCCACTCTCTTTTCTTGGTAAGATCTTCACATATTCTCTCACACTGGGTCTGACCTTTTCTTTTAAGCTCTCTGTTGCTAGGCATTTGCTATATCCCCTCCTTTTTTTTTTTCTAAGTACACTTCCTTTTCCTTTTTTTAAAAGTCAAATTACTTAAATGAGCTTTTTCTTTCAAAAAACCTCTCGTTTCCCTCATATTGTCGCACACTCCCCGCACAAGAATCCACTCCTCTCACAGTAGAGACACTCCCTCCTCTCTTTCACTTTTAATTTTTTTTTTTTTATCTCATTTGTCTTCCCCAAATTGTTTGCTCTCTCAAGACACTATGGAAGAGACACTCCCCCCTCTCTTTAAAGTTGTTTTGTGTCGTGCTGAAAGTCGTCTTAAACCCTAGCACATTGGATTTCAATTTGATTTGCTTAGGGCTCGAAGATTTCTACAATATTCGCCGTTTGTACCTCCAAATTCTGGTTCCTATTTCACTTTTTGTTTCCATAGTAGTAAAAATAAAAACAAAATTCGCACATTGAACGTTCAATCTTACAGTGTAGGACATTTTGAACATTTTTGTGTGACTAAAATGGATCGCATTATAATGTAATTAGCAATGCAGATATGCGATTGTAACTTATGAGGTTTCTTACGTTTTTTTGTTTGGTTTTTCATGTTTTGGGAGACCAATTGCAAGTGCTCTTGATGCTTAGTTTTGTTTTATTATTTTATTTTTTCTTTGGGCGGGGGCTGGATTGTTTTCTGAAATCGGCATTTGTATCTGAAATTAGCATTTGCTATAAAGATTGTTTTCTAAACTTATTTTTTTTATGGGCGTCCAGTGATGGCAATGAGAACTCAATTTTGCAAAAAGTAGTTTCTAAACGATCCAGAAACTACTTTCCGGAATGGTATCATTATGATGTGGAAAGTGGTTTTCAGAATATTTTTTAGATATTTTGTATTTCAGAAAGTATTTTCTGGAATTCATCTAAACTAGCATTCCGAAACGACTTTCCATAGTAACGATTAAATAGCCTTTGCCGTTCCAAAACAAAAAAAAAATTGAAAAGGAAAGAAACAAAGTTTCATGCACGTACCTGATTTCTCACGGTTTCAATTGTTTGTATTTTTTTTTTTTACAATCAAAGTCAATATAATAGAAGGATGCTTAGGTAAAATTTTAATACCTTTGATATGCAAAAGAGGGAAGGAGGAAAAATTGATGAGAACCAATGAGAAGGGTTTAGAGAGCAATGAGATAGAATACATAGAATAGGGTTTATATATTTTTATAATATATAAGAGGAGTGTACGAGGATATTTTGGGTATAGAGAGTATTAATAAGTAAAAATTTAAAGAACTGATAAAGGGAAGTGTACTTAGGAAAAATTGGAGTGGATATAGCAAATGCCTTGTTTCTATTCATTTCGGTGGCCACAATCATGCCCCAAGCCCACCATCTCCAACGTACCTCGAGCAATCATCTTTACATTTTTATGTTATTATTGTTGTGAGTGTTTTGGGTTTTATTTGCATTTTGCTGGACATACATTGGACTGGATCCGAGACTATGTTTCTGTTTTTCTTAGTCAGTTACTATATCCACTCATCCTCTTTGCTTAGACACTCCCCTTTTTTGATTTGTTTTCCAAAAATATCCTCTTTTAAAAAAAATATACTCCCCTATTAATAGGTCCGAAAAAGCTAAAAAGAAATACAGAGCAATTGTACCAAAAAAAAGATAATATGTAGCACATTTAGAATTTGTCAAACGCAAGGCTTGATCTTGGATTGAAGCTAAAAAGGTAAATTTCACGGCAACTTTTATTAAAACATATATTTTAGCACAAGCAGTGCCAAAACCAAAAAAGAAACACCATAATCAGGGGATTAGAAATGAACGAATAGCATATAGCTATAAAGAACCTCAACACCCTGCATGGAGTGATTCAGATGCAGTCCTTTGGATTTGGACAAAGAATATTAGAAATCACCAGCAGCCTTATTCCATTCCCATGTCGTCTATTCCGCTTTCAATTTCTGAGAATATCAAAGCATTATGAGATCTCCAGATAATCCAAAACACGACATACCAAACTTTTTATGATTGACTTGGTTCTCAAATTCCGACGGTATTGAGTTAAGGAATTTTAATGGTGCCTATGCTATCAGTTTTGGAATAACGATTATGAGGTTTGGATGAATATTTGGAGTTGCATAAATACGTTGCTACAAAGGTTTATTTTTCTCTTCTGGTAGTAATATGGAATAACAGGTTACAACCTATTGATTTAATATTAATATAATAGGGGAGGAGTGTATTTTTTGAAACAGAATATTTTTGGAAATCGGGCACTGCCTCCTAGACGTTAAGACTGAAATCTACAGTTTTGGGCTTATATTGGGTTTGCTTTTATTACTATTGGGCTGCATACATACAATATAGTTATTTTAATTAATTTTCTTTATGCTCTAACACTTTGGTTGGCAGGGTACAATTTGCAGCTTCCTTTCTCTTCTCAGCAACATCGTGGATAAGATCATTATTGATAATCAATAAAGAGTCATTAAATTAAACTAATTAAAGAAAACTTAAATATAGATTTTGATATCTGAAAAGTAGGGTCATTTTGATTTTAGTCATTTATTTTTTTTCTTTTAATTTTAGTCCCTATAAAATTTAATATTTTTGGTTTTATTTCATGATATCAAGTAATAACATTAATGGGTGACATAATGATGTTTGCAACCTAGCGAATTGTCATATCATTCAAGAGTATGACAAATTCAAAATATAATTTACTAAAAACATATTTGACATATTAGTTATGTGTATTTTCTTAGTAAAGTATGTTTTTAAAGTCTTATCCATTTGTTAATGGCCTGATAAATCATTAAGCTATCAAGGTTGATGTTATGTCATTAGATAATGTTACTTGACAACAAGAAAATTAAAATAAAAAATATTAAATTTTATGGATACTAGAATCAAAACAATTTAAAAAAAAATCAAAATTAAAATGATTCTATTTTTTAGAGATGAAAATCATATTTAAGGTTACTGATATTAATATTTTTAATTTGAAGGTGCTTAAAAGTGAGTTACTCAATTTTTTTTTCCATACATGAGAGTCAGATTCAAATTTTGGTGTCTCCTTATGCAAATTCATCCCAAAGCACTGAATTTAAAGGTTGGATTTGCATCTAGGGAAGATAGCTGAAGACTTGGACCATTGATTAATCTCAATTTTCAACTGTTCATAGGCTCATTTTCTTATATATGAATCATCCTGTGCTGGAATATTTGAGTAGATATGCATAGTTGTCACAGAGCTGGTTTTCTTATCGTTTTGGAAGCATGGCCCTTTCAACATCTTTTCTTGTTTTAGTCATAACTCCTTAGTCCTTTGTACCATAAAAACACGGGTTGAAGTATTCGATGAGTGAAAATACTCATATGGTAGTGGCCATGCAATGTCAGACTAGCAATTAATATTTTAGTTGAGTCTACCAGTAGGGAGCACTCATACGGATCAAAATGGGTAAGGTATAGGGGTATCGGATATATATTATTCATTCCCTCCCGTATTTGTGTTTAAGAAAGAAAGAAAAAACACCTTTCATGCGTTGGTATCGATTATTTGAGTGTCTATTCTCGTGTATTAGTATATTACATATAATATCTGTGTGTTGTATGAATTTAATTATTTGAATTTGAATGTGAAAGTGAAAGACAATATAATTTAGATATGTAAAAAAACAAGTAAATAGGTATTTTTTGCTTTAATATTATTTTGAAAATTTTCTACTTATATCAATAATTTTCTACTTGTTGGTCATGGGTTCGAATCCGGAAACAGCCTCTTTACATATGCAAGGGTAAGGCTGCGTACAATATCCCTCCCCCATACCTTCGCATAACGAAGAGCCTCTGGACAATGGGATACGAAGTTGATAAAAAAAAATAGTCATTTATAAAGGAATGATCACTACTAATTTCTCTGTGATATTTTTCGTTTTACATATATTGTTTGAAAATTGAATATGCACTTTGAGTAAAAATTACTCATTGACTTAAATAAATATTAACTTGGTATTTTTTATATTAAAACATTTTCTCCTTACAACATTAGTAATTTTTTATCATTAAAATATTAATTAAAGAAATTCTGGTGCCGAATAACATATATTGGCATCCCTAATATAACTGTACCAAGTTGCAAGTGATTCATATATAGACTAGAGGAAGTGGTCCAAATCGACTCCCAAGATCTAAGGGCACATGCACAAAAAAGGACCACTGGACACTGGTGGATCTAACACTATGTACTCTGCATTTGTGCAAATGCGAGGTAGGCTACATGGCCTAAAAAGGCACGCATAATTGAGGGAGGGTCCAATCTTAAAGTGTTAGGGTTTATTCATCACCCTTTTAGAAAGGCTGCTTTAAGAATAATGTTTCCGCAACCATAAAGATAAGAAGGAGAACAAGATGAAGGTTGTGAGGTTGAATAAGATAGAATTCAATAAGCGTTGAATAATTATTATATATATTTTATGGTAAGAGATCAACTTGCATAAGTTATCAGTAAAAGTTTAACAGTTAAGCTTTGTCAAAGAGATAAATAAATGTAATATTAATCTTATCTTTTTTTCATCGTAATTTATTTATGAAAAAACTCTATGCAACTTTTAAAAGAAATATATAAAAAAATGTGTTAAAAATTATGTTCTAACATCGTTATCAACATTTATATATTTTTGTCTGCTTCTGTCATCCCCACCTCTTTTTAAATGACGGAAAGGTTGCTTTGGCACATAGATATATACTTAGCACAAGCAATGAAGCAAACCTAAACTGTGTGAATGCATCCCTTAAAATAGGAGTATATGCATGTTACGTGTTTCAATTCCTTTCTATCTGCCTGTTTTGGCCGAGACATTTCCTTGTTAATGTATGATAATAGACGGTAACAGGTTTCACCATATCTTCACATTCTTCCACTTTATTAAGTGCTAGCTTTCTACTTCAAAAGTATGCTATAAAAAGGTGGGTTCTCCACTTTCCCCAAGTTGAACGCTTACGTGGATGCCAAGATTCTGTGTCTTATAAGAGTTCATGTACTGTGAATTATTGTGACTGATCCATCGTTAATTTTGTAGAATCAAATTAATAATTTTCTTTTCTCTTCATCTTGATGTGATGTTACGACCAACGTCTATCGTTCAATATGTTCAATCTTTAATTTGTGGTTCTAGTCTCTTCTTTAAAATTATTACATGTTCAGGATTATTGTCGATCGTCTTAACGATTTTTACATACGTAATCGAGCTTTATTATCTTTTTATAAATTAAAAATCTCAATTACATGTCATGAAGATTGATTAAAATCACACACACACACACATATATATATTACATCAAAAAATAATTTAAAGTTTGTGACTTTGCGTTGATGATTTTTAAATTAATATTTTTGTACAAGTGATAAGATATTGTTAATAATCTGATAACTAAATAAGGGACATATATATCAATTTTTTTCTTACCAATAGAGATAGGAAAATGATAAGAACAAGTATACTGTTACTGATACTAACAGTAATTCTCAGTTATGGAGAGTGCTGATCAGGGTGGTGGGAGAGGAGACAAAATTAATAATAAGGAGTAGAAAGAAAGTAAAGATGTAATGGACATTCACTAAAAGCATACTACGTGTAGGGAGTTAGTGTTTCTTTTTCATAATTTAAAATCAATTTTATACGAGGTGACATATGTTTTAATGTAAATCTACAATTAAGGTTTTTTTTTAATAAGCAAACTGGTTGATTTAAAAGCAATTTTTAATAACATTTAACGACTTAAAATTAAAATTATTATAATTATTACCAAATTTTAAATACTGGAATGTATCTTTCAAGCTAGCATGTCTTTATGGAGTCATAGCCATATTTCCTTTCTTGATCTCACACCAGTAATGACCAGATTTATGGGGTAACAACTATTCATTTGGGTTCTTTGTTGACTCGGTGTTAAAAATACAAAAAACATTAATTAGAAAATAACGTCACAACCGCGTATTTTTTATTATCATTTGAATTTTATCCTGACTAAATATGCTTCATTGGAATTGAATATCTTCATTTCGTTGCACACATCGTTTGGCCTACACATTTTTTCAAGTAAGTGTGTTTGACTTGCATAGTCTTCCCGAAGCACCATCGGGGCATTAACATTCTCGTGTGTTCTACATCACTAAGACACTATCATTGGTGGTCCAAAACCCAACTAGCCCATTTGGAACTCATATGAAACCAAAAGCAAGAAAGAGGAAAAGAAAATAATGCATATAGAGCCAAAAGGCAATCAATATTTTTGTTAATTAAAATAGTTATATTTTATTGTGAAATATGATATTTTTGTTGACCATTTCGCAGTGTCATGAATCACTTCAACTCTGTGTGAATGTTGGGCAAAATTGATTTTACAAAATTTATTTTTGATCAAAATTGATTTTGAATTAACATGAATTATATTTAAATATTTATTATTCTAAAATAATAAAATTTATTGTAAGTTTTTTTTTTATCTAAAGTAAAAATTACATAAAATTACTTCAATGATCAATTACAAACTCAAAATCAATTTATTACATAAAACCAAAGTTGAAAACAAAAACACACATACATATATTCTTTTAGTAAACACATGCATCAGGTACTTTGTTACACTCTTCCCAAGTCAAGCATGTGGTAGACTATAGTAAAAATATTTAAACAGTTGCAATTGGACCAAAATTTGATGCTTTAAAGGCTTCAAATCTTGGCTCCTTGGCCTGGAACTTCAACTTAGCATATAGCTTCATGTAGTCTTCAAACACAAATTTTGGGTAGAGCTGGTTTTTCTCTTCTGCCTCTTTCTCCAACAATTCTGGAGCAGGGTAGATGACAGCATCACTGCCAGGGTTATAGAATGAGGCAATGGACATTCTGGTCCCATCTGTTTGTGCTATCACACGGTGCTCCACACTCTTGTACTTACCATTGGTGATAACCTGTTTTTGCACCAAGTAGTGTTTGATATGAGTAATTTTGTTGCATCTAAATTGTTTGTAAAAATGTCTACCGGGCGTTATTACAAGAGTCAACAATTTTGGAATACATCACAATTTATGATTAAACGATAGCATAAAAAACTTTTACATTATCAGTGTAGTCTAATGAAATAAATTTACCTCAAGCTGATCACCAATGTTAACAACAATGGAGTGGCGCATAGGAGGCACATCAACCCACTGGCCATCTTTGAGAAGCTGCAGTCCACTGACCTTGTCATCCTGGAAGAGAAGGATAATTCCACCGGCATCAGTGTGGGGACGAAGACCCTTCACCAGCTCTGGGTTGGGGCATGGAGGGTAGTTGGCAACCTTGGTGCCAAAAGTTGGTCCTCTTGATCCATAGAAAGCCTTCTTGAGGTACCCTTTCTCTAGGCCAAGATTCTCACACAACAAGTCCAGCAGCTGCTCTGCTAGTTTCTCTAACCTCAAAGCAAAATCCTTCATCACCTTCCTGCACCATTACCTCATCTTAGAATCTTGTAAAAGAGATATATACAGCTGCTTGTAAGAAATAATGTTCAATCTTAAGGACTTGTTCTTGTATCCATTATGTCAAGTCAAAATCAAGGTGCAAATTCTGTATCTGTTTTTTGGGACTTTGTGCTAACTTGTATTTGTAAAATACTTCATGTCATCCACATGCAATACTGTGTAATGTTATTATAAATGTTTTGTTTTATTGTAACCTGTACTCATCAATGAGATCAGGGATCTCTGAGATGTTTGATTCAGGGAGGTGACGCAAGTGGAAGGTGCTCTCCCAGTCCATATCCTTGACCTCAGTTTGGACAGCATCTAGACCTTTGCTTGCCACTAATTCCTTGAACCTCTCTTCCATGCATTTCCTGTAGTGCTCTTTGGTCAACCTCTCCACAGTGTCCAATATGTCATGAGGAATGCCATGATTCACCAGCTATAACAATTTTGAAAGCAATCAAACAGTAAGAGACATTAAGTAAGTGTGTGTTATTTTTTCCGTTGGGGAAGTTCCAAATGTACGTTCAAGGAGAAAACGGTGCATTGGAACGCATGCCAATGGATTTAAACGGTAAAACAAACACATCATAAGTACGAAGAAAATTACAAGAACTAACAAGGACATGCATTTGGAGGGCAATGTATAAATGAATGAGGTTAGAAAAGGTTCTTGAGATACCTCAAAGAATCCCCAGTTTTCACAAGCATCTTTAATTTTTTCCATGGTATCGTTTCTTTCCTCACCACTGAGCTTCTCCAAGTTGATCAATGGGAAGTTAGTCATCTTTTGAACTCAAAAGTCGCTCTTTTTTTCTATCTGCCTCTTTCTCTATTGCAGTATTGTTCTGTGAAGATTAGAGTTTGCTAGGGTGGTACTTATAGACCTTGAGAATATAAGATCAACCACAAAAAAAGAAAAAAAAAATCTCGATAAATAATAAAAAGAATCTGTTTGTAATTTGCTTTCTATTCACCCTTGTTTAAATCTATGCTTTCTAGCCTATAGCACACTACAAATCACACAGCAAACGTTTCTTTTTGGTTCCGTAGTTGAATTGTCTTGCCACTTTGGTATATAGGTTGGACCCACTTGGTGGCTGATTTGACCTCTTGACAATTTGACCAGGACTTTACAAACTGCCACCACCTCCTATCAATTCTTAATTTTTACTTGACCTTTAGTTTTGGGTCATATGAACGTGATTTCTAGGAAGGAGCTTAGCCACTTGAATTCCAAGATTTTGGCATCCAAGTTTTGCAATAAGTTTGGAAGATGAATTTGTATTCCTCTCCACTTAATTAATTACTTGCATGCATATGTTTCCTAATAAGGAGTTGCTTGAGCTCCAAAATTTGGTGTGATATGGAATACTTACTAAGGATGTGGTGTGTATGCAAAATATTCGATTAATATTTCATCTTGATTAGAAATTTCTAATTAATTAAAGGAGGCTCGGGATTATAAAATGTTTTGGCGTCCATTTTACTCAATCAAGCAAATTCATTCTTCATGGTGCATATGTACAAAACACACACACACACACACAAGTTGGGGTCTTTCTATTCTTAAGAGCTTCCGTGTCATTCCTATCCATAATTTTAACTTAGTCATTTGTTAATTTTTTTTTTCCATTTTATATTGGAATCTTAAGGTAACTTTATTTATTTCCTCCTACGGTTTCATGGAAGTAAAAATGGATGAGGAGATAAAACAGCATATAATTAGCATTTTAGTTTGGTCAGGTAAAGTAATAGATGAGGATAATCTTTTAAATAATAAATGTGAATTTTGTTGAATTATTAAAATCCGTAATGCGTGCAGAATATTGCTGCTTAAGAGCTTGAGTCCTGAATCACTTACTGCTTGCGTTGAGCAATTAAATATTAACTGTTTTCTCTCGCTCGCAGATGAAATAATATGAATAACTAATTGAAATTGTTAATGATTCTGAATCAGAGCACTTGGTTGATGTAAATCTCCGTGGGCATTAGGAACCTAGTATTGTGAGGACTAAGGATGGTAAGGACATTGCTGATCCAATGATTTTTTAGGCTTTATAAGTATCAATTAATTTTATATGAATCCTTTTTCTTAATTATTCAATTACACTTTTAATTCCTTTAATTTTTGAATTGCGTGTGTTTTATGATTAGTCTTTCATATTTTTTGTGCTCACTAAATTATTTAAAATTTAAAATTAACTAAAATTGTTACAGTTCTTTATATTTTTTTATTACATTTTGATTCCTTATTTTTTACGAAGTTCAATTGAGTTATTTATGATTTTAGAGTGAGTTACAATAATCATTGAAAAAATTATTGTTTCTTATTTTAGGACATGATTTTTAAATCCTTTTAACTAGCTAATTCGAGACATGGTATTCGTCTTGTTAGATTTACTTATATAAAAATTGATATCAAATTGGATTTCAAACAAAAAATTTACATATATATGATAAAAATTGTATGAAGAATGAGTCTTACAAATAACTGAAAAAAAAATATGATAATAGATTTTTCAATTTTCTGATAATTTTTGGTACTGTAATGAATATATCTGCTTACAAAAAAATCATAATTATAAACAAGTTTTTAGTTTTACTAAAGCCTATGTATAATTGAAGATCCTCCAAATGGAAGGTTCATAGCCTATTCAAAACATGTCCCATGCATGGTATTAAATCAAATATTGAATTAAAATGTTTGTGCAAAGAAATAAATATTAAATTAAAATGTTTGTGCAAAGAAATAAATATATGACAAATTTAAATATATTAAATTTACCTTACAGGTGTTAAAATAGTTTTCAAGTAAGTCTTTTGGGGATCTCACCTTAATGTGTGTGTCTTTACTTTGCACAAAATGGCAGGAAAGTTACTGATGGCTGTTGGTAATGTACAATTTGACGCTGCATGCAAAAAAAATCGCTTATTTACAGTTGGTCATGCATTGGCCTTGTGATCAACCCTAAAAATTCTTATAGCTAAAAATAGTCATCAAACATACGATCTTTATGACAAAGCCTCCTATTCATTTTCATTTACAAAAATTCAAAAGGCCCTTGGGAGTTTATCCCCATAATTAATTAATTTTTTAGTATTCTTATAAACAAAAAGAGAAGGTACCAGGAGTTTTTTTTTTTTTTTTTAATAGGCGAACTGACCCTCACCTCTGGAATGAAAATCTTAGTTACTAATGAAAATTTTAAAAAATAAATTTTAACTAACTTCTGATTTATTAGTAACAAATTATATCCCACTAATAGTTAATAGGATCAATAGTGGACATATATATGAGGCGTTAATAGGCCTTATTCAACAAGCGTGGCACGCGTTGCCTTTAATGATTCATTAATCAACTGAAGTATATTTTGAAAGTTTTTGCGTCTATCAATTTTAACGGAAACCAAAATGCCTAAACAAACTGGTTAATATATTTCAGTTGTGAACACATTAATAAAATTTGATATTCACACGAATAACTTATGCTTTTGTTTCTTTCAGCTAAGAACAGAGGCAGGTGCATGAATGGCTACTATTTTTTTATCCATATCTTGATCATAAAATATTAAAATGTATGTGTTTTGCCTTTGTCTTGTGTTATATATATTTACGTATGGCTGACATTTTTTGCTTCCGAAAGATGGATAAGTCATAAGTATTCCTACGTACATATTAGAAAAAGCCAAACATTTGGTTGGTACAAATCCACTAAAATGTTGATAATTAGGGTCAATTAGTTTTCGTCAGTTTTTTTAATTACTAATGAAAATTAAAAAATAATTTTTAATTACTTTTTTATCCTTTAATTTATTTTTGGGCTCAATTTGATTCTATTATTATTATTATTATTATTATTATTATTATTATTATTATTATTATTATTATTATTATTTATAGGTTCGATTATATACCGTGTTTTTTTTTTAAAAAATGGTTCAGTTCGATTCTTTACTCTTAAGAGATTCAATTAAGTTTTTTATTATTTAAAATATATTCAATTTGATATTAATTTTTTAAAAAATAAGGAACTTAATTAAGTATTTTTAAAACGAAGAACCTAATTGAATAATTTTTAAAAATTACATGACCTAAATAAATTTTAAGTAATAAAAGAATTAAATTAAACTTTTAAAAAAATGATGTGAGAAAAAGTAATTAAACCAAAAGAGTATATCATACATTTTTTTAATGAGGTAAATGCCCTGTTACATTTTTTATGGTTGATTGCCCTGCGATATCTCCAAACGCAATTGAGAACGAGATTTTATAATTTATCTTATTTTAGCCGTATTAAATTTATCATACATTTTTAATAATTAATTTGGTGATAGTTATATATATTTGATAAATATCTAACTTCCAAAAGCTCGAAATTCATAGGAATGTTTTATTTAACTTTTAAATTCAGAATTTAACATTTTGAAATATGATCTAAAAAAAATATAAAAAAGTGCATTCATATTTTTGAATTTTATGTTGACCAAAAAAAAATTATGTTTGTAAAAATTAAATAAAAAATAACAAAAAAAATTAAACATTCTCATTATTTATTTGATTATTGTACTTATGACAAATTAAAATGGTTAATATATCAGTTAATTAAGTGTAAGGACTCGTATGTACTAGTACAATAATATTTCATGTTACTTTTTAGATCAAATTTTAAAGTAATAGTTTGTCAATGTCAACTAAACTTATATTCGGTAAATATTTTTTTAACGTATTTTATATGAAATACCTGTTTAACTGTTTGATAAATATTTTCTTAATAGTTTTTAATATCTTTTAAAACGTTAATTGAAGAAGTATTTTTTTTTAAATGTTAGTTTCTGAATTTTGATATTTTTGTCCAATTCATGTTTATTATATTTATTCATTTTACTATTGATTTTTTTAATTAAATCAATATTTTTTTATATTTTTTAGCTTCTTTTTAGCTGTTTTAATGATTAATTTTAGTAAATATTTATAATTTGATAGATTAATTTTTCTGTTTTAAACTAGCAGATAACTTTTTAACTTTTAGTTAATTTTTTATCTAATTTTTCTTAAACTTAACCTTAATAAATATATCAATTATTTTCTTCTTTTGATTTCTTCAACTATAATGCTACAAAAAGGAGACAAAAAAGAAAGATTAATTAAAATATTTTAGGAACATGGACACTGCTTAGGATTTCTGGATTTATCGATCATAGCCGATACTCGTTGGATATTTTCTCTTGGTCCATCCATGACAGCCTCAAGGATCATTGTTCATTAGTAACTCCAAATTATTCTTCCCGTGTGACCTAGAAAAAGTGGCATAACATGTGAAGCTGAAGTATGAAATTCCAAGGTATAAGTTGCATGCAAATTTGTCCTAGAAAAAGTGGCATAACATGTAAATTAAAAACGTAATTTTATTAAACACTATTAATGCTGATTACTACATTGCTATATATGTTGCAGATTTGGCTGTGATAATAGTGCATTATTATGATTTTCTTAGCACACGCATAAGAATAAAGAGGGACTCACTCCTCTCACAGTCCTTGCCACTAAGGCCTTCGGCCTTCAGAAGTGCTAGCAAACTTTCATGGTGGAAGCAAATCTTGTACCACTGTAAGTAATATCAGGTGACAGATAAATAGGTTTTGTTTTGTTTACAATTAAGGATATACGAATGCATACTTTCTTCTTTTGTCAAAAAAGGTATACTTGTAGAACCACTGGATACTGAAAGACAAATGAAGGAAAATTTGGCAAAGATGGAGAAGCAACCAGAATCTGACAAATTGAATTATCCAAAGGACTACGCCACATTATATGATTTCTTTGCTGGATCGTCAAGTGTTACTGCTCTAATTGGTATGTGAAGGGGTTCTCATGCTATCCTGTCTTTCTTCTTCTTTTTCCTTTAATTCACTATATTCTTTCTTTATTAATACTTCAAATTTACTGAAACATAGTTTATATATGTCGTAAAACACGTTGGTTCTGCAAAAGGAATATCAATTTAACTTGATCATAAAGTAGGAATCTTACTATCTTAAGACAGTAATAACTGTTGGAGAAAATGACAATTGGAGTAATAACTACGTTGAAAAATCTAATATCAACTTTTTTTTGTGTTGCTCATGATACTTGTTTTTGTACGCAATTTTCATCATATATGCTTTTTGTTAAAAATAAGTTGGGTTATACAATTTTCATATAAATACATCTAATAGAACAAATTTTAAGTTACAAATTAATAAAAAATAATTCAAAACCTTATTCCATTTTAACTCTCTATAACTCTATCTATTTCTTAAGCATTTTTCTTTTGCTCAGGAAAAATGCCTACGAAAAACATCGATCATTCTCTGCAAGCTGCTGCATTAGATGGAATATATATGGAGCAAAACATATTAATTTTTCTGTTTTATCTCTTTTTCTCACTTTTGCTCAGTCAGAAAGTGACACAGCTAGCTAGCAGCGAATCAACAGTTCCAGAAAAGGAAGAAGATAACGGAAGTCGTGTTGCACGACATGATAGCTTGCTAGCTAGCTAATTGACATTGGTTGCATCCATGCATAACAGGATTACTAACTCTAAAATTATTCTTTCCGTGTGACCTAGAGAAAGTAACATATGACATGTGAAGTTGAACTATCAAAATTGCTTAAGAGGTATAAAATGGATGATAATATATAACACATTTTGAGCAAGGCACTCTCCTAGTCCTAGGCTATATAGGTTGTCACCCAAGAATTATAGTGTGTTTGATTTATCGAATCACAACCTCAACTTACTTTGATTTTAAAGCTTCATCTCACATACTTATCTATTGAATGGTCTACATTCCGTTCCATTGCAGTTTGATCGAATATGGGCGCCGAAGTGTCGACGTTCCTTTCGAGAGAAGTCGTCCCAGAGAATCTGGCCATGGCCAGGTTCATATCGGAAGGCAACTGGGAGAAGGTAATCGAGATGTATGAGAATAACCCAACGTCTCACATCCACACGATTGAAGAATACCAGGGCACTGCACTGCACGTGGCCGTAGATATGGACGAAGTAGATGTCGCTCAATATCTTCTGCGGGCAATTCTGAAGCCACAAGAAATATCAAAGAATGAGAAGGTGAGAATGCTACTTGTTAATTTGTTAGTGGAAGAGATTTGAAGTTGGAACCACCACGACCTCTCTTTCTTCCTTCTACCTTCAACCACCAAATCAAATTATAATTCTTTAACAGATCAAGGCTCTGGAGAAGGGGAACGAGGACGGGGATACCCCTCTGCACTATGCAGCATCGAGGGATATCACCAAAATGTGTGTGGAGATTATTGGAAGGGAAAATGAGAGGATGTATTTGGCGAGTCGAAAGAACAAACACGGGGAGACACCTCTCTTTCAAGCTGCTATAAACGGCAGGAAAGAGGCCTTTGCTTATCTCTCTAACATCTCCGACAACAGCGCCCCCTTGCAAGATCTTGTAGGAAACGATGGGGACACTATTCTTCATTGCGCTATCAGGAATGAATATTTCGGTACGTACGCATGCATGCTATCTAGCTAGTATCTTTATATTATTATCATTGTTACAATTGTTATATATGCTGCAGATTTGGCTGTCATAATATTGCATTATTATGATTTCCTTAGCATATTTATGAATAAGGATGGAGAGTATCCTCTCCATGTCCTTGCTACTAGACCCTCCGCCTTTAAAAGTTCAACCTATCTTTCATTCTGGGAGCGAATCCTCTACCCCTGTAAGTAATGTATATGCATTGTTTTTCTCTACTTATTTATATTAAATGAGAAACAAAATTTATAAAAAAATAATAATTTTAATTAATCTTAAAGAAAATCATTGAAGGAGAGTGTAGTGTGGCTAGCATTCTTTTAAGAGTAATTAAAATCATTTATTTTAATTATTACACCAACTTGCACATGATAAAAATATAATATCTACTTATATGTATTTTTTTCCTTCATTTTAAACTTGAATAAAATATTTTAAGATATAATATACGATTGACAGTAGAATACAAAATATTAAACAATATAATAATTGAAACCAAAAGTATAATTGAAATAATTTAATTATCTCTAAATAAAAAACTATAGAAATTTAAAATTAATTAAAAATAAGATTATAACACCACAAAATATATTTTTATCCGTAAAATAAAATTAAAATTTATATAAAAATTTCTATATTTTTGACAACTTATATTTCATCTGATAATTTTATGAAATACTTATAAATTAACAATAAACTAATTTAATAATTTTCAACTGCCATTTACACCAAATTTCAAACTATTAGTTAACTATTTAAATTTTAACTTGGATTGTTAAATATGACCTAAAAAGGATCAAAGAGATCGTATAAGCAACTAACCCTTTTTAATCTAAAGCAAAGTATAAAATTACAAAAACATATTAAAATAATATTTTATTGATAAACTACTCATGCAATATAGCTCAGCAACTCATGCTTAGACATATCACATATGATTATAATAGTATTTTTTTTCCTTATATTAGACAGTGAGTGACAGAGAGAGTTTAAAGGCAGATGTAGACTACATGTGAAAAAAAAAATGAAGTTCTTGAGTAACATTCATCAAAACAACTACATTAATTCACACATGTTGTAGTAACGAGATTTCATTAAATAACATTTATATACGAAAAGTTTTGTAACGAACATCTTATAACTAAGTCAATTAAGTTTTGTAACGAACATTCATATATACACTCCAAAAGCATTTATCACAATTAAATCTATACTTTATACTTGTCTTGTTAAAGGTATACATGTGGAACAACTGGACGCTAGAAGCTCAATGGAAGCCCTTTTAGAAAAGACGAAGAATCATCATAATTCTGATGAAGTGAATTATCCAAAGAACTACACCGTGTTAATTGCTGTGTTTACACTACTAAAAGACCAGTTTTTTACAATTCTATGCGGTATAGGTATGTCAATGTTTTTTTTTTATGCCATCCCGGTTTCCTTAGTATATGTCTTCAAAAATAAAAATTATATATATATATATATATATATATATATATATATATATTTAAAAATAATTATAAATATAGCTTCCTAACTTACTTATTCGAATCTGTAAAAAAAAAGACTTACTTTTTCGAAAAATTATATATCTACCTCATGGTTGTTCCATGTGGCACCTTTATGTCATGCCCACATGACATAATGTTTTGGACAAACATTTTCAGTTCTTCAAAAAATTTGAAATTGAGATTTTAGTCCTTATAAATTTTTTCCTTTTGATTATTCTATAGAAATTTTTATTTTTTATTTTAGTTCCTAAATATGTCATAGTGATATTTTACAATGATGACTCAAAACATAAATTAATGAAGAAAATCATAGACACTAAGACTAATAAAAAAAATATTTAGGGAAAACATCAATCACAAAAAGTTGAGCGATAAAAATTATATTTTATTCTTTTTTAGACTTAAATATATTTTTATCCTTTATAAGTGACTAAATTTTTTATTTCTAATAATTTTTTTCGTTATTGATCTCAGTAAATTTATAATCATGTTTCTAGTCACTAAATTTATTTAGACAACACTTTAAATTGTGAAATAAAGTCATCTAGATAGCACTTATAGTAAAAAAAAAATTTAAATTTATCAAGGATCAATGATGAATTTTTTTTATTAGGAACTAAAAACAAAATTTAATTATTTATCATGAAACCAAAAACATATATTTAAGTTTTTCTTATCACGTGTCACTTTTTAATCAAAATTAAGGAAACATAAAATGGGAATATGTCATTCAATTTGCTATTCCTTCAACCCATGTCTTTTGCATCCTTCATGCGTATGGACAAAGCTATAGGAGATTGGTAAAAGGGCATGTAGTAATAAAAGATTATCAATCTTGTAAAAATAAAACGAACTAGAGGAATGTTCTGCCGAGAAAAATAAAGAAATCCAAAAGAATAAATTATTAGAAGCTTTTGAACAAAACTTGTATTTATGTTACGATTCTCTTAGATTTCGAATTGTTGTCGGAAGATATTAGGGTGGACAACACTATTACAGATATTGGTTGAAACATGCAGGTTTTTTTGTGTGCATGAATTGCCTGTTCTTTTGTTTTGTTCTGGGCCGGGGGGGGAGGAATAGTTTCTCAAAATTTGCTCCTTTCACATATTTACTTTTGTCAGGCAAACTACGTATGCAAAGGAAGAATCAAGGTGACCTAGAAAACCTCTCAAATAGAATTGGATTAGGTACTCGGCAGGTTGGATTTTTGCCACCAAATCATCAAACCATTCTCCAATTTGTCAAGTATCATTTTGTATTGATACTAGGGCTTTTAGGACAAGGTATGTATTCTTCATGTTTTTTTTATTTATTATTATCTACTAGTTAAATAGAATTTTAATGATCATGAATTGATAATCGTTGTTATCACTATACTCTGGTTAAAGATAGTGACAACGATCATAATAATAACAAAAGTTATGTGACGAAAATGATAATAATCATAATAATGATGAGTTAATAATAATTGATATATTTTAAGACGTGATTTGTTTGATAAATTTTTTAATGATATAAAGATTATATTAGATTTTAATTTTAATTTTTAAGTATTTTAATCTCAACCATGTATTATTTCTAATCATAATTTAATGATTATTGTTAGTTATTTTCATTTTCCACGTAAAAAAATGTTATCACATTAGTCATATATATATATATATATATATATATATATATATATCGGGAAGCGGGGGTGTACCGACTGATGTAGAAATTGATCCGGATATGTATAATGTTTATAGCCAGTGGAGCAAGGTATGCATCTATATAACACTTTTTTCAACTTACTAAATTTGCCCCCACTACTCTGTATTTTATTTTGATCAGCAAATAAAATATATTTTATATAAATAAAGACGATACAGGGTACAAGGGATACCCAACCTGAAAATGATACAGTTTTGTGAAACAAAATATCTTGGCCTCTCTACAAGAACCAGAAAAACTCCACTAAATACCATAAAGTATGTAAACATGAAAAACGTATTACCCGCCCACTTAAGCCAATTTGTCCCACTGTTAGCAGCTTTCGAAATTTTAATTAGTGACATTTCTACTATAATTTTTTAAAGAGTAATGATTTTTTTATTTTCTAAATTGCAATTTCCTCATTAATATTTGATATGCAATTTAAGTTTCCTTATTTTTTTTACAATTTTAGTCATATTATTTTAAAAAATTTATAATTTTAATTTAATTTTTAATTTTCTATATATTTTTTTTATCTCTTTTATTTTGGTCCAGTCAAACTTTATACCTAACATATTAATTTAAAGTAAAAAAATAATTAATTTAATTAAAATATAAAAATGAAACAAATAAACATATACAAAATTGAGAATTAAACTAAAATTATGAATTTTTTAAAATAGAAAACAAAAATCACAAAAAAAGAGGGACAAAAATTATGGATCAAGAATTAAAAGGGAGAACAAAATTCAAATTTAGTCTTTTGTGTACAATGATAACAACAATGTTAAAATCTAAGACTTTTTTTGCAAATTACCTTAAACCTTCCACTGTTAAAGTAATTTCTTCCCTTCAATTATATAATTCACAACCAATTTCTCTATAGCTTAGTTTAACCCTAATTCTTTAGGTGATAAACTCTTCATTCCCAATTATGAACCTTAATCCCTTAGGTAAGCAAAATTAATCATAAGCAATAGGAATTAGTAATTTACATATAAGCATACAATCTATCCTTATCCATAGGCTAGTGTTGTACAATTATACTGAATAGGAATAGTCTAAATCTTAATTTCACAATTACTAGATCTAGATTGGGAATGAATTGTTTTTTTTTTTTTGAAAAAAAAATTGCAAATGAATTATCAATGAGTATTAATCACAAAAAAAAACATTGCAAATAAATTCAATAACTAAATTAACAAAGCAAAGAAGGATTAGGAAGGAAATCATTTAAAAAATTTTAAACCAAGATTCATCTTAACCTGATATAATCCTAGTTAGAAATCATATTATTTTTACGAATAGCCCTTGATTTAGTTGATTATCGTGTTTAAAGGAATTAGAGATAAAAAATAAAAAATAAAAAGAAAATTTGCACAATCATAAAGACTTATATAGCAATGACAAAAGAACTAGGAAACATGGAAGTAAAGAAATAAATAATTAAAGTTAAAAAAGAAAGACGATGACAAAAGATGCAACATTTTATAGAGAGTGATAAGTTCAACAAAGATTTGCTACCAAAGTATGAAAATCTTTGATTAAAACCAAAAAAGTTTCAATCTAAAAATCCTCAAGTGACATAACTCTTAAATTCACAAAAGGAATGAAACTCTAATTTAATTCAAATCTCTCCAAAGGCAAAAAAGTACAAACTTATGTATATGCAACAACTAGTATCACCCTTAACTCAATTAAGCTTAGGACCGATAAAAGTTCATTCAAACGCATAGTCCTTATATCCAATAGAAAATTGTAATGTTTTCATTTAAATAGAGAGTTTGGACTTTTCAAACCATAAAAAATTAAAAATATATATCACTTAAATATGTTTTTACTTCCTGATAAAATGATAATTTTTATTTTAGATCTATAATAAATTTATTTTTTTGTTAAATTATTAATGAAATAAAAATTTTATTATTGGATCTTATTATTTTATTTTAATCCTTCTAATATATCTATTTTTTCATATTAATTATTATAATATTTTGTTCAATTAAAAAAATATAAATTTTATTATTAGCTATTATTGGATCATATTAGTTATTATAGCATTTACTTTCCTTGCTTGATCACTTGGCATGGCAGGTGAAACGAGCGATTTGGGATGGTTGAAAAAAGAAAAAGAAGGTAAAAACACAGAGGTTGACGAGAAAATTTTACCTTTAAGCGGCCCAAGTGACACAATTGGGAAGAAAAATGATGTAGAAGCCGCCGAGAAGAAGAACAATGACAAAAGGGAGACAGCATTTTTTGTTGCAGCAAGAAATGGCATAGTTGAAATGGTGAATGAAATTTTGTCTCAAAAACCTATGGTGATCCGTGAAACAAACTCGTGGGGAGATAATGTGTTGCATGTCGCTGTGAGGAATAGGAAATCCCTTGTAGTGAAAAGTTTGGAAACAAAATTGCGGCGAAAACGACAACTTTGGCAGTAAATAAGTATGGGAAGACCTTGTTACACCTGGTTGGCAAATATCTGGTGCTGCCTTACAAATGAGAGTAGTGAGTGGCTGAGGGAGACATCTGAATCTTGTTCTGTTGTGGCAGCGCTTGTTGCCGGCGCTTCCTTTGCTACAGCCGCCACCATCCCCGGTGGCACCGATGATAAAGGCAAGCCTCATTTAGAAGACTATCCTACATTCGAAGCATTTGTTATTGCTTCGCTAATTGGACTTTGCTTCTCTGTCACTGGACTCATAATGTTCCTTACTATACTCACTTCTCGAAAGCTTCACAGAGATTTTCGCAAAGATTTGCCACGCAAACTTCTTTTTGGCTTGAGTTCTCTTTTCGTATCCATTGTTGCATTGCTTGTTTCTTTCTGCACCGGCCATTCTTTTCTGTTCACTCACGAATACAAGATGCTCATATTGCCCATTTATGTAGCCACTTGTTTACCGGTCACTTTCTATGCCGTAGCACAGTTGCCACTCTACTTTGATCTTCTAACAGCCATTTTAGTAACGGTGCCACGGGCAACAGATGAAGGAGACAGTTTATAGGAGGAGAGGAAATTAATTCAGTGTGCTATTCAGTTCATGCAATTATCATATCATATCATCAGCTTCGCGCATTAATTGATTTGATTCAGTTTGTTGCTTTTCCATTTCATGTCACGTTTGTGTTTAACAATAGAGTGTGGTGTGCATCTTTGTAATAAACATACATTATGACTTATGAGCTACAAAGAAAAAAAAAACAGCTTTTGTGTTGGTTGTGATTGAGGAGAAAAGTTTCTGGGCATTCTTCGTGTAATGCCTCAAATAATCTTAATTTCAACATTCAAGTTAATGTTGTGCTGTATACTTTATCTTTATGTCACATCCACATATAACATTATAGCCGTGTTGGTCTGCATTGCAGCAGCAAGAGTATGCAAGAGTTTCTCGTTTAAGCAAGTGCTACAAACAGTCTTGGGTCACAGCAGCCAACTTGGAACCTCAGTTTTTATTTTCCAAAATAATGAAGTAAATAAAGGATACAATATATCAACTAACCCAACAAAGATATGAGAGAAGGCGGGGAAATGCTTATTATTGAAATAATTCATTATTTATTGAAATGAAGGTAATCAAATCACCTTTTGAAATAAGCAATTGAATAATTTGAAAACAAATAATGGCTGCCTCCTTGCTGTTTTTTTTTTTCCTTCAATTTTCCAAATTGATAAAATTTCTTCTGGCAGTATTGTATAGGTATAGCTCCAGTTAAGGTGTGTTGTAATTGGAAGTAATCTAAAATGAGTTCACTGCCTTTATGGCTTGAAATCTTGGCTCCTTTGGCTGGAACTTTAGCGTAGCATAGAGCTTCATGTAATCCTCAAATACAAATTTTGGGTACACTTGCTCTGTCTCCTGTGCCTCTTTCTCCAACAATGCTGGTGCAGGGTAGATAACAGCATCATTGGCTGGATTGTAGAATGAGGCTACGGACATTCTGGTCCCATCAGTTCGAGCAACCACACGATGCTCCACACTCTTATATCTCCCATTCGTGATTACCTATGATGTGTTACCAAATTGTTGGATGAGAATAATTTTAACTAAAAGAGTTATGCTTTTAAGACATATTAGTGAAAACAAAAAAAAAAACGTACCAAGTTACATACCTCAATTTGGTCACCAAGGTTAACAACAATGGAATGGCGCATAGGAGGCACATCCACCCATTGGTCATCTTTGAGAAGCTGAAGGCCACTGACCTTGTCATCTTGCAAGAGAAGGATAATCCCACCCGCATCCGTATGTGCACGAAGACCCTTCACCAACTCTGGCTTTGGGCATGCAGGGTAGTTTGCTACCTTTGTCCCAAAATTTGGACCCTTTGATCCATAAAATGCATTCTTCAGGTACCCTTTCTCTAATCCAAGATTTTCACATAACAGGTCTAGCAACTCCTCTGCAAGCTCCTCCAATTTCTTTGCAAATTCCTTCATTGCATCCCTGAATCATTAACTCATCCAGTTCAGACCATGTCATGTGTAGATATGCATCATATCATCAAATTTGTCACCAAAATCACAGTTAAATGCATCATTGGTTTGTTATTATTGGTGATGAAAACATTATTATATAATGCCATCAACAATATATTTCATGATTCATGTATATGCATTTCTTAGTTTCACTTTGTCATACCTATACTCTTGGCAGAGATCAGGGATTTCAGAGATGTTGGAGGTTGGAAGATGGCGCAAGAAGAAGGTACTCTCCCAATCCATGTCCTTCACTTCAACTTCTAAGGCCTTGCTTGCGACTGCCTCCTTGAACCTGTTCTCCATGCATTTCCTATAATGCTCTTTTGTCAACCTTTCCACAGTATCCAAAAGCTCAAGGGGTATTCCATGATTCACCAACTACAATTCGGATATATAGCAGCATAATTAATATAGTTCAAATGAATAACATGAAGAAAATTTTGGGATGTACACTTGCAAATGAACAGATATATATAACAAAGCTTTTTGTGATTTGGTTTGTGCGATACCTCAAAAAATCCCCAGTTCTGGCAAGCGTCTTCAATCTGGTCTAGTGTAGCTTTCCTCTCCTCACCGTTGAGATTGTCCAAGTTGATCACGGGGAAGTTCTCCATCTCTCGCACTTATTTTCTTTCTTTTTTTCTTATGACAAATCTTAATGTGTTTGTTGATGCATATTGTGTGCCATTTATAGGAATGCAAAGAGTTAAGTGAAGACAACATGACAAATTAAAAATTCTCCTGTGTTCCTTACGAATCATTTTGCGTCGTTGAATTGTCTACTTTGGGCATCGTTGGACTCATCTGGAGGCGAAACCAAACTTCCTTGCATTTTCCCTTAAATTGTAGTACTAAGCACGTGGTTTCTTCAGTAGGTGGCACTTGCAAATGAAGTTCTAAAATTTATTATTGTATTTATTATGCAAGCTTGTGAACGACTTATTCAGACGTCTAACAACCATAGATCTGCCATGGTATTATTATGTATTTGATACCCTCAAAATTTACCTCCATCTAATTACTATAACCTACAACTTACAAGCACGAGAACAAATTCATATTGTTTGGGGCTGAGGTTCTACCATTTAATTGTCTTTCAACAATTTTGCATATATAGCGTATTCGGTTTTATATTTCAATGTGATTTTTTCACATTTATACTAAGACGTTTATCGTTATAGTTTTTAAAACGATTTCTTAATTTCTAAGGTGTTTCCCAACTCACATTTAATAATTGGATGCCATTAATTGAATAAGTAAGACAATCCTGGAATTTATTAGAACCAATAGCTTACAAGTCAAAAGCACGAAGAAATAATTCATATTATTGGAGTCTCAGGTTCTAAGCTGCGTTTCAACAATTTTATTAGCTTATTTGATTTTATATTTCAGATTTGATTAATTTTTCATATTTAAGAAGGTTATAATTAACTTTCTGCATTTTAATGTAAATTTTTTTTTATATGATTTCTTAGTTTTCAAACACACATTTAGTAATTGGACGCCATTAATTGAAAATTATATCTGGACAAATTCTTTTTCATCCAATTAGTTGTCTTTTTTCTTTTCCATTAATTTGACCACTTGAGCAATAGGAGGCAAAAAAAAATTGTGGCGTCTAACTGATAGCTAGGACATTTCTGTTCTACATTTCCAAGTTTTAATAATTGCATATTTAATAAAACACAAACGTTGGTTTTGGTCAGAATATATCTTGGCCATCGCGGTCACTTGAGTCCTCCTCATCTTTATCATGTTTTTTTGTTCTTAGCACAAAAAAATTATTAAGTGTGTTAAGTCCAACATGTAAATTGAATATTGTAAAAAAAAAAACTGGATAATGGGAGGCTGCATGCCACGGGTTTGCGTACCTTGTACGTTATTAATTGTTGTGACCGTGGAAATCATAATTTTTAAAATTGAATTTGATAAAAAAAAATGGGAAAGATTTCAAAACTGGTGAGAATCTGTCAAAAATTGATTAAACTGGTCTCTTGGTGGGGAAAAAAGGTCAAGAATCGATACAGATGCATTTTCAATTTTTATTATTTTTAAAAATTAAAAATTAATTAAAGACAAACAAAATTACATATTTGATAAAAATACAAATAGATATAAATTATTTTTAAAATATTTATTTGTTTCTTTTTATAAAACATATAATTTACTTATTTATATGAATTTATAATTTTTATATCTTAATTTCCTAAGATTTTATATTGTTTTAATTTGTCATTATATTATTTATTTTAGATGTAAATTTTTTATTATTAATGGAAATTATTTCATTTTATTAAAATTTAAACTTAAGAAATATGATTTGTTTGTTTTATTTATACTTTGAACGTTAAAAATTAAACCTGTAAAATGACATTTTAATTATTGTAATTTTTATCGTTAAAAAATATTATATTATTTTATTTAGGCTAATTTTTTTAGTCTATGTAATTTGGTCATTTTGCTTTTCTAGTGCCAAAAAACTACATGGCAATTAGAATGTCAAGTTATCATATTATGTGTTATTGAAGGTCTATTTATCATCTTAATTAGAGTGATCTCTTATCTTAATGACATTTTCTCCATCACAAATTTCAAACCAACAAAGCAGTTTTTCTATTTGGTCATTAACGTTAATTGAGCCCTAAATCTGTTCGTATTATGGTAGCTTTTGCTCAAAGTTTAATTTTGAAATTCCTAATAACAAAAACTGCAACTCTAAGCACATAATTGATGAGCCTAATCTAACTCAATCTAACAAAACATACTCTGCAGCGGTTTAACCCCAGATTGAGAATCACCAAGGAGTAGGGAAACCTGAAATAACATGTCTGCATGGTCTTTTTCTGCAACTGCAACGCATGAAGTATGGAACAAAAACTTTAGCTCTTTTTCTGCTTTATCTTTTTCCCCCCGCTTTAGTTCAGTTACAGAGAGTGACAAGGCGCAAAAAAGAGAAAGGAAATGCCACAGCTACGAATGCAACATTTCAAAAAAGGAAAAAAAAAAAAAAAAGATAACTGAAGGTGTGTTGCACGACATGATATATAGCTAGCTACCGAATTGAATGAAAAACAAGCAAAGTAATTATGCTTTTTATTTTTCTTTGCTGGTTATTAGCTACAGTTTCATTGGTGTCATAATTCATAGCAGTCTCGAACGAAGATGACTACTAACTAACATTATTCTTCCCGTGTGACCTAGAAAAAGTGACGATAGCGTAACATGTGAAGTTGAAGTTTCAAATCAATTCCCTTTTTGGTATTAATATAAGATAGATGCATGCAACTAATTAATAGTATACAATAACGCATGCATTGCATTGTGAGTACTTTATATCCTCATTATTTGAAGTTAGCTCTAGTAATTTGATCGAGTACTATGAATCCTAGAGGTTTGGAGGGAGCAGGAAGAGGAAGAGGAAGAGGAAGAGTCACAACCCTTCTGATTAAGTGCACGTTGGCAGGTAAATGGGAAGGGGTTATCGACATGTACCGTAATTTCCCAACGTGTCAGATCACAAAGATCACCGAGTCCCTGGGCACTGCACTGCACGTGGCCGTAGACATGAACAAAGAAGATGCGGTTGAAGCCCTCGTGAACCAAATCATCGAACATCTGTAATATTTTTTTTTTATCGGCAAATGTTAATTTATTAAGAATGTTAGTTTTCTTCTTTTCTTCTCGGTCGATTTAATCATCAAACACACCTTGTATCTTTATCAGCCATCATGCAGAAACCAATCCTCTGGAAGTGAAGAACAAGAGCGGTGACACCCCTCTACATGTTGCGGCATCGAGGGGGTTCGCCAAAATATGTAAGATAATCATTGGAAAGCATAATGAGAGGAAGAGTTTGGTGAGTCAAAGAAACAACCGTGGGGAGACACCTCTCTTTCAAGCTGTTATCAACGGCCACAGCCAGGCATTTTGCTATCTGTCTAGCATTTCCCACGACAACATGGCAGATCTTGTGCGAGACAACAAAGATACTATTCTTCACTGTGCTATCAGCAACGAATATTTCGGTATCTAATACTTATACCTATATTTTCTTCTGAGCCTTATCCAAAATCCTAATTTGTACAACAATAAATACGTGCTATAATGTTTTTTTCTTTTGTCTATCTGTTTCTTGTAGTCATTTATTATATGTCATAATAATGATAAAGATAAATACAAAAATTAATGTTACTAATACCTATATCACGATGATATTGTGGGGTATGGAGCCTACGAACATCTAGTAATTCTAAATCACACGGTATTTCTTCTTCTTCTTGCTTGAAATTAATTATATTGTATGAAATTATCATGTGCCTATAGTGCTAATTAGTGTCTATATGACATGTAGTTAGTTTTATTAACTTTTTCTCGCAAATTAATGAGGGTCATCGATCACCATGGACTAGACCCCACTGACTTTTTAGACACTTCCAAATATAGTATACATGAAAAAAAAATCAATTTATTTTTCCCCACATCTCTAAAATAGATATTTTTAGTATTTTTTAATTTAAATATATAAGTATTATTTCTACAACTTAAAGTTTTTCGATTTGTCATTGATCATCATATATTTATATATTTATTGTTGTTGTCAATCTCTATGTTACATCCAATCATGTAAAAAATGTGGTTACATATAATATAAAGATTGATCCACTTAAGGCAAGTAATAGTTTTACATCATACAATAATTTCTTAGAGATTAATTCACATTGTGGTGACATATATATTAGTCTAACATCATACAATATTTTTTTTTCTTATATATATATATATATTGACCTATCCTTAACATCAAAGTTCGAAATGATGAGCAGTTGTTGTTGTTAAGGATTAATTTTTTTTTGTTTTATAATTTAATTACTATACACATATGCTATGCAGATTTGGCCCTCATAATAGTGCATTATTATGGTTTCCTTATCAACAAGCATAATAAAGAGAAGTTGACTCCTCTCGATGTCCTAGCCACCAGACCATCGGCCTTCAAAAGTGCAAGCAAACACCACTCATTGTGGAAGCAAATCCTGTACAACTGTAAGTAAGATACAATCTATCAGTATTTTATGAAATTATAATTAATCATCAGGTATAACCATTTTTAATAAATAAATAATATACACTAAGTTTGAACAAAAAAATTGTAACCAGAAAAAATATGAAGAGAAAAGAGACAAGTATATAAATGATATGAATTAGAGAAGTATAATTTTTTAAAATGTGCACATTCACGAATCATGAATACAGGGTCGTCCTTGTGTAAAAAAATCTATTTACTGTATTCTTCTTTTGTCAAAAAGGTATACTTGTAGAACCACGTCTGGACGTTGAAAGGCAAATAGAGGCGAATTTGGCAGAGATGGATAAGCCTACAGAGTCTGATGAACTGAATTATCCAAAGAACTACGCCACATTATATGAATTCTTTGCTCGATCGTTGAGTCTCGCTATTGGTATACTATATGTGAACAGCTTCTCATGGCAGTCCCGTTTTTCTTTATTAATACTTAACTATACTTACTGAAACTTATTTTATTATATGTCTTCATAGATGATAGCTAGATACAGAAGTAATTATTTGTTTTGTTTTGTTTTTGGAGATAGTTTATCAAAACTCAAAATCATCTACTACTACTACTACGTACGTACTTCGATCTCACACATCTTTCTTTTGGTCAGGCAAAATGTCTTGGCAAAACAAACAGGTTGACACAGAAAACCCACCAATCAATGAACAGATTGGATTTGGACTTTTGCCACCTAATTATAACACCTTTCAACAGTTTGTTAGGTCTGGATTTGTACATATTCTTGGCCTTTCAGGATCGGGAGTGGGTATGTATTGTTTGCACTAGCTAGTATATATAGTCTTGATTTATTGCTATCTACTAGTACTTGTTAAATGATTAACACAATTCTTCTGGCCGGTTTCATTGCGCACTTGCTTTTTAAGACATAAACGAAGTAAAGAAGACAAAAGAGAGGCATCAATGGGGTTATCAACTCTTTGAGGAGCTAATGATGAGACTGATTGCAGAAGGGGATTTACTGCCTGATAGGGAATTTGACCCAGCCATATTTAATATGTATAGCGAATACACACCAGAACAAGGTACTTACTCTTACTCTTTATTCTATTATTATTATGTTAAAAGAAAAAAAATGTTTCAAAATAATTATTATTTTAATTTTTTAATATAACATTAATTAAGCTAGGTTGCATGACATAATTAAGAAAATCAACAAGACTTGTGGCGATGTCCTAAGCTAATTAATTTGTGCAGATATGTATGTAACTTAATCTAATTATACACACACAATATTTAATTGATTTATTATATTAATATTAATGAAAGTTATTAATTGTTTCCCGCAATATTTTTCTCTACATTTTCTTTTGTTTCTCTTTGTACGTATTCCATTAATTTCAATTTTGATACCTTTATTTTTTTTTCTCTTATTTTTTTAAATTGTAGAATTTCTTTCTAGAAGCTTCTTATTTCCCCTTTGTACATAAGCTCTGTTTTTTGTGAGCAAAACTTGAATCAGTGTACTTTTTTAGGTGAGAACGGGTAGTAAGATATACTCTCTTTTTTAACTCCCAATGATTAATGTCTCGGAGTACTAAGAGATGGAAACTGAACTCACTATACTCTAATTGAAAAGAAAACCGGTTTATATACACAGAAAAAAGTTGCACATAAAACTAAAGAGAATCTAATGCACTAACTAACTATAGTTACAATGGAAGTGACAAAATAACTAAAGTTAACTCTGCTGACAATATACTCTCAATCTAATGCACATGTTTCAAGACACTTTATTATTGATTAATACACTATCCACTTAAATATACTTTATTCATAACATTTAATTCAAAAAATCTTTTTAAAATATCTTTCATAGTATTTCTTGTACAATAAAAATAAATCGGTGATTAAATTCTCGAACTAACTTGTTAATTCTTACGAGTTCATTTTTTTTGAGTTGATTCTTGAATAAATTTTTTTAGTAAATTTTTGATAAATTTTATAAACTCTAAATAAATTTGGTAGACTCTTGAGTTTATTATCAAGTTAATAAGTCAGCAAGTTAAAAAATTTAGACAAAAATGTAAATCATTTTCTATTTAGTATTCAAGATACCTTTGTTTAGTGTGTTATTATCAAATACAAAAATTTTCATATTTAATAATATCAAATACTTGTTCTCTAATAACATCAAATTTTTCATGAAAATAATTTACCAGTACTATAACATATGTAAGTTATTATTTAATAGTGATGCATTACTAGAATTAGTTATTTAAGTATTATAAAATTTATGATTTATTATTTTATTTTATTATATTGTTAAAATGTTTAATTGATATATTATTTATAGATATTTTATTATTATTTTTATATGAAGTGGACTATTACGAGTCGAGAATATAAAATTTTTATGATTCTACGGGAGTTTGATAGCCTTAAATGATACATGAGAAACAAGATTTAAATAAATAAAGGACATAATAAGAATATTATTATTAAATAAAATAAAATTAGTTAATATTTACTTGAAGTTAAGTCTTTTTTTTGTTTAAAGAAAGTATCTTTTTAAAAACTACAAAATTATTAGTGGAGTTCCTTAAATATTAAATATTAAGTAAGAATAAAAAAATTGTATTTTAATTAAATTTTAACAACTAATAATGTGTTAATCAGTTTAATTAACTATGTTCGATGTATATGAAAAAGATGTACAAGATTTACCTGCCTTTTGACATGGCAATGGCAGGAGAATGTAGCCACTCACAAGAGTTGGAAGAAGAAACAAGACCACAGGTTGATGGCAACACAGATACTTTAAGTCAAAATGACACAAAGAATGAAACTGATCAACATTTTGATGAGCAGAACATTGTCATAATAAGAAGTGAGATCCATAATTTGTGTGTCTGCGTGTGTGTGAATCACTATGAAGAAGCGAATCAACATTTACCTCTCTCTTTGTTTGACTTGACACTGGTAGGAGAAATCACTCGCTCGGAAGTGTTGGAAGAAAAAAGAAAACCAAAGGTTGATGGAAGAATAGAAACTCTATGTCAAAGTGAAGCAAGGAAGGAAGTTGAACAACATGCTGATGAGAAGAACATTTTCATAATAAGAAGTGAGACTCATAAAATTTTGTGTTTTTAAATAAATTTTAACTAATTATAAAGAGTGTGTTGTTAGAATCTATTTTCCTGGATTATATATGTTCGACATATATGAAGAAGAGGAGTAACATTTATCTCTCATTGTTTTACTTGGCATTGGCAGGAGAAACCAAATGCTTGGAATTGTTGGAAGAAGAAAGAAAACCAAAAGCAAAAACTTCAAGTGACATACTAGATGATGACACAGTTTTGGTTGCAGCAAGAAATGGCATAGTTGAAATAGTGAATGAAATTTTAACTCAATTTATAAGTGTCTTCTATACAACTAACTCACAGGAAGAAAATATTTTGCTTGTCGCAGTGAGGAACAAGAAACCTCTTGTAGTTGAAAATTTGAGAAAGAAATTTCAAAAGGAATACCCAGAAGTTTGGAATACCTTAACTCTGGCAGTAAACAAGGATGGGAAGACCATGTTGCACATGGCAGCATATGCTTCAGAAGAGTATAAGCCTTGGCAAATATCTGGTTCCGCCTTACAGTTGATGTGGGACGTAAATTGGTTTCAGGTATAATATTTTAAGTTTAATTTCCATGGACTTTCGCAGTAGAGATTTTTACATTGAAAAAAACTTACACACAGTTCTTTAGGTGTTATATGTGCTATTCTCCAATTAGAGTTGTATTAAAAAAATTATACATATTACCAAGATGAAACTCAAATTCTAATTGAACAACATGTACAACACCTATAATTTTATATTGTTATCAATCACAAAATATTTGTATACGAATCGAGAAAAAAAATCATCTATCTTAGTACAAGCCTTTAAAAATAAGAATCAGATTAAAAGAATGTGACAATTTTGTAACTATGCCACAAAATAACCACCCTATGTACATAAGTTGATGCTTTTATTTTACCTTGAAGCAGTATATTAAGAGCCTTGTGCCAGAACACTATCATCTTAGAAGCGACAAGAACAATCAAACCGCAGATGAAATCTTCAAGGAAGAACATAAAGAACTTAGGAAGGAGAGTAGCGAGTGGCTGAAGGAGACATCTGAATCTTGCTCTGTTGTGGCTGCCCTTGTTGCCGGTGTTTCCTTTGCTACGGCAGCCACCATCCCCGGTGGCAACGACGATAAAGGGTATCCTCATCTAGAAGACAAGCCTGCATTCCACGCATTTGTTATTTCTTCAGTAGTTGGACTTGGCTTCTCACTCACTGGACTCATTATGTTCCTCACTATACTCACTTCTCGAAAGCTATACCGAGCGTTTCGCATAGATTTGCCACTCAAACTTCTTCTTGGCTTAAGTTCTCTTTTCGTATCCATTGTTGCATTGATTCTTTCTTTCTGCACCAGCCATTCTTTTCTGTTCACTCACAAATACAAGACAGTTATATTCCCCATTTATGTAGCCACTTGTTTACCTGTCACTTTCTATGCCGTAGCTCAGTTGCCACTCTACTTAGATCTTCTAACATTCATTTTATTTAAGGTGCCAAAGGCAACTAGTGAAGGAGACAGTTTATAGGAGGAGCTTCAATTCTACCAAATCATTGTTAGATCTATATTGTTCTTAATTCTGTGTGGTGTGCATTTTTGTAATAAACACATATTATGAGCTACGGAACAGCTTTTGAATTTTAGAAACTGTGTTGGTTGTGGTATTGTGAAATGTTTGTAGTTTAAGGAGAAAAGTTTCTGGACATTATTTGTGTAATGCCTCTAATGATCTTGATTTCAAAAGAAAACTTTGTTAAAGGACATCATGTGAACAAAGAAAACTTTGTTAGGAGAGACAAATCTTACTTTGATGGTCTTTATATGTCAAAAGAAAGTAGTCTCACTATCAGTTAAAGGACATCTCAGTGCAAATAAAAAAAGAAAGTAAATTATATGGTTTGGTTTGCAGCAGCAAGAGTAAAGAGTTTCTGTTTTAAGCAAGAATTTCTCAAACCGTAATCCACTAGTTAAACCATTGCTACAATGTACAAACACTCTTTGGTCGCAGAAAGTAATTTGGAACCTCAGTTTTTATTTTCCAAAATAATGGAGAAAATAAAAGATACTAGACCCAACAAAGATGAGAGAAGGGGAAAAACAATGCTTAATTGTTTATTATTAGAATAATTCATTATTTATTAAAATGGAAGTATTCAAATCACATGTTGTAAAAAGCAATTGAATAATTAGAATACAAATAATGGTTTCCTAATTGCTGATTTTTTTCTCTTCAATTTTCCAAATCAATAAAATTTCTTCTGGCAGTATATTATATAGGTATAGCTCCAGTTAAGGTGTGATGGAGTTGGAAGTAATCTAAAATGAGTTCACTGCCTTCATGGCTTGGAATCTGGGCTCCTTTGGATGGAACTTTAGCGTAGCATAGAGCTTCATGTAATCCTCAAATACAAATTTTGGGTACACTTGCTCTGTCTCCTGTGCCTCTTTCTCCAACAATGCTGGGGCAGGGTAGATAACAGCATCATTGGCTGGATTGTAGAATGAGGCTACGGACATTTTGGTCCCATCAGTTCGAGCAACCACACGATGCTCCACACTCTTATATCTCCCATTCGTGATTACCTATGATGTGTTACCAAATTGTTGGATGAGAATAATTTTAACTAAAAGAGTTATGCTTTTAAGACATATTAGTGAAAACAAAAAAAAAAACGTACCAAGTTACATACCTCAATTTGGTCACCAAGGTTAACAACAATGGAATGGCGCATAGGAGGCACATCCACCCATTGGCCATCTTTGAGAAGCTGAAGGCCACTGACCTTGTCATCTTGCAAGAGAAGGATAATCCCACCCGCATCCGTATGTGCACGAAGACCCTTCACCAACTCTGGCTTTGGGCATGCAGGGTAGTTTGCTACCTTTGTCCCAAAATTTGGACCCTTTGATCCATAAAATGCATTCTTCAGGTACCCTTTCTCTAATCCAAGATTTTCACATAACAAGTCTAGCAACTCCTCTGCAAGCTTCTCCAATTTCTTTGCAAATTCCTTCATTGCATCCCTACATCATGTGTAAGCAATGGTATATCACATTATCAAATTTGACACCCAAATTACACTGTTATATATATATATGCCATCAACAATTAGTGATGCCCATGCTTATGTATCTGTTAGTTTTCAAATTTGTCTTACTGGTACTCTTGGCTGAGATCAGGGATTTCAGAGATGTTGGCGCAAGAAGAATGTGCTCTCCCAATCCATGTCCTTTACTTCAGCTTCTAACCCCTTGCTTTCCACTGCCTCCTTGAACCTCTTCTCCATGCATTTCCTATAATGCTCTTTTGTTAACCTTTCCACCGCATCCAAAAGTTCAAGGGGTATTCCATGATTCACCAACTACAATCAGGAAACCAGCACAGTTAACCACATGATTAAAATGAACAAGATTAAGAAAACTTTAGGTGCAAATGTATAGATATAAATAAATTTGAGTGAGTATGACAAAGGTTTTGTAAAGAAGTTTGTGGTTGTGGGGTACCTCAAAAAATCCCCAGTTCTGACAAGCATCTTGAATTTGCTCCAAGATAGTCTTTCTCTCCTCACCATTGATATTCTTCAAGTTGATCACAGGGAAGTTCTCCATCTCTCACTCCTTTTCTTTCTCTTGTCCCTCCGAGTAAAACTATCTTAGATTTTGTTTGTTTGTGCAGATAGGGAAACAACGTGTGTGCTATTTATAGAAATTTAAGTGTACACTACAGTTGATAAATAGTAGTATTCCAAATCGTGTTTGACTAGTTTTAAGGCATATGAATCATGAAATTTGCGTCATTGAATTGTCTACTTTTATCTGCCATCGAAGCCTTTCCCCTTGTTGGAATTTCTTCATGTGGTTTCATAGAAGGTGGCAAACTTAACCATCAGCTTCTACATGTAGAGGTAGAACCTACCAACCACTGAATTGTAACTTTTCATTGTTTCATTAAGAGAAAAATTCTTTGCTAATTAAGCACGGAATTGCGGAAATGATTGGCATAATATAAATTTGAATTTTCTTCTTCATTCATTCATCTCCTTCACTATAGCATACTTCCAGTTGCAATCATAATAGCATCCATTTGTGATGATGATATTGCTGGACATCATCATCACAGTTGCAACTTTTGATTAATTCCACAACTATTATCGGCTCACGGGTGAAATATAATTTTTCATTTACTTCCTTTTCTTATGTCGACAGTTTTTTCTTTATCGCATCCTCGCTATTGCTGTCCATTAAAATTTTACAAGTTATAAGATGTTATATTTAGGCTTTTTAGATATTATAGAATAAGAATAAAAAGACTTAATCTTGATGAAATATAAAAAACTTAGGATTTTAAGAAACTTGGGTAAAGAATTATTTCAAAAGAAATTATGTAAATATATCTTTGCTTAAGAACACGAGAATAATGCCTGGAAGCTAAAATATATATTAATTTTTTTAATAAAAATTTATCATAAAATGAATCATTATATGCAAATCACAATAATAGAATATTACTAATTTTAAGTATCTTCTGTAAAAAAGAACGGATAAGTACCTAATTTCTCGTGAACATTGAATTATTTTTAACTAATTGTTATATTCATTTTATTTTTGTTATCAACCTCTCGTCTTAACTAACTACAAAAATTCAAACCATGCATGTAACAGGGATTATCTTTGGTCCAATTGTCCACACGAAATGATTATTAACAAAGATTATTGCAATGTGTGAAAAGCTTATTGGTATAATTAACAAGTAACGACTGACTTAACAAGTTATTGCATATTTTTGTTTGGTACACCGTCCACACGATGTTTTACCGTAATTTCTTTAATATGATATGTATTTAGATATAATATACCACATGCCATTTCAAAAAAACAATTGGTGTTATATATTAAAATGCATGCTATGTTATTATTATGATTATAAAGTTTTATAAAAAAAATTAAGCTATGAAAATTAAGCCAATAAAAATATTTTGTGAAAAAATTCATATATTTACAGAAATGAAAAACATTTTTAAAGCCCCTAACAAAATAATAGGGTCATAGACAACTTAGCATCGTTTAAATTGAATTACTGAACGTCACACTATTAGAAAACATATTTTCTACATCGATCAAAATGGGTATTTAAAAATGGTGGTTAACCGTTTTTTATTGTAACATTGTTGAAAGTAAAAAATTTTAACAACGGTTAACAATTGTCCATTGTAGAATTACATTAATTTCTACATTTGTATTATCCAAATCACCTACGTAGAAAGGTGGCTTTCGAATACGGAATAGACGTTAACAATGACTTAATACTCTTTTCAATGGTATTTACAAAAATATCATCACGTATTGTACGTAAATCCCCGAAGGACCAACGTCGTATTGCAATGGTAAAATCTTGCTTTTCTAGTAGTGCCATCAATCCACACTTATCACATGAAAATCACTCACTCTTTTTTTCCTTTTCTTCTTCTTAATCCTTGATATAATTTTACTTAAGAAGTCCACTTGATATGATTGATTGAAGGTAGAAAGTCAAGAACATAACTATTACTCTCCTTCTTTTCTTTTGACCACTTGACCAATAGGAACCTTGTGCCAAAGTAACTACGAAGTCGAAGAGAGTGTAACTAATTCCAAGTGAGTTCGGAGACCAACGAGAGAAGTAGTTTAGCACTTGTTATGTTATTCATTTAAATTGAGTGGCCAAATTATGTTTGGCTTTGGCATCTTTAAACCGAGTAAGAATAAAATAAATAAGGTTAATATATATATATATATATATATATATATATATATATATATATATATATATATATATATATATATATATATATTTTTTTTCCTTTATTAGTTTTAAAATTTTAATTTGGTTCCTCTCTTTTTAAAATTATCAATTTGGTTTTTTTAATTTTTTATAAAAAAAAAATTAATGTTATTTTTTCATCTAATTTGAACTAACACCATTTTGTGATAGTTTAAACTTATCACACCGTAATCTATTTTTTTTCAAACTTTTTTGGAATTATAATCTCTCTTCTTCTTGTCCATAATAAGATCATTTTTAATGTTTTAATAAATATAAGTAGAATTTTTAAATTGTTTTATTGTGATAGAAGTAATTGATTCTACCTCATCTAATCTGTTATTTAAAAATTATAAATATAAGCAAAATTTTCAAATTGTTTCATAAGTGATTATTTTGTCTCATAATTTATTATTTATTCTTTAAGAAAAATAATCATACACATAAATTCTTTTCTAAACATGCATATAGACAGAACGCAACCAATGCAGGCTATTTTAATATTTATATTATGTAGTTTACACTAAATAAATATTTTTAGAGATATATATTTGTGTATTTGAATTTTTGATTACATAAAACACTAATATGTTAATATAACTTGTCGTATCATTTGACTATAATAAATTCAACCACGATTGTATAATTATATATGCAATAGAACACATTCAAATACATATATGTTGTTTTGTTAATTTATTATAGTAAACATAGTTATATTTAATAATTTTAATTAATTGTTCATTTTACACACATATATATATATGTGTGTGTACGTGTGTCTATCGTTTGTTAATTGATACAATAAACGCGTAGCAAACGGTATTATCCGTGCTACGCAGTAGTAGAATTATAAAAGAAAACATTAATTTAATCTTATGTATAATTTTCAATTTATTTAAGTTTATGATTTTTTTTCTAGTTTAAATTAATAAAAGTTCTTTCACGATTTTATCTTATTAAAATGTAATCTTGAAAACAATTACAGACACTGATACTAGTATTAATTATTAAAATAATACTATATTTTCATATTGGAGAAACTAAAGAAAGAGAGGATGTTCCAATTGTGTAAAAAAAGTAAATTTTAAAATATTGAATTAATAAAAAATATTATTAACATTATAAAAGTAAAAATTAAAAGAAAAATATAAGTATTTAAAAAAATTCATCTTTAAAAATCTTAAAAATAAATTTAATTAATAAATCAATAGCTATTAATATAAAAAAATTACCTTATTTCGTAACATTTATTATTCCAAATTTATCCTTTAACTAATATTAAAACCCCCAACAATTACAAGTAATTATTGTCTCATACCTTTTTAACATAACAATTATTTCAACTACATCTAACTAAAAAAATAAAATTAAGATCACAGGCACACAAGACACATAATGTCTATTTTTCAACTAATAATAATAATGATTAATTATTTTAACACTAATATGCTTAGACATTTACTTGAAATATTTGAGCTTTAATTTTTGGATTTAATAGTTATTCACTTAAAAAATACTGTCAACTAATAAAAATTATAAGGCTATTTTAACACTTTCAACTTATTTTCTCTCAATTTTCTCTCTCTTTCTATTACTTATTAAAAAAAAAAGTTATCATATGCCATCATACATTTTTTTATCTATAACTATATATATATATAAAAAGAATAAAATATTTTAATGTATACATTTTTATAATTATTTTATTCTCATAATTACATTCACAAGTTATTATTTTATTTCTACAATTATCTTAGTAAACCATTTACTAATTTCTAATATATTTATTTTTATTTAAAAAACATGGGAAAAAATTAGTCACAGCGTCTTTTTTCCCTAGTAAATAATAATAAAAGTCCCTTTTAAACTTTTTATATTCAACTTTTTTATTTTATATTTTATTAATTGTAAACAGGGGTAAAATTAAACTTGTCAATCTAATTTCTCTTTGGTTTTGTCAATTAATTAATAATGAATAGAATGAAATTGTGAATTGACGTATTTTGGGGTTTGGGTTTGGGTTTGGATTGTACCGGCCAACTTAGGGTGGACTCACTCTCGATCTCACCGATCACCAACCAACGTGGCTTCTTCTCCTCAGGTTCTCTCTCTTGCTTCAATCATTCTTTGATCTTCTTTCTATACCCTTTCGCTTCTTATAATTTTTTTCTTCTTCTTTATATTACACTCATTGTTTTTATTTTATTTGTTGATTTTAATTTCGTTTGTTGAGTGTGCAACTTGTTATGACTGTGGGTTGTTTAGGGATCTGATGCGTTTGTTTGACTCCGATCCATTTTTCGCTTTTTTCGATTAGCTTAAATTAGTCATGTTTCTAATCGTTTTGATCACATTATACTTTTGTTTTTGTTTTTTCGGATCGTTGAGATTCTTCACGAATCTTACCCCAGAAAATGGAACAAACCAATTAGTAATAAGTAATAACTGTACTGTACTACCAGGTGGCCTAACTCTAAAGCTTGTTTTGGGTTTCCGAGAATTGGGTAATTAGGTTGCTCCTCACTTTTGGTGACAAAATGAATTTCGTGTGAATTCAAATTGAGACGCACATAGTTTCTGTGCTGACAAAGGTGGATTTGTAATTGTGAAATATGCCTTTATTATGTTCGTAGGTAAATGGAAAATTGGTGAAGCGGGCTATTTTGTATAAATTGGAGGAAATGTTTTAATTTTGTTTCTCAAGTTCAGCTTCTTGCTGTACAAGTAATAGACTATTATTAGACTTGCCAGAAATCACCAACTGGGTTGCTCTTTCTAACCAGGTATGCTGAGGGTCGGATTCTTTTTTCTTTTCAAGCAAGAAAGTTGTTTATGTGCAGGAATTCTAAGATTAATAGAATGTTATATGCATATAGTATACAATTTTCATTTCATTTTTTAAGCAGGTTATATGTTGGCAAACTGACTTTTATTTGAATATCTGATTACAGAACATGGTACTGTGTATATCCTGTGTTATACTTTATCTTGGATAAACTGTTTTAGCTGTTAGTCGTTGTTCTTTTGTTTATGGGCAATACATTGTTTCTGCAGGTTCTCTAAGTCAACTTTCAGTTTTTGATTGTTGAGGATGGTGCTGGTTTTGGCCCTGGGGGATTTGCACATACCCCACAGGGCTCCTGATCTTCCTGCTAAGTTCAAATCCATGCTTGTCCCTGGCAAGATCCAGCACATAATTTGTACTGGAAATTTATGTATTAAAGTATGTCCAGCTTATTGAAATAATTATTTCTGATTCAGTTTTGACTGTTGTCATGCTGCATTGGAATATAATCAGTTGTCTCTACTTTATAGTTTTCAACTTATATATTATGAAAGCACAGGGGACATGGGTATGAAGGTTCAGATTTTTTTTATCTTGCCTTTTTGTCTTTTGACAATGAAATGTTTTTCTCTTAAACCCTTGTAGCTGTAAGATTTGAGTTCATTCAGAAAGGTTATCTCTCATTACAATGTGTGTACTATAACATTTAGCTGTAGAAATTAGGAAACATCAAATTTTGTTTTGTCACACTCACCTTGTATGTGTTGTGTCCTGTGTCTTTGTCATTGTTCATGCTTCTTAGGTAGAAGATTGATGAATATTGAAAAATTTGTAAAACTGGGTAATCCTGGGTGTCTGCATGGAAGGTTTGTAATCCCATGGCCGGTGGTGATGCCATGTTAGAGCCTGGTGGGATGCTCCTTGATTTTTGTGTAGCATGCATTATTTACCATTTCCATAGGGAAAATTGAAAGCTGTTCATTGTCTCCCCCCATCCTGTTTTCTTATTGATATTATGAAACATTTTTTTTCTGTAACCAAAATCATTTTCTTATGAATTTAAAACTGGTTACCAAATCTGTTAATATCAGGGAAACCATGTTATTTATAACAACAGAAGGGGTTTAAATAATGATTTATGTTGTTTTACTATTCTGCCATTGGTAGCATGGATACTGTCACATTCTTGTAGCACAACTTCTTTTCATGCATTATCTACCCCCTCTGTGTTACATCAATTATCCATCTGCATCTACTAAAAATAATTCAGTACATTTGTTATGGTTCTATATTTTTATATGCTGTTTATTTTATTCACATTAACTTGTATGATATAGAATTATGTGTTTTTAATGGTTGAACGCATAAGCTAATTTTACTTCATTCATCTTCAGGAAATTCATGACTACTTAAAGACTCTTTGTCCAGACTTGCATATAACTCGTGGTGAGTATGATGAAGAGACAAAATATCCGGAGACCAAAACACTAACCATTGGCCAATTTAAGCTGGGACTATGCCATGGTCATCAGGTCTGATTTTGAGACTGATATTATTTGCCCTGTTTTTTCTTAAATGGACCTAAGAAAATTGGGAGCATGGGTGAATCATAAGGAAATTACCTTTTTTCTTAGTACAAAAATGAATGGATAAGATCCATGACTAGGGACTTATTTGTGATTAAGTCAGAGGTTTTTAAATTTCAATTACAACCCACAAGATTGACCCTGTATTCCAACATGCCCCCACATCCCAAACCCCTTCTAGATAATATTTTGTGGCACTTGTTGGATGCTGCACTTTGGGTTTTCTGATCAAAGGTCTATGATTTTAGGCAACTATAAAAAGTTTGTGGGTTGGATAGCAAGTCATTCCTGTATATTACTTTGGGCCTTGCTACAGCTAACCGCTTTAACCTGAGCTGAATGTTTTACTTCATTCTGCCACTTTAGGTTGCGCTTGTATAGGTTTATTTATTCTCTTTCTTATCTTGCTTGATGGTGTTTAACAGGTGCAATTTACATCTGTTTTATTTTTTTGTTCCAGCTGCAACTTTTTCCATCCAATTATATTCCTCCTGTGATTGGATTTTATATGAAACTGTTACTGGTTCTGTTTAGTCGAAACTTAAACTGTGCTATATTATGCATTGGTATATGATAGTTATGAATCTTTAATGATTGTGAAGGTTATTCCATGGGGAGACCTAGACTCACTGGCAATGCTACAGAGGCAGCTCGATGTAGACATCCTTGTCACAGGTCACACCCATCAATTTACAGCTTACAAACACGAGGGAGGTGTGGTTATAAATCCAGGTTCTGCAACAGGTGCCTACAGCAGCATCACTTATGATGTGAACCCAAGCTTTGTCCTTATGGACATCGATGGTCTGCGAGTTGTGGTTTATGTATACGAACTTATTGATGGAGAGGTTAAGGTTGACAAGATTGATTTTAAGAAAACATCCACAAGCCACTCTGCTCATTAAACACTAGGGTTTTGGTCCTACTCTTGTTTGTCTTTCTCTTTCTTGTTTAGTTGTTTAGTTTTCTTTTTCCTCCTTCAAACTCTCCAAGGGTGTACTGTTTTTAGTTTTTATTTTGCTTTGCATGTACACTTGTATTTGGCCATATCATAGGATTCTTAGGATTTGGTTAATTTGTGATATGCGCCAAACGTAATGACTGATTGATCAAATGGCTTTGTGTATTACTCCTTTTACCAGTTATTTACCCAGAGATGATATGCAGCCAAAAGAAAATTTTACTGTAAAAATGTAGGAACTAGTTTGGGAATTGAGTCACCAAAATTTGGAGAGGGATACAAGTGGATACATTGTATTTGGTGCATGTAAACTCACCAAGAGTTAAAACTTTAATACTTAGTTAACATGCAAAATAAATAAGAGAAATAAAAATGAAAGAAAATAGAGAAGAAAGAGTATTATAATTACGGAAAATTACAATGAGAAATTAAGGATTGTTAGGACAATTAAGGATTCACAAAGGAAAGATTAAATAAAAATAAATTCTTTTAAAATCTTAATATGTTAATAAGTTTTTAATTAAAATTTCTCATATAATTAAAAAATATTTTTTAATATGTAATAAGCTAATTAGTAAAACTAAATAAATAATAAAATATATTTTATAATACTATTTATCTTAATTATAACTTAATCACTTCAAATTAAATAATCTTTTCTTTCATAAAATACCATTGTTTTTTTTTCCTTTCGATGCTTTAGTGACTGAAATAAAATATTATTAATTAATATTTTTTTGTCACTAAAATAAATTGTAAATATAATTAAGCTTCTATAATCATTTATTTGCAAAAATATTTTTAATTTAGTACTACAAAATTTATAGAATACTAAAATTAAAAAGATTATGTTAGTGATTGAAATAAGATATTATTATTGATGTAATAATTTTTTTAGTTAAATACAAAAAAAATTAAAAGATCTATATTAATTTTCAAGATATTATTAAAAAGGTTATTTCAATTTTAATTTTTTAGTGACCAAAATAAAAAAAAATACTTTAAAGAATTAAAACTATGATTTAGATTAAAAAAACCTACTGTAAAATTTACTTGGAACAAAAATACTGCTTATAAGCAACAGTTATATCCTATTCCTCGTAGCTAATGGCACGCCATTGCCTTAAGTAAATTTAAGAAAGAAATAATTCATACAGAGTACATAATTATACTTTGGTTTGCGTTTGCGGTGAAGTCAATGGATCCTCAGTTGTGGCACAAAGTTGCTGCGATTTCAGGTACAATTTCTTTGTCATCATCGTCTTCACTCTTTCAATTTCATAATAATTCATACCCTTTTCTTCAGAAACAATAATAACTCACTCAAACGGAAACTGAAACATTACAGGAGTGGCAGCACTTGGATTGGGAACCTATGGTGCCCACGTCTTCAAGCCCCAAAACCCTGCTTACAAAGATGTCTCGTTCTTTCTACCCCTCCCTTTTTCCCAATTCATTTTCATTTCTATTACATCATAAAGCTTTATTTTTTGTTCTTGTTTTAATTGGAATCTGTCTGCTGAAGGTTTGGCACACAGCTTCGCTTTACCATTTGGTTCACACTGCTGCCTTAGTTGCCGCCCCAATTACAAAACACCCCAATGTTGTAAGTTCCCATTTCTCAGTTTTCCTACTTTTTCTTCCCTTTTTGCCCCTTTTGCTATTATATGGTCACTGTAGAGTGTAGAGTGTTTTTGAAATAAAAACAACATTTTTTTTTCAGTAATCAATTCATCATTTTCTTTTTTGCAGTTTGGAGGCCTTCTGACCGCTGGTATCTTGGTCTTCTCTGGGACGTAAGTGCTATCTCAACCTTTGCTATTTAAATGACTACGTTTCTATTGTGCCATGGAATTCTCTTCCAACTATTTGTGATGCTTATTTTGGAACTAGTTATATTTATTTATTTAGGGGGATAAGGGGATTATTTTTTGAAAAGGGTGAGCCATTGCCACATTGATGTTGAGGATGAAGAGTTTATTTCATTGTCTTGGTTGCACGTATAAAAGCTAGGTTGGGTATCACAGATATTGTCTGAAGTATTAGGTTTGAGCTGTTGGTCCAAGGGATCCATGGCAAAGTGATTAGAAGTGAGACATTCATTTCAACATGGGAAGGGAATTGCTGCATAATTTTGTCCTCAGAGCTGAAGGGAAAACTAAGTTATTTATGTTAATGACGGAATCAGGTATAATTGCTTTTACTAAATCAAAGTCTGGGTCCAAACTCTATAAAAATCAAATCACTAACTTCAGAGTCTGGGATGTCAACCAAGGCACGGTTAACCTGGTGCTTCAGAAGATGAGCAGGGCACCTGCTATCTTCACAGAGATATGCTCAAATTATATCATATCAAATGGTTGACAATGCTGTGGGATGTGACTTCGTAAATATTATTACAGGGACTTACAACCCTATAATACCTCAACAAAGTTAGGTTGTCTACTTAGGTAGAAGGGTGATGTGAGTGTGTTCTAAGATTCTTAAGGCATGCTTTTTAGTGGGGAAAAGGAAATAGAAAAACTAGCAATTTGAGTTTTTGACTGCCCAAACTGAAGAATGCAGCTGTTTGCAAACAGATCTAGGACATTTCTTTGCTCCCTATTTATGATTGGTGAGTCCCAGTCCCAGTAATCCCATGAAATACACAGATCAGAGTGAGAATTATTTGTTGATTGAAGTTTGGAAAATACTAACATATTTATCTGTGATCTGACTTTCATTATCTTCCTGCCACAAGGAGTGCAAAGTTCTAGAATTTACATCCCATTGTTTGAAGCAGTTATGAATTATCCAACAGTAGTGTTTTTACTTGACTTGGTGATGAGCAGGTTGGATGGTTTTTAACTTGAGAAGAAGAATTTATTCTTTGAATCTCTCTAGGAAACCAAAAACATGACACTCTAAGGGTTTTTCATGTTTTGTGTCAGATTTTGAAGTATCTTATGTCAGATGGTTCAGCAATTCACTTAGAATGTGGTCTGCTGTGATTTTCAGCTGTTGCATATAGAATACATTTGTCCTATAAATTAGACTAGCCTACAACAATATTGTCTTGCTGCATGCTGATTTTTGGTAGGAAATATGGGTAAAAAATTTCGAATGACCATTAAGCTGTATTCATCTTTATGATATTGAAGTAAATGTTGATTTTTTAGGTGTTATACTGTCGCATTTCTTGAAGACAGAAAATATTCAACCATGGCTCCATTTGGCGGCTTTGCATTTATAGCAGCTTGGGGTAGCTTGTTTTTCTGATGACTTCGACTCTATTTTGGTCTGTGCTGTTACAACATCTATCTTAAGTTTGTTTCTAAGTAATTACACTATCACTGAATCGACAGTTGCCCTGCCCATATTATACTCTTCATATTTGTAAATCTCTTACCATTTGTCTTGCAATGGTTTATGGTCATGAAATATATGTATCTACCGATGAATCATCAGCGAATGGCGATGATCCTAACAGATTAAAGATTTTCTGTTGATTGTTGAAGCTGGCTGTGTAGCCCCCTCCTTAGCCGAAGTAATAATAATAATAACTACTTATATAACTTTAGCTATGAAGCATAATATTCCCATGAGATTGCTCTTAAGACAAAAATGAATTTAGCATTTTCAGCTGTGACTTTGGCTCCTCTCTGGTGCTGGGGGTACATATAGGCACCAGCTTTAGCCAAGAGGAAATAAGTTGTACAGATTAAATATTAATTTGGTTTATGGTGTGGTTTTTATTTTTTATTTTTATGAGTTTATGGTGTGATTGAAATGTAAATTTATAGATATAAAAAAAATTCTGTTTTCTTTTACATGAATTGAATTGTTGAATTTGTTTGTAATGCTCTCTTGTGACGAGCTCTCTTCAGGATTGTTTAGTAATTTAAATTTAAATTTGCAAATGCTAAATTGGTATTTAAAATGTTATAATTCAATAACTGTACAATTACTAATTTATTCGTCTAAGAAATTCTGGTTCATAACTAAGAATAAAGCCTGGCAAGAAATTAAGGATAAGCTAAACAAGAGAATTGGATGTTAATCATGTAATAAGAAGATAGTTAGATGAGAAAGAAATTACTTTAGGGGAAAGTTAAAGATATTCCAATACCAACCCATTTTCTTCTATCGAATTTTCTCATAATTTTTTATTTATTTTAGTAAAAACCTAATATTAATCGATCGTCTCATAATTTCCGAAAGAGTACGAGTTGTTAAACTTCGTGAAGACGGCACTCTTACACAACCAAGTACATTTGCCGACTCTGCAAAAACTACTGTAACTAATTGTGATAGAAGTCAAACTTTCATCCTCTAGTAGTCTAGTATCGTAATAAGTATGGCTTTTTAAGAAGAAAAAAAATGTAATAAGTATAGCTAAATAGAAGTATTTAGACACATTTATTTATATTATTTATAGAATTCAATCTATTCCCGAGCATTCTAAGCAAGGTTCAAAGTAATAAGACAAGAGATTATCTTCAATTCAATCAATTTAATAGAATTCTCAGTTGATAACTTCCTTACATAACCACCGTTTACCTTTTTACCTATATATTCCCTCATCTCACTATAATATGGTAGTTAAATTTATAAATGAATAATAATACAAATATTTTATTTTTTTAAATACTTTTTTATTTATTTTTATCTCTTTTTATCACATTATAAATTCTATTATATTTTATATTTTTTTTTCTTCTTTCTTTCTCTTGATGTCAAATAACAATACTGAGTATCATGTAACATTTTTATATGGAGATTTATTTTCATTGATATGTGCCTACATCAACATACAGACTCGTACAACCGCATAACAAAGTTATAAACTAAAAGAATAACAATAATAATGTGAGAAATATTTTAAGAAGAAATTCAGATATAGAATATGATGAGCCGTCCATCAATAGATTTGACCTTATCAAATGGTTTAGTTAAACATAATTTAAAGCTTGCTTAGTGTCTTCTTCTTCTGGCGAAGAAGACTAAGTGCACATTAGAGAACCATATAATTCGAACAACGCGCCGTGAACCTAAACAACACTTGATGAATCCAGGCCAAAGGGAAGCATGCATCTTCTTTCTGCAAAAAACATGTTACCAAAGCTGCAAAGTATTGTTCTTGAGTAGGTTGTGAACGTGAAAGCTTCAACATGTTACGTGGAGAATCTTCCTCAAACTCTTGGCGATGGACATACCATGTTTTCTTGAGTTTTAGAGGAGAAGACACCCGTTTAGATTTTACAGATCACTTGTACGCTGCGTTAGTGCGAAAGGGAATCATAGCTTTTCGAGATGACAAACAACTCGAGAAAGGAGATGCGATTGCAGAAGAACTCCCTAAAGCAATTGAGGAGTCCCTTGGTGCCATAGTCATTCTCTCTGAGAACTATGCTTCTTCCTCTTGGTGTTTGGATGAGCTCAACAAAATTCTTGAATCAAATAGAGTTCTGGGGAGGGAAGTTTTTCCAGTCTTCTATGGGGTTAGTCCTGGTGAGGTTCAACACCAGAAGACCCAGAGTTTTTATGAGGCTTTTAAGAAACATGAAAGAAGATCTGGGAAAGACACAGAAAAGGTGCAAAAATGGAGAGATTCCTTGAAGGAACTTGGCCAAATTCCTGGTTGGGAGTCCAAACATTATCAGTAAGTTTTTCCTGCATTATTTTTTCTTTTAGCAACTATACTTCTTCTGTTTCCTTTTGCTTAATTACATTTTTTTTCATTTTAATTTTGATAATGTAAAATATTAGTCTCTTCAATTTTTTCTCCAGCAAATTAAGTCTTTCTATTTTTAAAATTCAGCAAACTTCATCTCTTATTATTAGTTTACATTATAAAATACATACTTTTGAACGAACCAAATATATCTTTAGTAAAATTTCTTAAATAAATATTTATTCTACTTACAATCAATTATACATCGATTATTGAAATAATTTAATTTTAGTATTTGTCTCAGTCACAACCTTGATAGATGTCTGTTGTATATATACATTGTTTTAGTGAAACATACATATGAAAACTTCATCCACACTCTGCAGGCATCAAACAGAGCTCATTGAAAATATTGTTGAATCGGTATGGACAAAACTTCGTCCTAAAATGCCATCTTTCAATGATGGGCTAATTGGAATTGGCTCTAGAGTTAAGAAAATGGATTCACTTCTAAGCATAGAATCGGAGGGCGTTCGCTTTATCGGAATATGGGGCATGGGTGGCATTGGAAAGACAACAGTAGCGAGAGTTGTCTTCCAGAAAATCAAGGATCAGTTTGATGTTAGCTGCTTCCTTGACAACGTTAGAGAGATTTCTAGAGAAACCAATGGCATGCTTCGCTTGCAAACAAAACTTCTGTCTCATTTGGCAATAAAAGGCTTAGAAATTATCGATTTGGACGAAGGAAAGAACACAATAATAAACCTTTTATCCGAGAAGAAAGTTTTACTTATCCTTGATGATGTTGATGACACTAGCCAACTAGATAATTTGGCTAAGAGGGTAGAATGGTTTGGACGTGGGAGCAGAGTTATAATCACAACAAGAGACACACAAGTATTAATATCACATGGAGTAGTTGAAAATTACAACATTGAGTTCTTAAATTCGGATGAATCCCTTCAACTCTTGAGTCAGAAAGCCTTCAAAAGAGATGAACCTCTAGAGCATTATTTGGAGTTGTCAAAAGTTGTAGCCAAACATGCTGGAGGCCTTCCTTTGGCCTTGGAGCTTTTAGGTTCATTTCTTTGTGGAAGAAGTGAATTCCAATGGAGAGAAGTTGTGGATATGATAAAAGAAGTCTCTGCCAGTCATATTGTGATGAAATCGCTTAGAATAAGCTACAATGGGTTACCACGATGTCATAAAGCTTTGTTTCTTGATATTGCATGCTTCTTCAAAGGGAGGGTAAAAGAGCTTGCAACACAAACTCTAGAAATTTGTGACCGCTATCCAGCAGTTGGAATTGAACTTCTAGTTGAAAAATCATTGGCAACTTACGATGGCTTTACTATAGGGATGCATGACTTGCTTCAAGAAACAGCAAGGGAAATTGTTATAGAAGAATCTCATGTAGATGCTGGAAAACGTAGTAGGTTATGGTCTCTAGAGGACACAAATCAAGTATTAAAATACAGTAGGGTAAGATTATTTTTTTTTAACTAAATTTCAATTCATTTATATTGTAGAGTTTAATTTTTATGTATTGTCTGCATAATTTTACATTCTTAATTAGTTGGATCATTGCCATGAAATTGAAGGTAATTATAATAGAATCAATAATCTTAGTGGTTTGTGATTGAATGATAATGTAAAAATCCATTATACTACATTCACTATTTACTCTATATTTCAATTCCTTATCATATGTCTCAATTTTATCTACATTATCCTCTGCTAGGAAAATGAATCGATTGAAGGCATAGCTTTGAACTCACCCGAAAAGGACGAAGCAAACTGGGATCCTGAAGCATTCTCAAGGATGTATAATCTTCGGCTACTTATCATAAGTTTTCCTATAAAACTTGCTCGTGGCCTCAAATGTCTTTGCAGTTCATTGAAATTTCTTCAGTGGAATGACTTTTCTTTGGAAACTCTGCCGCTTGGTGTGCAGCTAGATGAACTTGTAGAGTTGAAAATGTATTCCAGCAAAATAAAAAATATTTGGAATGGAAATCAAGTCAGTAGTTCAATTAAGATCTTGTTTTAACTTAATACTAGTATATATAATGTCTTGAAAAGCTAATTAATTTTTCATACTCTCTCATAATCATTTACTTTTTGTTCTGATTGGTCAGGCTTTTGCAAAGCTGAAGTTCATTGATTTGAGCTATTCTGAAGATCTAATTCAAACTCCAATAGTTTCTGGGGCTCCATGTCTTGAAAGAATGCTTCTTATAGGTTGTATAAACCTTGTTGAGGTTCACCCTTCAGTTGGACAGCACAAGAGACTTGTTGTATTGTGCATGAAGAACTGCAAAAATCTTCAAATCATGCCAAGAAAATTGGAAATGGATTCTTTGGAGGAATTGATTCTTTCTGGCTGCTCAAAGGTTAAAAAACTCCCAGAATTTGGAAAGAATATGAAATCTTTATCACTGCTTAGTGTGGAGAATTGCATAAATCTTCTTTGCCTACCAAATTCTATTTGCAATTTGAAATCTCTTAGAAAACTCAACATTTCTGGCTGCTCAAGATTGTCAACACTGCCTAATGGTTTGAATGAAAATGAGTCTTTGGAGGAGCTTGATGTGAGTGGCACAGCTATAAGAGAAATTACTTTATCAAAAGTTCGTTTAGAAAAACTTAAAGAGCTCTCCTTTGGTGGAAGGAAAGAACTAGCACCCAACTCACAAAACTTGCTTCTATGGATCTCAAAGTTTATGAGGCAACCAAATCTGAAGGAGTCAACCATGCCTCCTCTTTCCAGCTTACTTGCCTTGGTGTCCTTGGATTTAAGTTACTGCGACCTTAACGATGAATCATTTCCTAGCCACCTTGGTTCTCTATCATTGTTGCAGGATTTAGATCTAAGTGGTAACAATTTTGTTAACCCACCTGCCCAGTGCATTATTAATCTTTCTATGTTGCAGAATTTGTCCTTCAATGATTGCCCAAGACTTGAATCCTTGCCAGTGCTTCCACCAAATTTACAAGGCTTGTATGCAAATAATTGTCCTAAATTGAAACCATTTAATTTGGATGAAGAAATGCTATGGAAGATATATGAGACACAATCACGTATGGATCCGGTATGTTTGTTATACACTCCATCCTCCTTTCCTCTATCTCCAATGTTTCTGTCTTATTTTTATTAGGTTAAACTATTTATTTGGTCCCTATAGTTGCCATTATTTTAAGTTTTAGCCCTGTACAAGAAAATTGAAGATTTAATTCTTGAACAATTGTTGTAATAATAGTTTATCATTGCTAGAAAAATTATATACCAGTTTTACACCACCATGAAGTGTTGTTCTCTTATATTAATATTAATAATGGACCAAAGGACTAAAACTAACAGTTTTCTTATACAGAGATAAAAAGAAAAAAGAGCAACAGTAGGAACCAAAATGAATAGTTAAACCTTTTTTTATTAACTAGTTAAATTTATATAAAAAAAAATCCTTGTAACAGATTGAAGGGCCCGAGGTTTGGTTCATCATACCAGGGAATGAAATTCCATGTTGGTTTGACAATCAAAACTGCCTTGCAATTGATTCATCACATCATCCATATGACAAGTTGGGTTGTGATTCAGTTACATCAATAACAGTGGATGTACCTAAGGATTGCCAGTTAAGTAAATGGTGGGGAATTGCAGTATGCCTAGTATTAGAACCTTCAAATATGGAGGAGGAGGACTCATCTCGATCTTATGTGAGACCAACTTCTACAGGAAATGAGGAAATGTGCATTTATTATTGGGTCTGTAAAGCTCCTGATCGAGACCCTGACCCAAAGTTTCCTATAGCATCCAAGTTTGGACACTTGGTTTACAAACTCAATGACCCTTACATCCATATTATATTCTTGAGTGCTGATCATGTATATATTCAGCATTATCTAAGTGGGGAGCAAATCCAACTCCAATTGATATTTTTTGTGGAGAATTGTTCTAAGTCATGTAAGGCAACAATAAAGAAGTGCGGGTGCCGTGTGGTATGTAAGGAAAAAATTGAAGAATGGCGCAAGCACTCAGATGGTCTTAATATATCAAGATTAACAGAAGTGAATGATGATGAGGAATTTCGTCGTGAATTGGTGGTGGAAGAGCCTACTTCTCCAAATACATTCTCTTCAACGGACAAAACAGCAGTAAACACTGCCCTTGGTAAAATGATCTGACCATACAATATAATTCTTTTGGTTTATATATATATAATACATTCTGTTAGTATACATTCTTTTCATCTGAAGAAGAAAAAAATGTAAAATTTAATCTTTCAAATTACATAATATCACATGTGATTCCTGACTTCATGAATCTAAAATACTATAATTGCCCAATATTAAAAATATTCTTCGGTAACTTCCTACAAGCTGGTTAAAAAATGTTACATTAAGTGGATATTCTCAAGAAAATAACCTTAATAACTAGCTGGAAAGTCGATATATCAGCATATTTATACCATTTACTTTCTGCTATATGCATAACGTACGAATATTAAATTATTTAAAGAAAACAGGATAATATGGTATAGAAAGGTTCACGACAACATGATATGATAATAAGGATGTGTCGATTACGTTTTGCAGAAAGACTTTTCCATAATGCACAGATATAACTGGCAATCAACAGTTAAAAATGTTGAATAAGTTTGGAAACATACTGGAAGATGCTGATAATTTTTTGTTAAATACAATTCTTATTTAAGCTTTTATCTAGGATGGGACATTAAATTATGCTTTATCCATGCACTTTCATGGAACTCTACAAAAAAAATCGGGGGTTTTGTCCACAGAAACTGCAACTTGAACCATCCCATGATCCCCAACCAAACATATATAAGTGCTACTTGCTACTTTGTAACATTTTATATACATGCAGTTTGCCAATTACTAACCTTTTGGACTGTCAATATTTAGATTGTGATAATGCATAATGGCATGGATTTGGATACGCCTTCTGGGAAGCTAGAGAGACTTGTCAATTTTCACGGTATCAGTCTTTAATGAGATATGTGTTCATAGATCTGTTGCTGATCTTACTTCACTTACGTTTTGTTCAGTTTCTGTAGTTTTGCGTTGCTTACATGTTTAGTTCTGCCATAGAAAACCTTTCAAAGAAAGTTCTACTTCTTGGCTACATTTTTGTTGTTTTGGTTGAAGGATCCTCCTCTGTTTTCCCTGAATCTTATGTATAACCTTCTCCTTTCGCCATAAATATAAATAGCCAATTAAGCAGAATAATTATACAGTATAGTTCCAATATAGATGTTAGATATTGGTATATTCACATGCCATCAGGGATACATAAGTCAAATTAAGTATCTCCCATTGTACAGTAATGTTGCTTTTAAAGATCATAGAATTAAATCTTTATAATCCTGTGATAGTGAGTCAAATACTTAGTATATATTGGGTCAAAATTTATTAACCAGCTGCAACCCTGTTTACTTAAATCCATGATGAAATGTAACAATTCAGTGAGTGTTTGGATGAGTCCTAATAAAATTGATTTTATAGAATTCATTTTGAAGTGTTGTAATTTGAGTGTTTATATTATAAAAGCAAATTAACGGCAAAACTCATAAAAAAAATTATCCAACACAAAAACTACTCAAATTAAAACTATATGTATGTTTGGAACGCGGTGCATTGGTGCCAACTCAATTGTTTTTTCAAATTCATAGTAAAGCAAGTCTTAGTTGCTTCTAATTTTTCAATTATCCACCGCAATCTTTGAAGCTGGAATCAATTCAACTATGTATCCAAACATGCACTACGTTAACTTAGAATCAATAATGAATCCAGAACTAATTCTTTAAAATGAAACTAAAATTGTGAAAATTTATTCAAAATCATGTTGAGTAATCTTTCAAAATAATTTTAAAGAATTTTAGATGAAACTAAACACTCTCAATATGCACACCCAACGGATGGAACAGATTATGGCTACTTGGCTTAGTATGACCATTGTCTGACTTTCTGTTGGTCTTTGTTTTCTCCACAAAATTGTATGTGTGAGGATTTGTTTTGTTTTATTTTTGAAGTTCCTTCCCCACCTTCTTAATGTATTTAGTTGTTAAGAGTCATTTTCTGGATTAGGGCCATTTTAACAATTTACTAAAAGAGGGTCCTTTTCAAACTAATTATCAAATTGGTGCTGTTTTTGCCACTCAGCACAAAAGTAGTCGTCAATCTACAATTGGTGATTTCTATGTCATGTGATTTTTATTTTTTTATTTCAGACTAATTAGTGCGTGTGTTTTGTAGATTTATAAATCCCTTGGCAACAGGAATTGGGTTGATTCTCTGCTTCATAGTCGATACTTCTGTAAATATCTTTTGAATTAAAATCATGAGCTAGCAAGAGAACAAAATTTATGCTGGGTCTCCTGAATAATGCAATGTATCAGTCAATTCAAATACTCTAGTACTACAAAGATCTCATCTAATTTTCCAGAAGCTGATGAGTATAAATTAATTTTAATTTATGAAAAAAACTGATTCATTTCCTATTAGTGCTAAACAAAAAAAGTTTACTGTAATTTCAGCCTGCTGTTGTCTGCATGTTAAAATATAATGTGGTATGTCGATGTTGGTTCTTGAGTAATCTACTGTTGCTGTCTATAAAGAAGGCGAAGGAAGAAAGTCTAAAATGTAAAATTAATGTTCAACAAAAAAAAAATATGTAAAATTAATAATAATATTATTATTATTGATATTAAAAGGTCAAAATATAAAAATATCCTGGGGATTAATTAAAATGTAAAAAGCACATGCATGGACGCACCGAATAGAAGAGACGGAGAGCATAGTAGACAAAATGTCATATGACCAATGCTCGAAACATCATACCAAGACAGTGATAGAATCCGAAACCACAAGATGACATCAAAGAGTTGTTGCTGTCAAAGTGATCATGCGAAGTAGAATATCAATGTATATAGTTCCCAATATGATTTTTTTTTTTTTTTTATCAATATACGTACACTCTAATTGGACTCAGAGCAAGAAACTATGGAACAAGAATGAATGGTTTGGAAATTGGAATCTCTGTGAGGAAGAACATGGCATGTGACTTAGAGCTAAATGACAATTTGGGGTTGCAGGTGGAGAGAGAAACCGACTTCTGTAACAGAGCTCGTGGTTGAAGCTTCAAGACACACCAGGTGGCGCACCACCTTCTCTATTTGTCCACTTTTAATGGAATGTGGACTTTCCTCAGTGTTTTTTACACTCTAATTGAGTCATATTGTTGAAAAAGAAAACTGTTAAACTAGGATATGTTGGAACTCCTTTTGTTTTGATCCATTAAATTTTTATTTTTTTTTAAAGAATCATCACACATATTTCTATAGTGATGCTATAGCAACTGCATACCCTTTGTTTGAAAAAAAAAATACAAATATATTTCATGGGAATAATCATATTCGAGTTTATTAAGATATTATTATTATTATTATTATTATGAATGACAGTTCTTTCGGCAAATAACCTAACATTCCTAAGACTCAATATTACTGACTAAATGTGACAGTAAAAATCTAACACGATAAATAAAAGGAGAAAATGATTAAGTCCTCCTTAATTGGCAGGAGTATGTTGTTTGTCCGATGGTGTTGAGAATTAATTAAGATAAAGCTTTTAACAGGAGTATTAATATAGAAAAAAATCAATTAATGAAATAAAATAATTTAAATTTCTTATATAAATTAAAATTAATTTATATATTTTAATATTATTTATAAGCACAAAGCACTTACATAGTTATAAATTTATAAAATTGTACATTAAAAGTCAAAAATTTATTTTGTTTAGAAACTTCTCATAAATTAAAAGGTTAACTATTTTTTTGTGAGCAAAAGTTAATCTAAATTGGCCTAAATGATATGCGCATCTTAAATAGAAGAGTTATACTATTTATATTAATTTTCTTACAAAAATTTTATAATATTATTTGATTTATCTCTTTTTATTATACCATTTAACATATTTCGCTTTCTCTTTTCTCTTTTTTTTTTCTCTCTGATCAATATACAAACTTTTGCATAGTTTTGATGTAAAAAGATAATTTCTCATTTGAGAACTATAGAAGACTATGTCAATAGGATTGCGTCATCATGTTGAAGACATCATGTATATACAAATGTACTAAATTATAATCATGCAATGAAGGCTTTTATCACAGACCAGAACGTGAGGATCTACCTAAGCAGAATGTGAGGATCTATTTCCCATCAAACGGTAAATAGGAATTTGCATTAAAAAGTTGGCACTTTTTAGTTTTTTTGGACATAAACTAGCATAGATGCATACACAACATAATGTCACAAGTTAACTATATGAATCTTTATTCACATGGGTTCAAGTTCCCTGGCCCAGCCAAGGACATATTGGGTGGGAAAACTATTATATGAAAGAAGGTGCACTTTTAGGTTGTCACAAATTGTTAGCATGATGCAGAGAATGTCATGTATAATTTATGGCCAACTTTTGGACGTCTCTGTTTCTAAAACTTGTTGCCATTAGCCACTGCAGCATGTCGAAGATGCGAATTTCAGTTTAATTCTTTCGTCATCTGATAAATAATTGTAACAAACTGGCTTCTTAATTAGTACAATAAACTGTATTTTAATACTTTAAGAAATGGTTAAACTAATAATAATGTGTTTGGATTTCCCTTTAAAAAATTTAAAATCATAATTTGAGTGAAAACTTAAACAAAGCAAAACAAAACTTGTGTTCAAATCATATATATGGAAACATTGCACATACTAAGTACTAACTCGTCAATTGCATCCGGTGTATGTTAGGAGTTAGGATATTCTACATGTTTATAGTATAAATGAAAGAGGAAATTGATTCAATCGAGATTCATAATAACTTTTTAGCAGGATTTGTTGACAATGAACTCTGCAAATCATTAACATTGTAAACAAGAATTATTCGCTATAACCTTTCACTGTTACCTTATCTGCTGGAAGTTGGCTTTTTTCTTTTCTAACGGCCACTTTGAAAGCTTCTCTTCCCATTGACACTTTTGATTTTAATTTCTCATTTGAGAATTATAAAAGACTGTGTCAAGAGGATTATGTCATCACGTTGAAGACTATATTGAAATGTAAATAATCATCCAATGAAGGCTTTTTCACAAACCAGAACATGAGGATCCACCAAATATTTTTTTTTAACTGAAGTTAATTTTGTTTGAGTTGATGAGATCAGCATAAACAATAAAAGATTTCTTTTAAATGTTCATTATTAACAACATACTTAAGACATGAATTTAAGATTATCAATTAAACAAATAATTTCATTTTAATTCATCTACGTGATGACGACGATGATCCATCAAACATGTAACACAGTTCCCTTTAAAAAAAGGCATGAAAAAGTTAGCACATTTCACAAATGAAATAGCATAGATGCATACATAACATAATGTCAAAAGTTAACTGTATGTATCTTTACTCACATGGATTCAAGCTCCCGGGCCCAGCCGAAAACATATAGGGAAAAATCTTATATAAAAGAAGATGCACTTTTGGTTGTGTAATTGCTAGTATATGCAGAGAATGTCATGTATATAATTTATGGCCAACTTTTGACGTCTTTGTTTCTTTTTCTTTTCTTTTTTTGCCATTAGCTACTGCAGGAGGCCGAAGATGATGAGGATTTCAGTTTAGTTCTTCCTTCAACTAATAAATTAAATAGTAACTAATTGATTTCTTGTTTGGTACAATAAACTATTTTAATACCCTTTCTCCTCATTTTTACATGACTCAATTAATTAATTAATTTAGTTAGCCTTATTGAATTTATCTTAAATTTATACATTTATAAATTATCTCTAGCATTTTATTCATAATACTTTTATTTATTTTTATAAAAAAGAACCGGAGAAAATACTTTAAGAAATGATAAAACAATTAATGTGTTTGGATTTCACTCGAAAAAAACTTAAAGTCATAATTTGAGTGAAAAGTTTAAAGATTATACTAGTAAAAACAGAAAAAAAAAAAAAAAAAACTTTTGGGTAAATCATGATATATGGGACATTGCACACTCGAACTCGTCAATTGCATCCGTTGGATTGAACTGGGTTCGGATATTCTACATGTTCATTGTGTAAATGAAAGAGGGAATTGATATAATCGAGATTCATAGTTACTTTTAGCAGTATTTGTTGAAAATGAACTCTGCAAATCATTAAATTGAAAACAGAAACTATTAGCTATTATCAGTCTATTACCTTTCACTGTTACCTTATATTATGGGAGTTGTCTTTTGCTTTCTTTTTTATGGCCGTTAGGCTGGTTTGAAAGCTTCCCATCCCATTGACTTTGTCTCCCTCGCCGTTTGTACAGGCACTGCAACCCTGATTATTCAATTCATGATTCTCTTAACCTAGTTTTTTTTTATTTATAATTATTTTATTTATAAATGTTAGAAAATACGAGTCTTTTAACATGAAAATAATTAAGTTATATAAAGATGGTCAGAAGTAAATAATTTCGAGTTAAATTTTTTTATTAGAAATTATTAATTAAGATAGGAGATTGAGAGAAATTATAATACTGTTGAAGTATTGTAAATGTGAATATGAACTTTCAGATCGTATAAAAGTAGACAGATTGGGTTATATATAAATGAGAATCATCCACAATTTTAATATTTTTAACTGATGTGAAATTTATTTATATAATTTATTTGTGATTTATTAACAAAAATCTCTCGATATTTTATCATGGTCCTGTTCCCAACAGAGACAAAGAAAAGAAGAATGAGAATATTTAAATGTATTATATTATTTCCAAATTACATTTCACCATTCTTATTTGTAATGTGATTTGTTTATGTTATTTTCGTCTCGTATTTCCATGTCTGCTGACAAATCAGGTAGTGGTATTCTGGCTATTCATTAATCATTATAGCTTCTGTCTCTTCAACCATAAATAGCCATAATAAAAGAATTCAAGTATAGAAAAAGCACGAAGTCACAGTAATATCACTACAGCATTTTTTTTTTAAATTCATGAAAAAAAATACAAAGTCTTTGCTAAAAGTTAAAATCATTAAAATTAAATTGCAGCATCATTAAAAATATAAATAATAATTTTTCAAGTGTATTCTAAGTAACCATTGCCTTTTTCTATATGCAACAATTTTTCCTCTTATAACCACACCACAATAATAATAATAATAAAAAAAAACATTGCCTAAACTATCACAGTAAGCAACAGTTTCGATTTTCATATCACCTATAATACATTATAGCTAAGATTCAAATATGTCATCACAAATACTTCAGACGGCATTGTTAACTATGAAAACTGTTACCTAATATATTTTAAAAACAATTTTAACCATTAACAAAAATTAAGTATTTACTAAAGAAAAAAGAAGAAAAAAACAGTCATGTGTGAGAAGTCTCTACTCTCCATGCTATTGCTTTATTTGCTTTTGTGCTATTCGTTATGGAAATCATTTTTCATTTTAAAATTTCAGCAACACTGCATGTGATCACCACTTAGTTTTTATCTCACAAACCCTACTCACTTCTTTTCTTGGATGAAAAAAGGCTGCAAGTTGTGAATTTTGGTCCCACGAGGATGACTCACCCCACAGTCCAAATAAAGCTAAATATACTGAATAATAAGTAGATTTGTAGGTATACTGTCCTATAATTATAAGAGCTGCCACTTAACTTCACAAGCAATTAGTCAATTAGAGGATACACTCTAGTTCAACTAAACGGAGAAAAATAGTCTCAACCTATGCGTGGTTAAATAACATTAGTCATGTACGGGATTAAAAATAAGAAAAGAATCTCCTCTTGTATAATTCTTAGACATGTTTTACTTCAATTTAAACTTTCTTTCGAAGTGAAATGCTGGAAGTTAATATTTCTTTCATATAATCCTTCGGAACAAAAATTTAAAAAGGTCATGGGATGCAGTGGAAGAAAAAGGTACTTCTCTTAAACTATTGGCTTAAAATATGACGAAACCTGAAGAACAACTATGACCACTTCAGGAATCATAAAGATAAAGTCTACTGCAAAGTAAAAAAAAAAAAAAAAACTTAGATACAAATTACTTTAGTCCCAACCGTTAAATTAATTTAGCTACCCCATTCCCAGTTCCCACCAACTGGAAGAAAAGTCAACATTTATTAACTAACATAATCCATAACCCCAAAAAATCTTAAAACTAATATAACCACCAAGAAGTAATTTATCTTCTCTTCCTAGTTTCACACTTCCAGACACCTCATAACATACTTTACACAAAGCAAAATCAGCCAGACGCATATTCTCATGCGGGAATATCTCTGTCCTCTTCAGCTTTTAGTATCCAGTAGGAAACTCGCAGCTACCATACTCTGCACAATAATAACTTTGGTTAATTATGCTCACAAAAACATAATACTCGTATGAATTAAGAAATAAAAAACACAAAGTACAATTGTTAAAGCCCCCACCCACAAACTAGGATTTTTAAAAGGCGTCATTAGAATCCAATGTTTGACTCATTGACCGTCTTTATGGGTTGTCCCTTCGGGAATAGGGTTCACCAAAATTGTGATTAAAAAAAGGCATTTTTTTCATAGACCAAGTAACACAACACTATAGCACCGTAATTATAATGGACCCCTATAGTACACTCTACCCAATAAAGTTACGCCACGTCGTTATCAGAAAAGATTCCCCCTTGTCAACCCTATCACGTGCCTCTTTTATGTCTTTCCACTGACCTGTCCTGTCGTGCACCATTTCTCTCACCCGCTCAAGTTAGCAGCCCAACATAACACTATTCTAAACTACACCCAATTACAACATAATTGAAAAAATATTAAAAAGGGGTTTTTATAGAATACTTACTCGGCTCCTGCGTGACAACGTACGACGTACCCCCGAAATAGCAGCTACCACCCTTGCGCGACTGCTTCTGGTAATAACTGTTGAACGCGAAAGAAGCGTGGGCCACAAGCGTGTTAGGATCGTAACACGTGGAACCGCGCTGAATCGGACGGCAATCAGCACCTCCCTCACCACAAGCGAAATCTAGAGCCGCCTGCAGCTTAACCTTATCCGCATCCGGGTTTGCAACGCACCACGTGTTTCCAGTGGTACTCTTGGAGACCCCGCCGCTCACAACCGGCGCCGGCGCCGGCGTTCCCTTCTGCTGTCCGCCGCCGCTCACCGGCGCCGGACGATCGTGGTAGTCCTTGAGTTCCTCCGTCGTTAACGGAACATTGTAAACCCTCCTCTCGTCAGGGTAGAAAAGCCCAAAGTTTCTCTCGGAAGTAGGCCCGGGCTTCTGGTTCTCATTAAAAAGCGCGAACAGAAAAACGATGAGATCCGCTTTGGGCCTGAGAGGGGTCCCACCAGCGGTCAAGATCTTACGGACGAGATTCCCGTTGTACGCAGCAGCGTTGTCTACACTCGCACCCACCTCATTACTATCTCCCTTAGAAGGCCAACCTGTTTCGGTAACCACGATCTTAACGTCGTCGTATTTCAAAGCACTTAGCGCGGAGAAAACGGCGTCAATTTGGGCGTCAAATAGGTTATAATATCTCAACCCGTTACCGGGATCCACCACTCCGGGGTTATCACGGAACAGAGCGTAGTCTAAAGAGATGACGTCAGCGTTGGACTCATACGCGAAGAACGGGTACACGTTAACCATAAGGTATGACCCGGTTTCGCGGAGGAAGTCTAGCATGGGCTTGAAAACGGGTTCAACAAGTTCGGGTCGGAACGACCCGGCGGAGGAAGGGTAAGAGTTTGCTAGTGCGGAAAGTGCAATGGGGGAGGAAACCTTAATGTCTTTGTCGAGGTTGTGTTTGGTGAGGGCTTTTTGGATGTTCTTCATGGCGGGTACGAGGAACTTGGTGGTGTTGTGTGGGTCCACGAAAACCTCGTTGCCGACCGCAATGGCTTCGATTTGGGTGTGTGGGTAGTATGCGGCGACGTTCCTTTCGACCCATGAGGATGCAAAGGAGGGAGCTTTGGCTGCTGCGAAGAGTTGCTGGTTTGGAAGATCAACCGTCACTCTGATTCCGGATCCGGATAGTGCCCGGAGCACTGCTGGGTCGGTGTCGTAGACTTTGACACGTGTCAGTCCTTGCGATTTGAGGAGGTGAACGACCTTAACCGCGGAGGGAAGGTTGTTCGCTATTCGACCGTAGTTAACTCCAATGGAACCTCCATCTGAAACAAACAAACAATGTAGGATAAAAGTGTTAACTTTATTATGAAAAAAATGAAAGAAAAGAAAGAGAGAAATGAACTTGTAGAGGTGAGCATTGCCTGCGAGGGTGAGGGAGAGGAGAATGGTGAGGACGATGAAGCGATGCATTCTCTGCTTCTGTGGAGAGAAACAGAGCGAGAGAGAGAGAGAGGCTCTGGTTTTGCGTTTTGTGTTTGTTTTCGGATGTGTTGTTGAGGATGTTTCTGGGAATGTGGTGTGCAGAGAGTGTGTTTCTGCGGAGCAAGTGGGTGACGTGAGAGAGAGTGGGGTGTGTTTGTTAGTATTATCTATGAAGAGAGGGTGTTGAGGGAAACGAGGTGGTGGGAAGGGTGAGAGAGAAAGTGGGACCCACTAAGTGTAAGTGACATTAACAAATGGACGAGTGATTATAGGACCACCATCCATCACTCATGCCCTGGTGGCCAGTTGGCCTGCTGCCTCATGATGCAGATGAAGTTCAAGAACTGCAGGCATCCGCGTTTGGCCCACCAAACAGAACCTTAGATCGCGATTTCCATGTTTTTATTATTAAATTCATTTTTTAATTATATGATTATGGACACTTTTTGTGGTGCATGAATTATGATTTTCTGTAGGTTTTTTTTTTTCTTTCTTTAAGTAAAGAAACAGCCGAAAAAAGGCCAATTTAAGAATGAGAATGAAAATTGACTATGGCGTTTTGTTCATTGCTGTATTTAAGTTCTCGACCTCACAGTGGATAGTGTTTTGGAGGAGCTGCTATCATCCAACAATGATAAAGAAACAAAAAAAACATGGTCATATTAATTTCATGTATTTTTTTAGAAGTGATGGTAAAATCCAGTTTTACATCATTGTCTTGACAGATCTTTTCTGGCTTTTTTATTTTTATTTTTACCTTTCTGAACAATATCTTACAGATTACACCAAAATTGAGTGTCTTACAAATGGTTTGTATCTTCGCTTTTGCACCTAATCCGTGAAGCTAATTAATCTAATAGAGCCTTTGCAGATGAGGGTCGAATGTGTAGCACATTGTTTGCGAAATTTTCTTGGTAACGTATGAGTAAAGAGCAATTAATGACTCCAACGTATATCATTTATGTCAATCCAAAAATACCAATAAAGTTTTACTTCAAACCTTACAACATACGTACTCCTATAATAGTTTTTTTTTCTTCTTTTTTTCTCCTTTGTTGAAGCAAGATATCTGAATAGCAGAAAATTGCAAGATTTTTTTTATATGCAAGATGAGAAAATTGAATCCCTATAGCTATACTTAAAGAAACAAATTCTTTCCTCTTTTTATGTAAGAAAAAAGAGGAGGAGACCTTGGAATTTTTTTTAGTTAATGTCAATTTTGTACATCTACATCTAAAAATAAAGTTTTCAAGTGGTACCATGGGTTGTATTTTTTATTCCTATTTTTATATTTTAATAATGTTTTCATATGAGGAAAAGGAATGAGCGAGTAGGAAACGATGTATCATGTATTGTTTGATATATCTTCTTTTTTCTAATTAATTTTTGAGTTTTATGATCTACAATTGTGGTTTTTATGCATGGCGATAGCTCATTACTAGATTATTTTTTTGGTCACTTTTTTTTTCTTATTACCAAAATTTAAATGACCAATGGGTTTGATAATTTGTGTGTTTCTGTGTGTGTGGTGGTGGATACATTTTTTGGGTAATCGAAATGGAAGGGTCCATAAACTGAAACAGGTTTGATTTAATCATGTCTCTAAATTATAGTGTTCTGAATGACTACATCACTTTATAGCCTTATTCTTGACTTTCATATTTCATTTATTCTTGCGTTGATGAACACTTTGACATGCTTTTCAAATATCTTAAATTCCAATTTAGCATGTAAATATGGTAACTTTAAAAATTACTCATGTTTGATGTAGTAGTATAATGTTGTAATTTTTTTTATCCATAAGAATATAAAATAATATCAAGAAGTTTATAACACTTAAGCATTTAATCAATTAAGTTAAATTTCTCATTATATATGATAAGGGAAAATGTGAGTTATGCATTGATTTCTTTTATTAGGTTCTTCTTCCAAAAACATTGAAATTTGAGATACCTTGGGATGTTACTTGTCCCTTCTCTATCATTACTCACCCTCAATTCCCTCCCCCCGAAAAAAAAAACTTGTTTTTATTGAATTTTACTATTATATCACTTAATAGTTTTTTGTTTCTCTTTGTTTATTTTTGGTTGCGTCCCTGTCATTAGTCATAAAGAAAATTTTCAAAATTTTCGTTGAGTCCCAAGTTCTTTTAAACACCCTTTCAAGCTAACCCTTATGTCACTTTACCTTAACAAATTTAATGTTATGCATTGTAACCCGGTTTTCATTTTGAAGATATTTGTGCAACATGTCAAGTTAAATGAAGTATTCCTTAGGGTCTGATTGGCAGGATAAAAAGAAATAAGGTGTATAGAAACAGAGGGGAGAGAAATGGAATGGATGAAATTAAGTGAGAAATACAATAGACATTGTAGGAGTGTTTGGTTTGAGAGAAATAAGAAAAAAATAATAGGGCAGAGAGAAATATGAGGTGTAGGTAAAAAGACCATATTATCCTCATGTATAAATAAGGAAGTAATAAACATGGGATATTCTAGGAAAAATATCTCATTTCTTCTCTTTCTACCCATTTTAAGAGAGAAATTATTTTAGATGATCTCCACCACTTTATTTTTCATTCCTCACTCATTGCCTTCCTACCAAGCAACCAATGTCTTTTCTTTTTACCCTATTTTACCAAAAAAACGGGAGGATGGGGGTGTTTTAAGAGGAGAAGATGCAACATGGAGGATAATTTAAGAGAAATATTTTTTAAAAAGAAGAAAGGGGTGTGCTAAGTAAAAATAGGAGTACAATTAGCAATTTCCAATGACGAACAATTCATAACAACAATCAAATACGAATTCAAAATGTTTTTTGGTACCACAACAAAAATAAGTTCCAGCAGCATAATCACTATGGGTTGCGTGTCACCGTGTATATCAATATGACCGAGGAGATTGATGAGTAACACAGTCTAGGCAAGGAGAGATAAGAGTGAAATTTGTTTTATTTTTTCTTGTGACAGGTTGGGCCTAGGGCCTAGGGAAGAAAAAACTGAAATGCTCCTCGTAGTGGCATGGGCCATGGGTTTCGGACCAGGATAAAAGAGGAAATTTATAACTTATAACTAAATAAATATCTTACCCAAAAAAAAAAAAACTACAAGGAAAACTTACTGATTTTTATTAGAAATCATAGTAAAATTACAGTAAAAGGGTATTGATAACATTTTTCATAATTTTTTCTACTTTTTTTTATTTCTTTACTTATATCTTAAAGGTAATATATATATATATAAAACCCTGCTAGGATTTGCTACATTACCCTTTCCAACTTCCAAGAAATATCAGTACGCTACCATTTTAAAAATTATCATTTACATTTGGCTTAAAGTCCTCTAAATAGTAACAGAAAATATGTTGTAAAAAAAAATTGCCAATTAAAAATTGAATTTTTAATCCTCCAAATTCATAACTTTCTCGTATATGTTATTTTAAGTTTATTGACTTTGTAACACATTAAAAATTAATATTTTAGTCTCCAAATTCACAAATGCCTTTGCTTGAATCCACTCCTGGAGGAAATTAAATTATCTGCATTATAAAGCACTGATGAATCTATCACAACTTTATTAAGCAACCCTTTTCCTTTGCTGCACAGACAGAACACGAAGCAACCTGAAAGTTAGTTTATAGTACCAGTCCACCTCATCTATTAGGTTGTCAACCACGTGATGCAGGTGGATTTTCTCCCAACAGTTCCAGTTCACCGGGCAAGTCACAAACAAACGTGTGGAACGAGTTCTCTATTTGCGACTCACAAAGAGAACAAACCAACGTACAGTCCACAAACAGTGCTCCCTCCTTGTTCACGTTGTCCTCATCAACAAATCTGTGCATTTTGAAGTGATATGCACTTTTAACTGTGTACTCTCCTTATTCTCTCATCCGCTATATATATATATATATATATATATATATATATATATATATATGGATCTATGATTGGCATCCTCAGTATTGCATTAGCATCTCGAAGAGAAAACAACTGATGAATAATGTTCTTCATTCGCAAATGCTGTAGACCACCAAATATAGGAGTGTCTAGACATAGATTGTTCTCCAACCTCAGCCATGTTTGAGGTATCACTAGCCGACAATGAACTTTCTGGCAACATTCCTACAAAAATAGGAGCTTTGTCCAGCCTTGAAAATCTGGAGCTTGCACCAAATAATATGGGTGGACCAATTCCAAATCAGGTGGGAGCATTACTCAATTTAGTTCACTTGAACTTGAGCAAGAATAATTTCACAGAAAGCATTCCTGATAGCACGCAGCAGCATCACCTCTCTCCACAGCACTCTCGACCCCAACGAGAGACCAACAAGCCAGCTTATTTACGTGACTACGTAGAGTAGTACATAGAATAGCAGGTAGTGCGTAGCAGTGAGAGAATATCCACACGTAGCCTATAGGTGTGAGTGCGCATTAAGTTTGTCAGTGCTTGTCGGCTTTGCTTTTGTGCACGTAGTGCATATGTAATAGAAGGTTCTAGTGTATCATGAACCATAAATAGGAATGCAAAAGCGCACTGAATAACAGAAAAATATTCATAACAATTCTGCTTCTTTTTCTTTTTTTTCTGGAGATTTCCTTGATCTCGAATCCAAGGAACAGCGCCCAATCAATTCCTTTGTTTAACCAATTTTAATCTCTTCAAGTTCTTGATCTTAGTTGGAATTTGTTAAATGGAGAAATACCAGCAGCACTTGCGACTATGCAAAGATTGGAAACACTAAATCTCTGGCACAACAATCTCTCTGGAGCCATTCCATCTAATTTTAAGGATATGGTTAGTTTGACCAGTCTTAACATATCTAACAACCAATTGGAGGGTTCATATCCTAATAATCCAGGCTTTCTTAAGGCTCCATTTGATGCATTGAAAAACAACAAAGGCTTGTGTGGAAATGCCTCCGGTTTGGTGTCTTGTCCAGAGTTGAGTCACAACCCTCATGGTAAAATGAGAAGTGTCATCATGTTGACATTAGTCCTCACTTTGGGTGCTGTATTTCTAGTAGTATTAATTGTTGGAGTTTCCTTATGTATTTGTTATCGAAGGGCAACAAAGGCCAAAAAGGAGGAGGTTAAAGAAGAAAAAACTCAGGATCATTATTCCTTGTGGAGTTATGGTGGAAAAATAGTATATGAAAATATCATTGAAGCCACAGAGGACTTTGATGACAAATCTCATTGGAGAAGGAGGGACTGCATCTGTTTAAAAATTAAAACTTCGTACCCCATTGTCCAGAGGCTCTTCGCTATGCGAAGGTATGGGGGAGGGATATTGTACGCAGCCTTACCCTTGCATATGCAAAGAGGCTGTTTCCGGATTCGAACCCATGACCAACAAGTCACCAAGGCACAACTTTACCGCTGCACCAGGACTGCATCTGTTTATAAGGAAAAATTACCCACCGGACAGATTGTTGCTGTGAAAAAACTTCATGCTGCACCCAACGAAGAAACACTTGATTTGAAGGCTTTACAACTGAGGTTAAGACCTTGGCAGAAATCAAGCATCGTAACATTGTGAAGTCACTTGGATATTGTTTACATCCACGTTTCTCCGTTTTGGTTTATGAGTTCCTAGAGGGGGCAGTTTGGATGAAGTACTAAACAATGTACGCGTGCAACAATATTTGATTGGGAAAGGAGGGTGAAGGGTGTTAAGGTGTGGCAAGTGCTTTGTACCATATGCATCATGGTTCCTTTCCTCCTACTGTTCATCGTGACATATCAAGCAAGAATGTTCTTATTGACAATCTTTAGAATTTAATCCTGTATATACTTGTTTCAATGATAAGTCTTGCTACTTGTTGTATAAAATCATTTTCATATTTTGATCATTGTAGAGCTTGCTTATACTAGGGAAGAGAATGAGAAATGTGATGTCTTCAGTTTTGGAGTGCTTTGTTTGGAAATAATGATGGGAAAGCATCCAGGAGATCTCATCTCTTCATTATTTTCAGGATCAGCGTCTAATTTGCTATTAAAGGATGTGTTGGACCAACGACTACCTCATCCAGAGAAGCCAGATGTTGAGGAGGTGATCTTGATTGCGAAAATAGCATTTGCTTGCTTAACTGAAATTAAGTCCATGTTTTCGCCCAAGCATGGAACAAGTGCATAACGAGTTTGTAATGCCAAAATCTTCTTCAGTGAAACTACTCCCCATGATAACACTTGGTCAACTCTTAAATAATTGAACCTTGTTTACTGGTGTGTTGTAAGTTTCTTTCTAGGAGTGCTAATAACATGGTACTTTCTGCCATATTCCATCTAAAACACTTTTTTATTGACTATAATTTGTTGAAAATTATAAAGTTGTGTTATGATAAAATAGTTTTCAATAAATTTTAGTCCATATATAACTATGTGATAGAAGGAATGTGTTAGGAAAGGAGTGTGTTATTATATTTATGTTGTTTTTGTGTGTTTCTTTTGTTTTGTGAGACCTGAAAAATGTTGAAAACGGTCTTATGTTTTTTTGTAAGTTCGGAAGTCCATAGTTTTTAGGTCGATCAAATAAATTATACAGTGTGATTTTTTTCATTTTTTTTGGTATTCAAAGGGTTTTAAGCCCAAAAAGGAGAGATTACAATGGTACTAAACGAGGCACAGACACTCCATCAGCATCTGCTTGCAACAAGAGGCTAAGGAAAGCCGAGGGTTGCTGAAAAATCACAAAATGAACATCCATAAAGCCCTATTAGCAAGCTCATCGGCAGAGGAATTAGCCTCTCTGTAGACATGAGAAATCTTGAACTGATCAAAACCTGAGAGAAGATTGTGAATAGCTGTAAGAAGGTCAGAAGCCATTACACAAGACAGAGACAGTAATGTTCTTGGTTAGATAAGGGTATTTTGACTATATATTTAAGAGTATTGTTTCGACATTTTTTTAAGAGATTATTATTTCGACATCAACCACTTGAAGACTATACAAATGGAAGACTCCCAATAAATCTTATATTATTTAGGACTGACTAAATCTGGAAGAATAAGTTTTTTTGGGGTACATTTTGAAGAATAAACTTAAGAATATGTGGTTTAAAAAATCAAATAGAAAAAAAACTTAAGAATATTTATAACCGGTATATCTGCAAGAAATATTACACACAAAAAAAATAAGGATCTACAAGAAATATTAATCCATTTTAAACAATTAAATAATCAAATGTTAGTCGATTAAAATATTTTTTAAATAATGATATACCATGAATTTTCAGAAATAACTGTTGTATGAATTTTTAATAAATCAAACAATCAATTAAAATTAAGTAAATGATTGATTCAAATTAAAAACATTGACTAATTCATTATGATAAATATACTTAAAAGATATTGTAATTAAAGTCGGTAGGGTAAATGAAGTGGTGCTATATTTATATATATTTTGTTATTATTTGGTGTTAAAAATAATTAATAAAAATTGAAAAATGATTAGATGAAAAGCTGTATCCATCTAAAGTTATTACGTGACATAATCTTTGATTATATTTTTTAAAAAATATTGTAAAATTTATAATTTATAATATATTATATATAATATAATAGAAAAATAGTATTTTTTACAACAATAATAGCAAGACTCAGAAAAAAATAGTTAATAAATAAGAAAAGGGTCTTACTTAAAAAGACTCTCCTTTAACAAACGTCAAGGGCATTATGGGCAACTAGGGCCTCTCTAAATTTTTAAATAATAAAAAATATAAATTAAATACAGTTAATAAAAAAATGATTTAGAATAAGAAAAATTAATAATATAAAAATAGTGAAAAATTAAAATTTAAAAAATAATTTAAAAGTAAAATTATTCCATGAAAAGACTATTTAGCCATAAGAAAATCATAAGTGGGCTTAAAAAAGAGTGATAGAGTTAACCTAGTCGACTATATAAAGATAAAGTGTCTCCTCTGCTTATCCCAACCCTAGTGCAGTATTCTGCTATCTCGCTCGCAGTTGCTTTGCAACAAAAGAAAGCCGTCTTTGGTACGGCGTCGTTTGGTAAGTCTCCCACTCTCAGTGCCTTGTTCGATCTGACTTGAGAGAAAGATAACTCCGTTATCTCGTGCTTTGTAAATTTCTCTTTGCCCTAACAATTTCTGCGATTGCAGATTGAAAAATCAAAATTATTATACCTTTTTTTTTTCTTTTCGCTTTCATTTTCTGTGTATAAATAGTGATTCTTCGAAGCCAATGATGATTGACTATTATCAGTGTAGCAAGTGCCGTCTGAAAAGCTAACTGTTGTACGGCGTGTGATGTACATTTTTCACACTGTCTGAGGCTTCGATCTTCTTTTTTTTCTAAAATCTAATTTCAAAATTTTTATTCTATGGTTTGGGATTTTTTTAAAAAGTAATTCCTCTGAAACTTAAAACTAAAATAGGCTAAATCAAATGCACTACTTCAGCACATGCTTCCTTGATGCCAATTAGGTTGAGCACTCTTGCAGCTCCTATTTGAATGTAAAAATGTAATTGAAGTGCTGTTGGATTAAATGAAAATCAACGAGTCTCTTCTTATTCTCAACCGTTGGAATATAGTGTGATTATTATCTCAAGCTCACTCAAACTGAACCAAATTGAAATCTGGAATGTTGATTGGTCAATGGTGAAGGAATTTTGGACTATGCAACTCCAGTAAAACCTGATCTACCCTCTTCAAAATCAAGATCAAGTTGGTGTCTTTTCAAGGCAAATAAATTGGTGATTTGGTGGGAATAATTTGTTGTATTGAATGGCAAATTACACAAATCTTCGTTTCAATTATTTACTCTTAATCTGAACGTTCGGAACTTCACCCACTGTCACTCATGTTTGATTTGTCTATATCAAACCTAAATTAGATAAAGACTAAAGAGTATAAAAAAACCAGCATAAATCTTAAACAACTCTGCCTCATCCTACTCGTTCAGTTAGTCCAACAATTCCTCGAATAAAAGGCCATGATGCTCATGATTCATGAAGGTGCTATTGAAATATAAAATGACCCTATCCCATAATAAGCAACTTGCGATTACAACTCAAAAAAGAGTGGAACTTACACAGAAACAAGGCAACCGTCCCTGTTCCAAAATAAAGAAGCTTTGGCCTATAAATAACATCATTACAATATATGCATACTGCATGAGCAGACACAAATGAACCTAAAGTCACATATGACTATCTAAACGGATTGACTGGGTTAAAGTATTAGGCAATTTTATTCTAAATAACTGGCGTGTGCCTAGTCATGCTGCCTTGTATGCAACCAAGTTTTTAAATTGTGGTCGCAGTCAGTTAATCACTAACTATCCTAGACATTGTTCAATGCTCATTTCTAACTTTTAAAAAACATATTGCTCATTTTTTTTTCGAATTGTTTTCATTCTCTCTAGTTTCAATGGTGTTTAATCACTAAACCAATGCAACCTATAATAAACACACATTAATTGTGTGTATCAAGCGGCGTGGTAACCACAGCAGCCAAACCTTGTAGTGACTAAAACAAAAAGAGTGAAACAGAGACATATGCCTCGCATAGTCTTGTAATGACAGAAACAAAAAGAGTGAAACAGAGCGAGGGAGCTTACCTTTGCCGAGATCTTTGAGTGGCAAAGGAAGGCTGTGACACCCTCTATCCCTTACATATATACTAACAAATGAATAAAAGTTCAAATATTAATTAAAAGTTTTTTTAAAATATTTTTAAATACAAGTCTTTCAAAGGGATAAAATGCTCACATTCACTTTCTTCTACATCATATTCAAACTTGTTCAAATGAATAATAAAGTCATCTTGGCTCAAACAAGGTCGTCTAAGACTTCATACAATTAATATAAAACCTTATACCACAATGTCACATCCTATCAGAGCGTTGTGTCTCGACGTCCTTCAGCACAAGGTTCCTTAAAGCAATTCACCTAGTCATCTGCTCCCCCGAACACAAGTTCAAGATCATCATAGGATCCAAACACAAACAACACACGGGGAGTGAGTTATCACATTCCTAACTAATAGAGAAGCAAGACAACTAGATATACATATCATATAAACCAAATAAAACTTACTTACACGTAACTCACGTAATTTCGCCACTTTGTCATTCAAAGTTCACTTTTCATCCATCAATCACACTTTTCAATCATTAATCACATCACACAAGAATCACACGCTCCGATCAAGACATAATAACACATTAATTTCATAATAAACAATTAGCAAGCGCATGAGACAGTTATGCTAAGACTCAAGCCTATATGTAATGTGGTACCATGTCAGTGAAAAATCACCCTGAGGCGCTTAGGAGTACATAACAAGACACGCCACACAATGGGTTTGTCAGGTCACTCTCACTAAGTAAGATCATAGGGAGACCAGTCAGGGTCACGATGTTTTGCGAGAATGCTCCAACCATATGGGATCAGCATAGGCTTAAAGGAGCACTCAAACACGGTGACCCCCAAGGCCTACACTCCGAAGAGTCCGTCAGGGCCTCTCCCTCCTGATTCAGGTCCAACCCCTAAAATCATTTTAGCACACAGACACTGCTCATGAATTATACAATACTCAGGACCTCACACTAGTGTTTTAAACACGCACAACATATTGCGCTACAATTTAACACTGGTTCCTAAATAGGAAACCTACACTTTCTCTTTAACACTGCGCATTTACACTTTTCTCAAGATAACATTGGTCGGGTTATTGTACAATTCACAACTTACAACACAAATAATGTCACATCAAGAGTTAATCACACACTTATTCACAACCAAAACTCATTCACAATTTCACATCTCATAATGTCACAATCCACCATCACATGTTTTCACGCATCTCACAATTCAATACCTGTTCTACTTTACACTTTTACTCAATCTCAATAACAATATTGTGATCTCAAAACAACATGTCATTCCACAATTCATCACATATTTCATTCATAGACATTGCTCATGAATTATACAATACTCATGACCTCACACTCATGTTTTAAATCATACAACATATTGCGCTACAATTTAACACTATTTCCTAACTAGGAACCTACACTTTTTATTTAACATTGCGCATAAACATTTTTCTCAATATAAACACTGGTCGGGTTATTATATAATTCACAGCTTTCAACACAATTAATGTCACAATCAACCATCTTATATTTACGTGTATCTCACAATTTATCACATTCAACTTTGCACTTATATTCAATCTCCATAACAATATTACAATATCAAAGTAATATGTTATTCTACAATTCATCATATATTTGATTTATCACTTATATACAATTCCAATCATAATTTCATAATTCTAATATAACTATTTATTACACTAATATTATTCAAAGCACAACAAATTATACAAGAATATTTCTTAATCCACGAGGAGTAAAAATCTCTCACATAATTTCACTTAATCATACAAGAAGAATTTCAATATAATGAAACATCCCAAAAATAAACCCCAATTTGACCCTCTAAGGATCTCTACGCATATTTTCACTAATCCCCAATTGTGAATAACTCATCCCTTACCTCTAAGTGGACTCACGTGTCTTCAGACAGTGATAGCAGCATCTCTAGCGATTCCCTGAGATTCCTCGAGTCTTTTCCTCTGACTGCTTCGATAGAGTTTCCAAACGTCAGAGAGACAGAGAAGGGATTGAAGCTTCCACTTGTACTGTCTTCGTGCGATTCTTTTTTCTCTCTCCGTGAATTTTATCTCACAAATCCCGACGGTGAAGATGTGAGGAACTGAATCACGAACCACATATCAAATTTTCGTGAAAATCCAACGGTTAACCAAACCATTATCGTAGTTTTACCGAGACAACTCTGGGTTTCTACGGGAAAGAAAAAGGCTACGATGCGAAGGGTATTTCTCTCAGCTTAGACATGATACCGAAATTCCCAACGGTGAGAATACTCATAATTGGGTTGCAAACCTGGTGCTTAAATTTCACAACGATCCAACGGTGAATAAATCCAAGATCGTCGTTTTTCTGAGACAGATTTGGTGATCTATAAGAAAAAAAAAGGATTTTGAAAGGAGAAAAGAGAAAAAATGAAAATGAGGCGAAGAGGAAGCACCTGACTTAACATAACTATTTATACCTAGGGTACTCAGCCTATTATTTGCTCTTTATTTATTTATTTATTTATTTATTTTTACTAAAAAAACTTTTTAAATTTATTTACGAAAAATGGGATGTTACAACGGCGGTGTGAGAGGATTTGGACGCTGACAGGAGAGCAGGAGAGACTTTTCACATCGACGGCGAACAAGAGAAACCAAAATTATTTGAAACACAGTTTCTCCAAAAACCTTATTTGAAATCTTTTTTCAAAGAGATGTTTTTTAAGAAACCAAGGTTGAAACCAACTTTCAACAACGGTTTTTTTAAACCGTCTTAAACTTTTTGTAATTTTTACAAAATTATCACTACCTTTTTCACAACTATGATTTCAAAAAATCATCTTTGGTTCAGCGTTGTTGAATCACATTGTTGTAATAATGCAATAAAAATAATCTTTAAATTAGACACCTAATAAAAGGTACTAAACAAGTATTAGGATGTGTCAATGTGAAAAACGTAATTAACAATATCACAACAAATAAGACGTGATTAACAATACCACAACAAATAAAAATAAGATACAATGAATGAGTCATTTGATTTGTGTGTCATAAAATTGCAACGTTCAACATGGCCTTTTCATCAACGACACTTTTCCTCGCTGCTTGCTCTTTTTCAGGCAAGGAGTATTCAAGTAATGGACCCTACTTAAACAGACTAGTACAACAATGGCACTACATAATGCGGCAAGCAGAACAATCATTTGTGAGCATTCCTCACTTACCTCAGAGGCCAACATGATGATGTCCACAAAGCTTGTATCGTTTCAGTTGATTATTATATTCACTTTCTTCTGTTCACTTTTAAGGCTCTCTTATTTGGAAGTTTCTGGCATTTCTTTTGCCAATGCTACTGTTATGGTTGGCTATGAAGCTGCAGAAGATGAAGACATTGAAGCAATAAGTGCTCTATTGAAGTGGAAAGCCAACCTTGATAACCAAAGCCAGGCTTTCTTGTCTTCTTGGTCCACCTTTACTTGCCCTTGCAAGTGGAAAGGAATTGTTTGTGATGAATCCAACTCTGTCAGCACTGTAAATGTTTCAAATTTTGGACTAAAAGGTACACTTCTCAGTCTAAACTTTCCGTCATTTCATAAGCTCCTCAATCTGGATGTAAGTCACAACTTCTTCTATGGATCTATTCCCCACCAAATTGGTAACATGTCCAGAATTTCTCAGTTGAAAATGGATCATAATCTTTTTAATGGTTTCATCCCGCCAACAATTGGTATGTTGACAAATCTTGTTATACTTGATTTGTCATCCAACAATCTCTCTGGTGCAATCCCTTCAACTATTAGAAACTTGACAAATTTGGAACAACTTATCCTCTTTAAAAACATTCTCTCAGGCCCTATTCCTGAGGAGTTGGGAAGACTTCATTCTCTCACAATAATCAAATTGCTAAAAAATGATTTTTCTGGGTCAATCCCATCTTCCATAGGAGACTTGGCTAATTTGAGAACACTTCAACTCAGTCGTAATAAACTTCATGGATCAATTCCTTCCACTCTTGGAAACTTGACAAACCTCAATGAATTGTCCATGTCTAGAAACAAGCTTTCTGGATCAATTCCAGCTTCCGTTGGAAACTTGGTCTATCTACAGAAGCTTCACCTTGCAGAAAATGAACTTTCTGGGCCTATTCCATCTACCTTCAGAAATTTGACAAATCTCACCTTCCTATTACTTCATATGAACAACCTTAGTGGTAGTTTTTCAACAGCAATAAGTAACCTTACCAATTTAATAAACTTACAACTAAGCTCGAATCATTTCACTGGCCCTTTGCCTCAACATATTTTTGGAGGGTCACTTTTATATTTTGCTGCCAATAAGAATCATTTCATTGGTCCAATTCCAACAAGTTTGAAGAACTGCTCCAGCCTTGTTAGGCTCAACCTTGCAGAAAATATGTTGACCGGAAATATTTCAAATGATTTTGGTGTATATCCAAATTTGAACTACATTGATCTGAGTAGCAATTGCCTTTATGGCCACCTTTCATCAAATTGGGCCAAAAGCCATGATCTCATAGGCCTAATGATTTCATACAATAGTTTATCCGGTGCTATACCCCCAGAGCTAGGTCAGGCACCTAAGTTACAAAAGCTTGAACTGTCTTCAAATCATCTAACAGGAAAAATTCCAAAAGAACTTGGCAACTTGACCTCCTTGACTCAACTCTCCATAAGTAACAACAAACTTTCAGGCAACATTCCCATAGAAATAGGATCTTTAAAGCAACTTCATCGCTTGGATCTTGCAACAAATGATTTAAGTGGCTCAATCCCAAAACAGCTCGGAGGGTTGCTCAGTTTAATTCACTTAAACTTAAGCCATAACAAATTCATGGAAAGCATTCCCTCTGAATTTAGCCAATTGCAATTTCTTCAAGATCTTGATCTTAGTGGAAATTTTTTAAATGGAAAAATTCCAGCAGCACTTGGAAAATTGAAGGTATTGGAAATGTTGAACCTCTCCCACAACAGTCTCTCTGGATCCATTCCTTGTAATTTTAAGCATATGTTGAGCTTGACAAATGTTGACATATCTAACAACCAATTAGAGGGTGCAATTCCAAACAGTCCAGCCTTCCTTAAGGCACCATTTGAAGCATTGGAAAAAAACAAACGCTTGTGTGGTAATGCTTCAGGGTTGGAACCTTGTCCATTGAGTCACAATCCTAATGGTGAAAAGAGAAAGGTCATAATGTTGGCACTATTCATTAGTTTGGGTGCACTATTGCTAATAGTGTTTGTGATTGGAGTTTCATTATATATTCATTGGCAAAGAGCAAGAAAAATAAAAAAGCAGGACACGGAAGAACAAATTCAAGATCTTTTTTCCATATGGCATTATGATGGAAAAATAGTGTACGAAAATATAATCGAAGCAACAAATGATTTTGATGACAAATATCTCATTGGAGAAGGGGGGTTTGGATGTGTTTACAAGGCTATCTTGCCCTCTGGCCAGATTGTTGCTGTGAAAAAACTTGAGGCTGAAGTGGACAATGAAGTGCGTAATTTTAAGGCTTTTACAAGTGAAGTTCAGGCCTTGACAGAAATCAAACATCGTCACATTGTGAAGTTGTATGGATTTTGTGCGCATCGGCATTATTGTTTTTTGGTTTATGAGTTCCTAGAAGGTGGCAGCTTGGATAAAGTCCTAAACAACGACACACATGCAGTGAAGTTTGATTGGAATAAGAGGGTTAACGTTGTTAAAGGTGTGGCAAATGCTTTGTATCATATGCATCATGGTTGCTCTCCTCCTATTGTTCATCGCGACATATCAAGCAAGAATGTTCTTATAGATTTGGAATTTGAAGCTCGCATCTCTGACTTTGGAACAGCAAAGATTCTAAATCATAATTCACGCAATTTGAGTTCGTTTGCAGGCACTTATGGATATGCTGCACCAGGTTAGGCCCTTTTTATTTTTTATTTTTTTATCTTAGGAAACTTTACATTTGTTTCAATAATAAGCATTTCTACATGTTGTGTAATATTATTTTCATATTTTGATCGTTGTAGAGCTTGCTTATACTATGGAAGTGAATGAGAAATGTGATGTCTTCAGTTTTGGGGTCCTTTGTTTGGAAATAATAATGGGAAATCATCCAGGCGATCTCATTTCTTCAATGTGTTCACCCTCTTCAAGACCAGTAACATCTAATTTGCTATTGAAGGATGTGCTGGACCAAAGACTTCCTCTTCCAATGATGCCAGTTGCTAAGGTGGTGGTCTTGATTGCAAAAGTGGCATTTGCTTGTTTGAATGAACGACCACTTTCTCGCCCAACCATGGAAGATGTGTACAACATGTTTGTGATGCATAAATCACCTTTAATGAAGGAGACATTAGACACCATTGCACTTGGACAACTTCAAAATCATTGAACTTGGTTTTCTTTTGTATTGTAAGTTTATGTTTTTTTTTCTTTCCTCTTTTTGCTGTTAGTCATGTGTTGTAAGCTTGTCTAGAAATATTTGACAATAAATTGGTTGTCTGCAATAAATTGTTGAAGTTAGGAAATTTTATACCTAGAATTTATGTATTCAGCAGACACTAAAAACATTTATTAGAGCATTGGTTTTGCATAGGACCGTAATGAATCAAATCAACTCAAACAGAGTTCAAGACTCAATTCAATAATTGATTCGTTGAACTTTGTTCATCAATCAAATAAGTTGAACAAAGTTAAAAACTGAACTTGTATGGTAAACAAGTTGAAGTTGAATTATGTATAATTTGATTTAATTGGTTCATAAACCAACTCAATGTATAATCAAATTGATTGATTGATGAATATATACACATTTCTCCAACAAGAGTGTATAAATAATTGATTCATGATCATTGAAGATTTGAGTTGAATTTTATCATACTTTAACATGGTATCAAAACTCTGAAAGCAGAATGTGTATAGGTGCTTGATGAATATGTTTCACTCATCGTAATCAAGTCTTCACTCTTTTTTATTTATATTTTTTTTGTTTTACTTTAAGTTATACACACTTTAGTGTACAAATAAAAATTATACATGGAAAATCAATCAAAAATCATGGTAAGTATATCTTTTAAGGTAGTTATTATAATATCTTCTACTCCGATATGCATATTTATATAATAAAATACACGAAAATACAAAATTACATAAAAGAGATTTTAAGTATAAAAAGGTTCACGTGGATAAAAGGTTCACATCCACATTAATCATCAAATTTAAAACTTATCGAATAAGAGTATGAAAACATCTCCATCCCAAAACAAGGCCGTCCAATTTTTTTTTTCAAAAGGAAAACAAGTTAAGCAGCGAAACAACATAAAGTAACATGTTCAAAACATTATGCAAATAATATGGAAACTCATGTCCCAATGTCACATCCTATCAGAACGTTGTGTCCCAGCGTCCTTTAGCACGAGGTTCTTTAAAGTCATCCGCCTAACCATCTGCTCCCACAAACACAAGATTCAATATCATCATAGGATCCAAACACAAACAACACACATAGAGTGAATTATCACATTCCTAAATAAGTAGAGATAAACAAAAGCTTGTATATATATAATACAAGTATAACAAGCTTAACTTAGCATAATTTGCATCATTTTACCACTCATTGCATAACATCACTTGTCCCAAGGATTTAATCACAAAATTACATTTCACACCTTCACATTAATCACATGTTCAAAACAAAACATGTCAAGTACAACACAACCTCTCACACTCACACAATTCACTATTTACCATCACGTAACAAGTCATAATAATCATTATACAGGCGTTATGCAACAGATACACTAAGACTCGTCTTATATGTAATGTGATACCATGTTAGTGAAAAAACTCATTGGGCACCTAGGAGTACATGACAAGACGGACCTTACATTGGAAGTTAGGACACTTTCACTAGCTGAAATCATAAGAAGACCAGTCACGGTCATTCTATTTTGCGAGAATGCTCCAACCATATGGGATCAGCATAGGCTTGAATGAACATTCAAACCGAGTGTATTTTACCCTCAAGGTGACACTCCAAAAAGTTTGTCATGGTCTCTCCCTTTTGATTCAGGTCCAACCCAAAAAAATATTTTAACACGCAAACTCTATTTATGAACTATACAAAACACACAACTGCTCAATTGTTTTCAAAATAATTTTAACTCATTGCACTTCAAAGTGATTAAACTCATCGGATTCCCACAGTGGATCCCATCATAATATTCGTTGTGCATTAACTCGTGGTCCTTAAAGAGTCTTACAGTTGTATGATTGTACAGTTCATAACTCACAACTCAATGCGTACAATATCTCAATACACATGTATCTTATAATTCAACGCATACTCAATTTATCACATAAAATCAATCTCAATCATAATGTTATAATCCCAAATAATATGTTATCACACCTTATGAATTGTATACACATCACACAATATTAATATATACATGGCATAGATACAAACTTTACCTATGAACTACGCAATACCCACAACTACTCAATTATTTTCAAAATCATTTTAACTTATCGCGTCTCAAAGTGATTCAACTCGTCGGATTCCCACAGTGCATCCCATCACAATACTCATCACCCTTAAAAGATCTTACAATTGTGTGATTGTGTAATTCATAGACCACAACTCAATGCACGCATCTCAATACATGTGCGATCTTGCAATTTAACGCATACTCAACTTGTTACTTACCCATAGTTCATTACACTTCCATAATCCCAAGACTATCACGCCTCATGTTATGTTCATATGATTAAACCCCCCAAACAATTTTACATAAGTGTAACAAAATTAAAGGAATCAAACTCATAGGTAAAAAACAAGAAAACATTAAGAGCACTCAATTTTATCAACCAATTTGCATCAGGGCATCAATTGGTCTGTCAAACACAATAATCTTGTAATTATAATCATAAAGGAAGAATTAAAATACAATAAACATCCCAAAATAAATCCCAATTTGATCCTTTAAGGATCCCTACACATGTTCATTTTAACCCCAATTGCGATAAGCTCATTCTTTAACTCTAAGCAGGTTTATGTGTAGTCTGGTAGTGATAAAGGCATCTCTAGAGGCTCTCTAAGATTACTCAAGTTTTTGCTCTGGTTGTTCTAGGCTTTCAGGCGTTAGAGAGAAGTAGGGATTATAACCTTAATTTCATTATCTTTGTGCGAGGGGCATTTATCTCTCCAAAGAAATTATTTCACAAATCCCAACGGTGAGGATGTACAAAAATGAGTTCCTAAGATGGTGTCAAAATTTTAGGATGATCCAATGGTTAACGAGTATGAGATCTTAGTTTTATTAAAACAAGTTTGGATGTATGAGAGAAAAACAAAGAATTTTGGGAAAGAAAGAAAGGAAAACGAAGTTCGGAGGAAGAGAAAACATAAAAATATATAGTAAATATCAAAATTAACCTAATATGTCTCTATTTATAGTTAGAACACTCTGAGCCTATTATTTATTTTATTATTTTATAAAAATGATTTTCTTTCCTAAAACAGTTTTAAAAACATGAAACAAACAGGGCACTGAGTTCTTTACCTTAATTTCATGTATTTATAATTTGTATTCATTTTATCTCATTCATTTTATCCTTACACTGTTTGGAAATATTGAAAGACGAAAGAACAGCAGAAAAAAGAAATCAAAAACTAATCCTTCTTGATATTTATATGTCGAACGTTTTTGTCAAACTTACACTTTAATTACCTTAGGTAGGCAGACTTACCACCAAACCACGTAAGCATTATATAAACTTATACTCTTTCCTCCCATTCACTTTCTTGAATCAAACAAACCCTTAATAACAGTCACACAACTCTAAATAAAAGAAGGGAAGTGAACTACATTGAGGAAAAAAAATGTTGAAGGCTATCCACCTATAGAATATGCCTCTAGACTCTAGTAAGCATTCTAGGCTTTGAACATGGCGTATCATAACATGTGCCATTCAAGGATTTAGTCAGAGGAATCATTTCATATTACAGAGTAATTTTGTTGCAGATACCCTTGCATAATAAAGACTGTCCTTGAAGCCAGGCATGAGTGAATAGTTAGGTTATAGCTTTTAGCACGTTTCAGTCAGCAATTTTTTTTACCTTTAGTAAATGCAAACTCTGCTCTGTTTTCTATTAATGTTTGCAAATGAAATATCAAGAATCGTACGTAAAACAAAAAGATTCCATGTTAGAAGGACCATCATAGAAAACTATACAGTAAATTCACTAAAATTCAGTTGTTGAGGCATGTACATCTTGGAACATAACTCATTACTCATTAGCAAGTAGCAATTATTGCACCTATGGAGCATGGACCAAATGCATTAGAATCCACTGTTGGACCAAGATTTCAAATGCGGTCAACAAAAAAATTGAATGGTAGTTAAGGAAAAGTAATTTTGTTAGTCCTAACTCATGAATGCTGGAATGTGCAAATCCAACAAAATCTGACCTACCCTGATCATCTTCATTAAAAGATCAAGTAGGTGGGAAGAATCTATTGAGATTGAATGGCAAAGTATAGAATTCTTCGTTTCTATTATCTCCTTTGAATGTTCTAAATTTCACCCACCATGGCATCCCTCGATCTTTCTTTGACCTTTCTACCTCAAGAGTGTTGTCAAGCAACACTGCCACTATCAAACCCACTGTTGGAGGTGAGGAGAATAAGGTATTTAAGAATGCATTAAACTGCAAAGATGAAAATTTTGCATTAAGAGCAAGTAAACTACTAAAAGGCTATTGATATTGACAAATGAAATAAAATTGAGTACAAATTTGAATGTACAAATTTCTTCAAGTCTTAAAACATATAACATGACAGTAACACGTTATTTGATAAAGCATAATATAGATGGCCGGGGAAAAGTAAAACTCACCCATCCAGCATTAGTATGAACAAGGCCATGTCGTGAAAGAGTCCAGTATTGATTGAAAAATTGAGGAACAGATATTCCAAGGAAAAGTGTGAGCCCGATGATAATAAGATTTCTCATGGAGTTCATGTTTGTGAACTGAAGAAATGATATTCCAATTGAAGCTGATGAACAAGGGAAAGCAGTTCTAAATAGAGGAACAAGAGTAATGTATTGCAATGAAATCTCGCTGGAGAATATATGACATACCCACAAGGCCAAAGAGAATACAGTACAGTGCAGCAAATATTGGGAAGGGTATTGAAGCAAACACAGCTCCAAATTTTCCTACAGATGATGGCAGAAAAAGAAAAAAAAAACTTCAGGTAAGTGGAACTATCTTTTCTAGTTTATAATTGTTATCATAAAGTAAAACAATTTCCATGGATAACATGATGAGAAACTGGTTTACTTCTAGTGTAATCCGGGCTCATCTTTGATTTGTTTCTACCAACCTAAAATAGAGAAGAATATCATAAAGCCAGCAGAAATCTGAACAACTCTGCGACTTCCAACTCGGGTTAGTCCAAGGAGTCCCACATTTTCCCTATAGAATAAACAACCACGATGCTCATCAAGCTACGATAGAAAGATACATGGATCATGCACAAGAAGCAGGTGCAGTTAAAACTCAATGAAGAGTTAGACTTACACAGAAACAGTGGAACCAATCACTGTTCCATAAAGACCATCAAGTAAGACGCCAATCCCCTGGAAAAAATAAATAATCAGTTCCATCTCTCAGTCATATGAATATCAACCTCTACAATATTTTTAACTTTTAATGACTGTGCATAGGATTGAAGTCTTAAAACTATTCAAATTAATGCACAGGCATAAGCTAGGCAATTCAATAATAATAAATGACACGTGCCTTGTAACTAACCTGCCAGCCAATGCCTCGACTCAATACATAAGCAGGAGGTGGAGTAGCAATTGCTAGCCGAGAGGCCGCCATGTATGCACCAGTTGACTGCAATAAGAAGTGCATGGTCAAGATGCAAAGGCATTGTTGAAAATTCACTAAAATACCATGAGACAATTTATGGTGATTGTAATTAGTGTTTAGTTACTTTACTCATTGTGGATTTTTTGGTGTCTGAGATCCCTTGGGTCAAATTTTAAAATATGAATCTACAGTAACAACTAACAAGTACTGGGATACAACATACAAACACAATAAAACTCTGCAGGTGAGACTGAAGTCAACCAGAAAAATAAAAACAAAATCAGGAACGAAAATAGATACCTCCACCATTGAGACAATAACTGCCGACATCATAGCAAATGAATGGCCAGCGGAAAATGTAGGTGGACCCCATTGGAAAGGATATGGGAACATGAACCTAGTACAAGAAGAAGGAACCACAGAAATCAGCAAAACCTTTGAAGTTTGAACCTATTAGAAGAAATTAAAACATGTTTTTTAAGATACCATGGGGCAGTTGATATCAGATTTGCTCTGTCTGTTCGACAACTATGTTGTGTTATGTCAGACTTGTGTCGGTAAGCTCCACCGGCAGTCAAGATAACAGCATAGATCCAAACAAATGGGACACAAATCAACACTGGAAATCGTTCAAAGATAGGGATATCTCTAAATGGTCTCACGTGCTTTAGATACTGCAATTTATAGCAAAATTGTTTGTCTTAGGGAAAGAATTCTAATTTGATGCAAACCATGATTTTCTAGTTAAAGCACTTACTTGTGACAAACCAATTACTAACAACAGCATTGGTATACCAATTTCTACACAGTCCCCCAACTGAAAAAGAAGATAACAAAGAACATTGAATAAATTTATGAAGATGATATGGAAAGTATGGCATCTATCAAGCAATAGTGAGCATGACCAATTACAAGATTCTGATGAAAATGCCATCAATATTTGCATGCAAATTAAGCATTGCCACTATCAAATAATTCAGAAATATAGTTAGCATGTTGAATAAAAGGATTTTTCTACAGAAAATCAAAATGTCACCAACATCTGTATACAAATTAAGCATATGCCATTACCAAATAATTCAGAAGATGAAAAGTAAACAAAGCCCTCAATGCATATATACTAAAAACAAGGATCAAAATTCAGCATTGAAAATTGAAGTCACTTAAATAGGTGACAACTCATAGATTGGATTCAAGACAAGTTCCTTAAATATTTTCATTCAGAACAAACTTTCTCCTAGATGATAATATTGCAGTAACATAAATTGCTGTCAATAGAAGACCATTTTGTCAAAAATTTAGTACAAAGATATGACAATTAAGATGGAGATTTGAGCCACACCTACCACAGGGAATCCACGTTGAAATAATCCTAATCCAACCAATCCAACTACAGGTGCCATGCCAAGGGGACTGAAAAATCTGGAGAGAAGATTCACAAAAAGAAACGCTTGAAATTTTATTTAGAAATTTTCTACTCACAAACATGTCATATGTTACTAGTATACCTTGAAAAGAGTCCCCAGACTTGGCTGTAACCCAGGATTATCTGAATACTTGATGCTACAATCAAAGCTCCTTGTATTGCTCGCATTGTCTGTATAAATCTCTGCAAACCAATCAAATGGAAGGATCTCTTAAACCAAATAAGAAAGAAATTTAAGTGCATTTCTAAGAAAATTTATATAATTTATGTTGCTCCCTGATAAGAACCTTAGGAGAACCACACAACAAAAGCTACTAATTTTAATTAGAGAGCCTAAGGACTTAAAAACCTCACAATAAAATCTCATACTTCCAATGTAGGACTCAAGTCCCATATCTTGCAATTGGATCCTAACATCACACCACACTCCACAGTCCCAGCACCCATTCGGGCTTGCAGTGTACTAGTCCTTTGACTAGTCCAAGAACAACACTGCAATGCTGATGCCACTACCTGTGTCGCTTGTTTGCAGCTGAGAGACGTGGTGGAAAGCTTTGACAACAACTGATAAGAACCAAACCAGTACAGAGGAAAATATAGTCATCAACAAAGAAGAATCGGATGTATTATTCAGTAGGCTTTTACTCTGATCAAGGTGATATAGAAGAAGATGAAATACAATGTGTTAGTCCACAGGGTATTCAAGATAGCCAAAAGTTCTCCCCGATTCCAACCTTAATTACATTCCAACCTCATCCTTTCCCTCCTACTCCTATTTAACCTCCCCCTCCCATTCTAACTACTCCAAACCAATACTGACCAATCAAATTCATTCAATTAGAGATGGATATGATCCTCTGTGCACTGCCTATTTCAACTGGTGTACACCCTTTTTATTATTGATCTCTTATCAATCCCAAATTATATGCCATCAATCCAAAACCAAGTCCACATATTTAGTGGAAGTTTAAATCATAAATGATAGCAAAAATATTATATGCTGCGAGGAATGCTAGTAAGTAGAACACACTATTATTGATTGAAATTTACTGAGACTCAAAATCATGTGAGACTCATAACTCAATGAATAAGGCATAGGATCCATAAGATTTCGTGAATCCCAATAAATTTCAAACAATAATATAGAGTGCTTGAAAGAGCATGGCTGCTAGCATTTTTCTTTACACTAAAATTGAATTTCATAGTCTGGGGCTTACCTATTACCATTTGGCATAAAACCAGTGGATTCTCACTTTAAACTTCACTGGCAAGTGACAATCTCATACTATGGATATAGCAAAGTTGGTAAAAACTAAATATTGATTTTTCCGGTGATCAATAATTAGCATATCTACAACTAAAATAACAGTATGTTTCACTCAAGAACAATCATTGAATTTTGTCCAGAATAATAAATCATTGGTTATATGTTTAGGATTGTGGTGAGTCTAAAAGCTCCCATAGAGGATTCAGTGCTTATAGTTATATATAGGTATGCAGGGTTCCAAAATCAACAGAGGACAAAGGATTATCATTGCAAATGGTTATTAGATGTTACACATAAAAAAAATGTATAGTTTAATGTGCTCTCAAACTACCGGTGATGAAGAAAGGGAATGAGGAAACTTACTTCATGAGAGTCACTAATTTGTTGCAAGGATGAGTCAGTGATAATATAAGCAATAGGATATATATACGCAGATGAACCTCCTCCAACTACTGTAGGCAATCTGGTTCCAAAAAGCGTTTGGAGAAGTGTGTTAATGCCAGCTACAAAGAGCAGAGCCTGTATTACCCGTGCCTTGTCACCCTGGTTGTATCAGAAACCAAATCACTAACAAGTAAATATCAGCAATAAATGTGTGGCAAGGGCAACAATTGTTTTACACACAAGCAGAAATTCAGCATACATCACTTCCTCCCATGGCATGAACAATCCATGATGGAATCATCACACTTGTTCCCAGCATTAATATATAATTTTGAAATGCTAATAGGATAGCTTCAGCTGCAAGACAAAGTATTCACGATGAGCCAACAAGAAAGAGAATGTAAAGCAAATTGGAAACATTAATATCCCACCGCACAGTCTAAATTGCACTGCTAAAGTAGAGTACAACAATTGAAAACTCAAAACTACCTAGGAGCAAATCAAACCATTGATTAGAATACAAAAAACAAAGAACTTTATGCCAAATTTGTTTGTATCTTGGGCATGGATTCTTTTATGTTAATTTTTCATTTGAGCTTGTTATGCCAAATTTTCACAGAACGAAAAAATGTTGAGTACTGGGAGGTGAGAATAGTAGAGCATTAGCATCGCACTAAAGCAAGCCACAGAGTAAGGAATGCATGATAATTTCTGGTTGATCGTGCTGGTAGATACCATAAAATATAACAGCACCAAAATTTTACATATTTAAGTGTGAGCTATGTAATTAAAGAATTGAGGATTAAATACACAATATATAGAGGTTTATTCTAGAGAGAAATGCAGAGGGGCTAAATAAACCAGAAAGCGGACAATGATGCTTGTAAAAGTCAAAAACAAGAAATAGATAGAGTAAGCACAGAGGATGGTGATACACAGATCTAGTCAATGAAAAGAACACAAATTAAGTGAATAGATTGAGTAGGTGCTTTGTGTACCCAAAAGTCCAAAGTCAAGAAATTATCCACCAGCAATGATCAATCAGTGCTGGTAGATAATTTCTTGTCTTTGGACTTCGGGTAGATAAAACATCTACTCAATCTGTGCACTTAATTTTTATTCTTCTTTTATTGATCTACATCTAGATCTATATATCATTATCCTCTTTGTTTATTCTATCTATTTCCTATTTCTGATTTTTACAATTGTGAACTTCTTAATGTATTTAGCCCCTATGCATTCTCTTTCAAGAATAGATCTATGTATATTGTGTTAATCTCCAATTCTTTAACTACACACTCACACACAAATACATAAATTTGGAGCAGGGTTACCTTTTATGATATCTACCAACACCGATCAACCCAAAATTATAATGTCATTCCTTATTATCTAGCTCTCTCATCAGGGCAATGTTAATGCTCTACCATGCCCACGGCAATGAAGCACTTCTCCTGATCACAATTAACTCATTTGGTTGCAGCATCGAGGTGCCTTATCTCATCATATCCTACATTTTCTCCACCTCCATAGCCAGGGTGATCTTTATGTGTACTCAGCAATTCTATAAAGTATGGACTAATATGCAGAATGACATGTCAGTGAGTCGGTGTGTTGGCAACTTGGCATGTGGTTTTAGACATGGCATTTGTCAATCCTGCCTTGAGCAGAACGGCGTGTTAGTGAGCCAGTTTGTCGGTGTGTTGGATACTTTTCATAGGTGACATTGGTAAGCATGCCTCGAATACGTGTGGAACACCCCTACGCGGTGTCACAATTAATAGAAAAAAGAAAAAGAAACTTTTTTGGCTCAGGCATTGCTTGGACACTTCTAACATGAACACAGGTCAAGAAAGTGAACCAACACCTAGTCTTTGCTAAACACTTCTAAAACAAGCCTACCATAAAAAAAATAAAAAATAAAAGTTAACTTGTGAATATTGTGAGACTCATACAGTTGTACTATTTTTTTAGGCTCATTACCATAGAACTTGTTATTTTAACTTTTATTAAGAATGTCTTATCTTGGGATTTTATTTTATTTTTTGTAAGGATCGCATGGTGAAATGATCCCTTGGTATTATTTTTGAGTTATTATCATATGAAAATTGAAAGGTTAACAACTTATTTTTTAGAAGATATATATAGAAAGAGGAGAGATCAACTTATACCAAAAGTAACTCTTCATCTTCACCATTCATTTTCTTGAAATATAATGATTAATCATTAGATTTCAATAAAATGAATAGTGAAGATCAAGAGTAACTCTATAACTTGATCACTATATATATATATATATATATATATATATATATATATATTCATTCTTAATTTAAAGTTTTGTGATGTTGATTATATGCAAAGAGTCATCCTATTAATTACGAAACGAATAAAAAAGTGCATGAAATATAACATGCAGAGCCGAGATTTTTTTTACATAAAATTTAATCAGAGTAGGTGCTTCGTAGTTCGTAGCAATAATTTCCCCAACACAAGGTAAAAATGGTAGATTAGTCATAAATTAATAAGTAGGACCAAGTATTCTGAATCTAACGTCATTAGTAAGTACTTTTTTTCCTTTAACCAGGCCAAAAGAAGTAGGGTAAATTGGTTGTTACAATATAATAATTATGACTCATGATTGCAAGCCTTCTTAGAAATAGTGATCAGTATATCTCACAGCGCTAAAGGACATGTTAAACTTAAAATGATGATGAGAAACAGTGAAATTCAATATATCTATTTAAAAGACCAGAATCTTATAAATTATAATACACATTTTTATCTTTAAATTATTAAAAACTAACCCAAGAGAAAAAGGCTAAAACAGAAAAGTTCAAACTTCAAAATCACTCTATCTAAGACAGCATAAAAATCTCAACTTTTTAATCCATATAACCAGAAACGGAGCAATATAGCTTAGTCTCAAACTTTTGGAGTAACGCATTCAAAACTAACAAACCAAATGGAAGAAAACCCTGCTCATGCAATGGCTTCAAGACAAAAAAAAAAGCTTTCTATCATTTCATCCATTTGGGTTTGTAACTAAAGTTGGAGAAACTACAAAACTGGCAAGTTTCCTCTTTCTTTGGTTTTTACCCCCTAACGATCATTAAGTTCAAATCCAAATATTTAACAAGCACCCTTTTTTAACTTATAAAAGAAGAAGAAAAACACCCTTTATCCGTCAGATGGCAACAGAAAATGATGAAAAGGAATAGAAAAAACTTAGAAATATGACAAGTGAGATAAGCAGAGAAAAACACAAGCTAGTTTGTTATATTGGTAGATTATAATAAGAGAGAAAAACAAATGAAGGAGAGTGAGAGCATACCCCAAGGAGGATTAGAGTCTAAGCAGCATTCAAGGTCCTGAAGCTGTTCCATAGGGAGATGGGTTATGTCTGCCATTGTGGTAGCTTCTGAAGAGAAACAAAGAGGTATCGAAAGAACAAAAAGGAAAGGAAGAAGAAGAATTCTGAACAAAGTAAAGTGAAACAATAAAGTGAGCGAAAGCATAAATATTTATTAGTCAAATAATGGAAAGTGAAGTGGGTGTGGAAGTGTAACATAACACCCTCAATTGTGATCGATAAGCTAGTTAGCATTATTTTTTGGTTTTGAAATTCGACGTGGTTTACGAAACTAGCCCTTAATCACCGTTTATGAATAGGAAAGTGTGGGGTCATTGATTTTGGCTATGAAGTTGAAGTGTCCTCACCGGGGAAACCAGCCAAGCACTGTGCCTCACTATGCTCCCTAATTGGCCTGTACGCCACCCATTGAGATGCATAATAAGTAAGTATTCACCCATTAAATTTGATCCTTTTTGAAAGAAGAATGATTTAATCGTTAATTTTTTATTTAATTGATTTAGTTTAAATTTATAATTCAATATGATCCGATTCAATTCAAAAAATATTAAATAATACATAAGATATGTAATAAAAAAATAATTTAAAATATCAAATATTTTATTTATATATTATTATATAATTAATAATGTAATATTTAAGCATCTTAACTCAAATAATTAATAAAATTATATTTAATTAAATATATTTTTTATAAATAGATATGAGTTACATGTATATGATAATTTTATAAATATATAAGTAATAAAAATAAAAATGAGTGCATATCTATAAGTTTGATTTATATCAGTTTTTAAAATCAAATTCAATTAAAAAAATTTAATTTTACAATTTTTGTTCATTCGATTTTTAATTTTATTTTTTTTTGGTTCACATTGGTTTTGATTGGTTTATGAACACTCCGATAATAAGTAATAATGTTGGTCGAAATGGTACTACGTTTTGTGAGTGAACAACTTTGTTTCCATCCCCAACGGTCATCAGATGCGTGGAATATATGGTTAAATTTTCAGCTTAGGATTTTCAAACAAAATGTCCTTTTAAGGATTTGCTTAAAATAAAATAAAAAATAAAAACAAGAGTTTTTAGAAGCATTAGAAATTATGTTAAGTAATTTCTTAAAGGATAAACTATATTTTTAGTTTTTGAATTTTTCAACATTTGTAATTTTGATCTCTAAATTTTTTTTATGATTGATCAACATTTTCGAATCCCACCAAGGTTTTTATCATTTCCGTCCATTTTATATTATTTTATCATTTCCATCCAAGGTTAGTATTTGACGATTCGTTTGCTAAACATGGTTTGCAAGTAGATGATTTAGTAGTTTATGATCATATGTCATCTTTTATTTTCTTATTAGTTCTTGCTTATATAACTTCATTTTGCTATCCTCATGAGTTTTAATATATCTTTTCTCTAGGGGCTTAGACCCTGTCTTTCACCCAAAAAAAAATGTATTGGCTGAGCTTATAACTTTAAGTTATCTAAATTATTAACCACTAATAACTCAGATAATCAAGTTATAGACTAGTTAGGTCAGTAAAGTATCAAATGTTGTTTTTGTATTATAAAAAATGTCATCATAGAAATTAAATAGAGTGCATTAATTATTATAATTATAATGGTAAACAAGTTCAAGAATGAAATCTCTCAATTAGGATTTCCACTTAAATTCTCTCTAGTAAAAAGCTTTACATTAAAATTCCATGTCTCCCTTTTCTATGATATAACTCTTCTGTTATTTTTAATTAAGAGTTAAGCTTTTATTAGACAGAAATGGACATGAGGGGACCCAAATTCCCATGTACATACATGAAAATGAATTCTTTTAATTAAAATTTTTACTTGAATTCTCTCTAATGAAAATCTCTATCATTAAAGTTCTATGTCTTCCTTTTTTTATTATATAAATTCTCTCTGTCTTGATTTTAATGTATCGAATCAGAATTATTGATAGCTAGGCATCTATCAATTTATATATTCATAAAGGCATATAAAATTAAAAGTTAAATTCACCTTTGAAATTAGAGCGGATTGGTGATGTCAGTCTGTATTAATAATTTATCCATTATCTTTATTATTTTAAAAAAATATATCATAATAAGATTAAGAAAAAAAGTTTAACCTAGATGATCCTCACATCTTGATAAGGATGGTGAAGGGTCCAATTATAGAATTATTAACGCATTAGATAGCCACCATATAGTTAATACGGTCTATCAAGATATACCAATAATCAACCATAGCTCCTAATCTCATAAAAAACTACAAAATCATTGGCAGGTACAGTACGCATTTGAAAGAATATACATTATAACCCCTTTGTCATATACCATAAAGAGTACAAGTCTGATAAAACTCAAAAAAAAAAAAAAAACTTACAAATACAAATGATTATCATTGCGTTACATAATCAATTATTAGATGTTACAAGTTACAAATTAAAAAACCAATGCATAGCTTAATGTGCTCTCAGATTGCCAGTGATGAACAAATGGAATGAAGAAACTTGCTTCATGAGGGTCACTAATTTGTTGCAATTGGAAGCACATACGCAGATGAATCTCCAACTATTGTAGGCAATCTGGTTCAATAAAGTGTTTGGAGAAGTGTGTGAATATCAGCTGCAAGAAGAGAGTTTGTATTACCATGCCTTATCACCCTGGTTATATATGATCGAGCAACCAAACCAAACCAGTAACAAAGTAAATATCAGGAAAAAAAAATGTGTTTCAAAAGCAAGAATTAATTGTTTTACACGAGCAGAAATTCAGCACACATCGATCACTTCTTCCCATGCCATTAACAATTATTAAAGGAATCATCATACTTGTTCCCAGCTTCAATATATAATTTTGAAATGCTAGTAGGATACCTTCACACTTCAGCTGCAAGACAAGGCATTCACAATGAGCCTACAAGAAAGAGAACGAAAAGAAAACGTCAACATCCCGACACATAGTCTAAATTGCACGGCTAAAGTCGAGCACCACAATTGAAAACTCAAAATTTACTTAAAGCAAATCAAACCATTGATTAAAATACAAGGAGCCAAGAACTTCATGCCAACTATGTTTGTATCTTGGGCATGAATTCTTTCATGTTAAATTTTCATTTGACCTTGATTTGACAAATTTTCACATAACGTGAAAATGTTGAGTACTAGGAGGTTCAGGAGGTGGATTTAGGAGGGAATAGTAGAACACTAGCATCGCGCTGAAGCAAGCCACGGAGTAAGGGATGCATGACACTTTCAGGTTGATTGTGCTGGTAGATATCATAAAATTAAAAGGTAACCCTGCACCAAATTTGTATATATTTATGTATGAGATGTGTCATCAAAGAATTCAGGATTAATTGCACAATATACAATAGGGGCTCAATAAATTAGGAAGTGATAATTTTGCCTGTGAAAAATAGAAACAATAACTAGTTAGAGTGAGTAGAGAGGACGATGATATACAGATCTAGATGTGGATCAATAAGAAGAACAAAAATTAATGTATAGATTGAGTAGGTGTTTTATTTGCCTAGAAGGCCAAAGACAAAATTATTTACAATCACTTGTCGAATCGACATTATCCTCAGGCAACATGGTCAACTTACTTATCTATTGAGCCCCTATGCATTCTCTTTATAGAATAAATTTCAATTGTGCATTTAATCCTAAATTCTTTAATTACACATCTCATACATAAATATATATAAAAAAATTGGATTAAGGTTACCTTTTATGACACCTACCAGGAACAACCAACCCAAAATTATAATGATTTTCTCACGCTGTGACCATCTTCAGTGCAACATCAATGCTCTTCTATGCCCAAAGCAATGGAGCATTTTTTTTAATCACAATTTACTCATTTGATTGCAGCGTTGAGTTGGCTTATCTCATAAAATTCTACATTTTCTCTAACTTTAGACCCAGGATGGTCTTCATATATACTTAATAGTTCTCTAAATCATAGACACGTTTGCAGAACTTGTGTCGGCATGTCAAACACTTGTCAAGTATGCCTTGAACAGAATGATGTATTAATTAGTCGACGTATTAGCATGTTAAACACTTGTCGAACATGCCTTGAACAAAATGACATGTCAGTTAGTCAACATGATAATGTTTTAAACACTTGTCAAGCATGCCATGAACAAAATGTCATGTCATTAGTGAGTTGATATATTGACATGTCAAACACTTGTTAAACATGCATTGATCATAAAGATGTGTGGGTGAATTAGTGTGTTTGACACTTTTTAAATACAATATTTATAAAACATGCCTTAAATACATATGGAACATTCCTTCATGATGATGCAATAAAAAATACTTTTTTTTACTTAAATATTGGTGGGACAAAGTCAAAAGAATAAGTAGCATCTACTATTGACTAAATACTTAAAAATAACTCCTATCATATTTCATTTTTTAAAAATTTAACTTATATTATATTATAAAATATTACGAAAGCAATTTGTTAAACTTGTTACCATAAAACTTGACTCGTTATTTTAACTTTTAAAAAATATGATATATCTTTTTTATTTTGGAATTTTATTTTTTAAGCACTATAATATGAAATCATCTCTTAATATTCTTTTTGTGAGTCATTATCATATGATTCATTTAAAAGATATATATATTTAAATCTTAAGTCTCAATTTAAAATTTTGTCACATCAATTATATTTATGTATTGAGTCATGCTATTAAGTACTAATATAAAGTGTTCGAAATATAATATAAGGCTGAGATTTTTTTAAATAAAATTTAATTAATAAGATTTAAAAAAATACTATTGTCTTAATGGAAATCATGGTTAGTCTCTTTTGATGAAAAAAAATCATAACTTCTATTATTTTCCATATGAATATATGAATGTCTTGATACCGAGTAATTAAACCTAAAAAGAATATTTTCAAAAGAGTATCACAGAATGTGTTATTTTTTTCTTAATTATTTTATTCGAGTAAAATTAAAAGGAGAAAAATTAAATTTAAATTAAAGAAAGATTTTTTTTTTTTTGTAATACTCCATATAACAAAAAATAAAAGCGATGGAAAGTTGTGATTTTCACTTCTTTTGTTATACAAAATAGTGTGTATCTTATACGGGACACAATTATATTACATTTGGACATGACTATTATGAATAATTAAAAGTAATTAAATAACTTTATCTATTTGTATATAATTATACGGTTAAAATTAACTTTTTTTTTATGTCTCTCGCATTCCGGAAAGATTAAATATTACTGTGTTTATGATAATTTTTTTAAAAATTAATTAAATGTACTTGATGACTGATTTATATTCGATAAATTATTCAAATATTCTTTTCTTAAAAGGTGAATCATTCCCTGTAACACTATTATCAATGTATTTGTATTAACTTATTTTATATGAAATTTCTTAATAGATTTTTTTTCAACAAAAACCTTTAGAAAAAAATTAATTTCATTAAATTAAAAGATACCAAATAAGCCAAATAAACTATAATCGGTAGACGGGTGAAATAAGATCAAAGATGGCCCTATAAATTATTATTTTCAGTTGAGTTGGCCCAATTTTTATACAAAATTAGGCCTATTTTTGTTTGTTTACACTACACAGTCTGGAGTCTGCATTGAAAACAAAGGATGCATAAAAAAAAAAAAAAAAAAACAGATTTCAGGACAAAAACTATAAGGCATTTATATTCTGCACTCTCGTTATTGAATCAGATATCTTTTATTACATTTGGAAAGGTCTATTTGAGAATGTAAATTTAAAACAAAAACCGAAGGTACAAAATGCAATAATTGGGATGCTAGATACAATAGCCGAACTATAATATGAGCCCAAAATATAAAACAAAAAAAATAAAAGGAGTCTGGACTCTTGATAGTTGACCCTGGCTCTCATCTATTATCATTTTGTTCCGCATTCCTCAATTCACTTGAACGTAAACAAAAAAATGTAAATACGTAAAAGATAAATTAAAAAAAATAAAGTTTTATATATTTATATTTCATTATAAATAATATTTTTAAAATAATGTTCATTTTTTACAGTTTAACAATATTGATTTGCAATTTTTAATAAATTTAGGATTGAAAAAATAAGCTATTAAATATTGCTATTCATTGAAGTAATTTATTAAATATAATTGTATATCCAAGCTTAAACTTGAAATCATTGATTAAGTTAAAATAATATTATGTCAGTTGGTTCTATTAAGAAAATGGTATCGGGAGACTTTCATTATATGAAACAGTGAATAAATACATGATTTTCTTTATAATTTTTCTATGATTATTGAGGACAAAATATCAAAATAGATTCACAAATATAAAAGGGGAAATATAGAGGGATTTGGATCAATTATAATTTAAATTCAAGTCATAACTAATCTCTATCATTAATGGATTCTAACACCCCCTTTCAAGTTGGTGCATGAATGTCACATATTTCCAACTTGTCAAGAGAATTACTAAGGATCTTGGATACTATTGTCTTGGTTAGCATATCAACAAGTTGTTGTTTTGATTTTGCAAAAGGAAAGACAATAATAATATCATATTCAATCTTCTCTTTGATGAAATGTCTGTCAATTTCCACACTTGATCTAACAACTACTTGTTGTTTTTTTACTTCTCCACGTTACTAGATTTCCTCCCACAAAAGTGAAGTAGTCAGCGTTAGACCTTCTATATCTTCTTCTATTTACACTGGTTGCATCAACACAATGAAAATTCTAGTGGTTTTGTTCTATAGGAGTATCAATTGGTTTACACACAAGCATTATTGTTTCAGCTAACAAGTCTAAAACATACTTTCTTTGAGAAAGGAAGATACCATGCTTGGACCTTGCAACTTCGATCCCTAAAAAATATTTGAAATCTCCAAGCTGTTTCATGTCAAATTCAGAAGCTAAATGTCTCTATAAGCTTAAAATTTCATCAGGATCATTTTCGGTCACAATCATGTCATCAACATGTATTATTAATGCATTGATTTTACCTTGATTATGCTTGAGAAACAAGGTATGATCAAAATTGCTTTGTGTGTAACTGAAAAACTTCATAGACTTTGTAAATCTTCCAAACCTAGCTCTTGGTGATTGTTTCAATCTGTATAGGGCATTTTTAAGTTCACACACAAAAGGAATATTTGATTACTTTGGTATACCTGGAGGAGGATCCATATAAAATTCTTCCATTAAATCTCCATGTAAAAAAACATTTTTTATATCGAATTGAAGAAGTGACAATCTTGATTTGCCACTAGTGATAATAACACCCTTGTTGTATTAAGCTTTGCAACTAGTTTAAAGGTTTCTTGGTAATCAACCCCAAAGGATTGAGTGTAACCCTTTGTAACTAGCCTTGTTTTATATCTCTCCACACTTCCACCAGCTTTATGTTTGACAATAAACACCCATCTACAACCAACTGTACTCTTTCCATCTGGTAAGGTTACAAGTTCCCAAGTAGTATTTTTCTCCTATGCTTCCATTTCTATTTTCATTGCCTAGATCCACCTAGAATCTGTTAGAGCTTCCTACAAACTACTAGGAGTAATGACAGTAGATCATTGAGATACAAAATTGGCATATGACTTGGACATCTTTTTGGATGACACATAGTTGTTTATGGGGTATTTGACCTTACAATTAAGAATGAGTTCATACTTAATTAGGGGTTATCCTTTATTAGTATGAGGTGGAAGAGTGTAAAAGCTCACTATAGGGTCAGAATTTGGGGTAGAAAAGACATTGCATTGTATATAAGGGGAAACATAGTTTTGTGTATCATCAACAAAATAAAAATGAGCAAGAGTTTCAGGTGATACCTCTACAAAATTATTTTCAAATTGGATCAACAATGGATTGGAGGTTAAAGGAGAGATTATACTATCATCTTCGATCATATTCTCATTTACATTATTCTGAATTTAATCCCCCATGTTCTTATCTCAATTATCTTGAATTTCATCCTCTGTTGTTGTTGGCATAACATCAAATAACCCGATATCTTGGTCAAGTGTATCATGATTTTGCACCTCCAAATCACACCTCCTCTGAGGTGAAGAATGAAGTGTTTTCAAGGAAAAAAAAACATTTCATGCTCATGAAATATAACATCCATTGATACAAAAAATCTTTTTTGTAGATGGATGATAGGCCTTATATCCCTTTTAAGTGGTGTTGTATCCCACAAAAACACATTTCATTGCTCTAGATTCTAATTTTGTTCACTAGTAAGGATGCAAATTCACACATATGACACAACCAAAAATATGAGGTGGTAAATGATTGAGATACTTAAGGGTAAAATGATGAGAAATGACATCAAGAGGTTTCTTAAAATTTCACACACTAGAGGGAACTCTATTAATCAGATAAAATGTAGAGCTTAAAGCTTCACCCCATAAGTAAGAAGAAATATTACTACCAATTAATAGTGATCTAGTAACCTCCAAAAGGTGTCTATTTTTTCTCTCGGCTACTCCATTTTGCTAAAGGAAATTAGGACATGATGTTTGATGAAGAATACCAACAAATTTCATAAAAATTTTCAACTCATTTTTGTATTATCCCCTTCATTATTAGACCTGACTATCTTTATTGGAGTATTAAATTGTGTGGTTATCATTTTGTGAAAAACTTGAAAAACATTACACACATCATTTTTGCGTTTAAGAAGGTATAACCAAGTCATTCTTGTACAATCACCCACAAATGTCACAAATCATCGCATTTCATTATGTGTGGAAAGAGGGACAAGTCCCCAAACATCAGAGTGAATAATAGAGAAGGGAGCATAAACTTTATTGTTATTTATAGAAAAAGTAACGCGATGACGTTTTGTCATTACACAAGTTTCACATTTAAAATCAAAGATATTACAATTGTTAAACAATAAAGGAAATAATTTGTTAAGGTAGCTAAAAGATGGATGTCCTAATCGCTTATGCCATTGCCAAATATCTCTTTTATTTTTAGCTTGTGTTTCATCAATTATAGAGTGAGCCAGTACTTTTCCTTTGATATATTGAGAATTACCTTCAAGATAGTATAATTCTTCACTTCTTTTACCACTGCCAATTTTTTCCTTCGTATGTGTATTCTGTAGAGTACAATATGTGAGAAAGAACAAGAAAACACAATTATGGGACTTGATTAGTTGACTAACAGAAAGAAGATTGCAATTGAGAGAAGGAACAAAAATAACATTAGAAATTGATAACAAGAGAGAAATGGATATTATACCACTACCCATAACTAGGGAAGAAACACCATTAGTGATTATAATGATTGAAACAGAACTATTAGAAGAAAACTGTGTAAACATATTTCTATCACAAGTCATATGGTTTGTTGCACTTGTATCAATTATCCAATCACTATCCTTAGTAACAACAGAAAAACCACAAATTGGTTGAAATGTACTTAACTTAGCAACAAATCTAGTTGCAGCGGTGGAGTTGTCCTTGGGAGACTCCAATTTTTTCCTTTTGGGTGCCATTCAGGATAACCGTGTAGCTTAAAGTAAGTATCCACGATATGGTTGGTTCCATTACAATGTGTGCATTTACGATTTTCTTTCTTGGAGTTGGATGACATTTTCATAGCCATGGCAGCGCCTTCATTCTGTGTTCCACTAGGCATGGCTTCTTGGAGATTTGGCTCAACACAAACATTTGTATACACTATTTGTATACTAGGGAGTGGTATGGTTGCAAGGATTCAACCACGTACACCATCCAAATGTGAATCAAGTCCAGTTAAGAATCTCACAATAAAGTTGGTACGCCTTTGATGCATCTTGACTGACTGAATAAGTTGCTTTGAAAAAATCCCAAATTTTCTTGGTTGTAGGTAAACAAATGAAAAGTGACCTAACATCTTTGGTCATTGCATCCAAGAGCCAAGATTTAACCATACAGTTCTCATCTTCCCATGTGTCATATTCTTCAGAGATTTTATCAGTGGATGCATTTGTCTTTTCGAAGATGTAACCTCAACGCCTATGACCTCTGATCTTTTCTCTACATTTAGGGCCTATTCAGTATAATTTGTACCATCAAGACGCTCATATGTAAGGATTGAAGACATATTCTGCATATGTGGAGCAGAATCTGATTTATTTGACCTATTTTTCATTTTTGTACTCAAAAGCTAATCTCCAATTTCTAAAGAAGAGAGATAATTGAAGTTGACTCTAATACCACATTAAGAAAATGATATCTAGTAATTTTTATTAACATAAGATAATGAATAAATACATGATCCTCTCTATAATCTCTCTATGATTATTGAGGATAAAATATCAAAACAGAATCACAAATATAAAAAAATATATATATATAGAAATTTTAGATCAATTACAATTTAAATTCAAATCATAGTTAATCATTGCCATTAATGGGTTCTAACAGGTTCATGATCAATAAAATATATAACTAATTGTGTATGACAAAATAGAGATAATGTTAACGGTTATTATTATTATTATTTCAATCTCATTTAAGCTTTAGTAATATTTTATAAATATTCTAATTAGGCCAATAACTAATTATTAACTATAACAATTATATAGAAGTGATCCTTATTATTTCTCTTAGTATTTTTCATTTGACATGTGTTGTTTAAAATTTGTATATGTACTTTGAGTAAATCATTCATTGGCTTAAATAAGTAATAGTTTGATATTTTTTGTCCACCTTAAAATATTTTATCCTTATTATAATATTAGTATTTTTCTATTGCCAACTTGTATAAATTATTTGTTAAGTTCATGTCATATAATTTACTTTATCTACATTATTGTCAATAATTCTTGACATGTTAATATTTGTTTATTATTTCGTTATTTAAATAGTTAGTGTGTCTTTGAATGACCTATTGAAGACTTTAAGTTCAATATTTTTATGAATTGAGTAAGTTTAACTCATGTATGTTTCAACTTAATAAAAATACAAAATTAATTATTTTATTTTAACAAAAAAGTCTTTTAAAGAGGTGATAAAAAGTGATTATTTTCTAAAATAAACCAAATTAAATATGCATATATTTATTTAAGCTCGCGTGTGCTTTCCTTAAAAGTATTTAATCTTTAGAATATCTTTTTAGTGGTTCTACTTATTGTGATTGTGAGTAGTAATGATGTAATACATACACGGAGTCATAACTAAACCAAGAAAAGTGCATGTGATTTTCCTTCCTCTTTGTTCCAAGCGAAACGAAAGAAAAGAGTATAAGGAGGCACGGGAACTCTTGTACGTAATCATGACTTTGATGAGTGTTATAGTCCTCTAACAAGGGTCTATTGCTGTCACCAAGGGTTGGATGTCATATGTAAAAACACTAATGCTTTATGATTATGAATATACGTCTAGAGGTGAGGAATAGAGATATAGTGTTGAGAAAGTCATATAATTATGAAAGTTTTTCTACCGAAAAAAAAAAAAGAGATGTAATGTTGTGAAATTCATGTAAGGGCTTCTCCAACCGTGATTTCTCTTCTGATAGCAACAGTAACACAGCAACCAAAAATTACAAAATGCACCGTTGAAGAGAAATTGAGTTGAATCCACTTAAGATTTGAGTTGCTCTGCATAGCAGTTAGCACCAGATCCTCTTCTCAAAATTGTGGACCTTGCTTTGAATATATAATTATAATATTAATTTTGTTTTATTATTAGATAGATTGTGAGATTCATTTGAGAAACTTTAATGAATTTTTTAGTTGAAGGAAAAAATTAATTAAGTTATTTAAAATAAAAAAATGTGATGCGTAACATTATAAAAAAAATATAAAATACTAAAAAATATGTAGCAAGAAAAACTCATATGGCTATAAGAGTTTCTCCGTTAGAGAAACTTTAATGAATTTTTTAGTTGAAGTAAAAAATTAATTAAGTTATTTAAAATAAAAAATGTGATATACAATATTATAAAAGATATGTAGCAGAAAAACTCATGATTATACGAGTTTCTCCATTAGAGAAGTCTAAGTTTCCGAGATTCTATTCCATAATTCCTATGATAAGTGAAGAAGGAAAACTTCTTAAAAATAAAAGAGATCAAATTTTCATTGTGCATTTGATTAGCATTTAGTGTTGGAAAAAACTGCTAAAGCTGTGTAGAGATACAAGCTCGTGCAGTACTTTAGACACTGAACTCTAGTAATAAGATACTCCGTGAGTCTTAAAAATTGATTACTCAGTACTCACACAAGTCAGCTACATACATGCACACAAAATCAATCCATGATAAAAAAAAATCATTTATGGTAAAATCAATCTTTTTTCATTGGAAACTGTGTATAATGTTGAAGCCTATACCTTCTTGAATTTTCTCCACAATTATTAAAATTTGGATTAGAAATCTGTAAACTAAAATATCGAATTTCAGTCATGGTGTTTTCTATTTATTTGTCAAAGATCTCGTTTTGGACCACTTGTACATGTGATGATAGGTTTGAATTGGCCTACACATGCATACACATTGAGTTTGAACTTAAAAATTATGCTACGAATTATGCACCGACGACTGCTATATAGTATCTCGTAAAGCTCTTCACAAAGTTTTGGGTCGATCTGCCACGCAATTATTTTTTAGATATACCAACCCATTTAAAGGCAGTGTCTTACGTGTGGACCAATTATGAATCAAACCAAGTTCCTCACCGCCACTCTATAAACACATTGAATTAATTATGAAGGCCTAATTTGATGTATAAATTTTCATTCTTCTATGGTTAATAACCAAAGAATCCCTACCTATTTTAGGTTTCTAGAAACTAAAGTACACTTGATTTTGAAATTAGGAAGACTTAGTCTCTGCTCTATAAGGTGACAATGAGGAGCTGGCCAACTTCATTCTGAATTGGTCCACATGCAAGTAAGACAGTGTTTATTTTTATTTAACTATATATAAAAGCGTTGGGATATCTCAAAAATAATTGCGTGACAGACACAAATATGAACTGTTTTCTGTTTTGGGAGATATAAAGCAGTCGGTGAGCGAGTACCATAGCACATCTCTAATACGAACATGATTTTAGCCTTTAGACTTACCCAATACGAACATGCTCATAACATCTATTTGTGGTCCAAAACTATCTGTTTACCAAAAAAACAAAACTTACTTGTGATTTATACATAGTACAGATAGATTAATTTTAAATTCAATGCTTAAGCCTGGATAATATAAAAGATTAAATAAAATTAAACTGCTTATATAAACAAAAGTTAATTTATGTGTTTTGATATTTTTTAGAAATTCTCTGATCTATTGTTTTTTTTTTTCAAAAATTGAATTGTTTAAATTGATTTTAATTTGTAAAAGAAGTTTAGTTCATCTTCCTTATTTTCTTTGTTTGCAAGTGTGCATTAAAAAGTTTATTCGATTTGGGATTTTTTTTGTTGTTGGAAAAAGAGGTTAATTTTGTAGAAGATGTAGACTACTAGTACTCATCCTTGTACTTTCATAAAAGAAATTAGGAGGAGAGGGAGGGGGTTAAAATCAGTATTTTTTCTTATTGGCAAATATCAAAATCAGTATCTTATTATGCAAGAAAACAATTATTTTATTTTTTATGACGCTCATCAATAATGTGCGTGCGCAACTAACTTTATAATCAGTCAAGTCTCATGCACTGAACTAGTAAGTTAATTTATTTATTCAGTGTAAAGTATCCATATCAAGACTTAAGTTATGTCATTTACACGTAAGTAGTTAATTAAGATGGCCCGAAATCTATAGTAAGTTAATTTATTTGTGCAGTGCAAAGTGTCCATATCAAGAGACTTAATTTGTACGTGTACACCATTTAGACGTAGTTAAGATGGCGCGCGAGAATGTAGTTTGTATCAGAACAGCTGTAACTAGCTAGTAATAGGGATAATTACGTACGTAAAGAATATTGTCATGGTGAAAGCTTAAGGGTTTATTTATGGTTACGTAGTTTATATCTTGAACTATTCAATACATCATTGAGAAATTGTATTTAGTATCAAAACAGAGATGAGAAAATGTATTTGTATTATTATTTTTTACAAAAAGTTGTTTGGTAAAAAAAGAGATATGAAGAGAAGAAAAGTATATAATAAGATAAGAATTTTTGTTTTTGTTAGATAATACGATAAAGAATGTAATAAATAATAAATAATAAATAATATAAAAATATTATAAAAGTTAATGAATGAATACTACTATATCTTCACGTCAACCTTTCATCCATGCATGGGAATAAAATTAGCACTAGCTGAGTAAGTTTTACTTGTATTTTCTCTGTTTTCCTTTTGTATAAGAGAAGTGCTACCTTACCCCTGTAAATTAAGAGAAATGTTAATTAAATCCTTGTCATTCATATAGACAATAACTATTGGTAGCTTCCTAAAAAAAAAACACAATTAGTAGCAATATTTTTTTACCTTTTAGGTACTAATATTTTAGGGAGTAGAGTCGGATATATGGGTGATGGCTAGACGTTTAGTTTAGCTCTTGATTTGTGTGAACTGCGAGTTCCGTAAATTACAGTCCATTCTTTTTTCACAAAATACATTACAGTCCATTTAAAATGTAGTTTATTTTTATCTGCCTAACTATATTTTAAAAAAAAAAAACATAAAATTACTAGACATTTTCAACTTTGAGTTCCTTTCGCAATATTGGATTATTTAATTTACATTTATAATAAGGTGTTTTTTTTCTCCAATTATTTCACTCCATTTTATTTTACAGATTCTAGTTAAAAGTTTTTTATTTGTTTTTATTTCCACCCCTTCTCTTAAATATTTAAAAACCAGGATTTTGCCTGAATATACATTTGATTAGTTAACATTAATGACTATATAGTTGGTGTTTGGCTACCAATTTTGATTAGTTATTTGATGTATGCTTTATTTTTATATTTATCATATTATAAAATCTAATTAATTATTAACAAGTAAAAACTCACACAAGAAAAATAAAAGAAATCACAATTCAGATTCTTTTTTTCTAGATTTTTTAGTTATTTTTTAATAATCGGTCTGTAGGGCCAAACTATATTTAATCGGAAGCTATACTGCTTATAAAAGATAGATGCAAGACAAAAAAATGGAGTCCATTTTTTTTGAGTCTATCAACTTGTTAAAAATGAGAGTCAATAATTAATGCAGACAAACTTCGAAATTTAAAGTTTAAACAGGTTGGAATAAGCCGTTTAACTAGCTAGCTCTATTGGAGGGTAGAGAGACTAAGGCCACGGTTAGAACACGTATATTTATCATATTTTCGTATCTATCATCTGACTCTAGCTAATTTAATTTTTTTACTAAAAAAGAATCCAAATATTTAATCATAAAGAATAATATTTTTAAAAGCATATAATTATATATGAATATTTTTGGTAAAGAATTAGTTATGAAGATTAAAGAAACATGCACTTAATAATTTTAATTAACGATATTTTTGTTTTGTTATCAAATGAATTAGCCAGTAGCTAATATATTTTAATTAGATTTTAATCCAACACTAAATTTAATTGAAGAAAACTTAATAAACTTTTAAATTAAAATATTACTGTATTATACATGGCAATTATAAAGTTGATCGGTATATTTTCCCCCAAAAACAGATTACCTGAGTACTTTTGTTCAAATTTAATTGATGGCGTGGGGACAATTCTAATAACCGGCCTCTTGGTTTCGTTATACTGATGATGGCAACCTTTTTTAATGTAACTATATAATAATATAAAACAAACATAAGGAATACATTCAAAAAATAATGTAACTATTTATGAAAAACAATTCATGTACGGACAGTATATATGTAAAGTAAATTTGTTTGTTTTTATAATAGTTATGTTAAAAGTTATATTCAGACAAGTGATATAATATTTTGTATTATAATTTATATAACACGTCTATTTTTTTCGTTTATCATTTATTATATTTTAAATTTGTTTTTATTTTTATTTTCTCTCTTTCTCTTTTTTAGTTGTATATTTTTTTTATAAGTATAATTTCTCTTATATTTAATTATTTATCCTAATTCCCCCGGTTAGTTAATAGAGTAATATATATATATATATATAGTAACAAAATGTATAAATTAAACCCGTGATTTAATCAAGAGACCGGTGTCTGGGAAAAAAAAAGACACGATTCTAAGAAAAGTGAATTTAATTCACGTTTTCTAAGCCTTCTTCTACTCAATATGTGATGCAAACCAGACATTCGAAAGAAGAATGACAGCAGCGTGGGTTTTAGTTTGGATCTTGCATCATTGAATATATTTTGTCGGTGCATGTCAAGAAGCAAAATTAACTATTTTATAAAGAATATATGTAATTTCCTTAACTCAGTCCTGTCTTAATCAAGGTGAAGTTAAATCTTTCAGCTTAGTTTGGTGTTTTTTTGGAAAAGAGACAAGAAAAATGTTACAAGGAATTTAAATATGCATTCATAAAGGATTAGATAGCTGAGATTTTCATGAATTTCTTATTATATGGAGACAGTACATAACATGAGACTCTTATGCTGTAAAAAAAAAACATGAGACTCTTATAGTCTTATTATAAATCTATATTTAATTTTATCTTTTATATTTAAAAAAACTCTTTGATTTTTTTAAATTCTTATGTTAGACTAAATTAGTTATTTCTTAATTTTATCACACTCATTTAGTTAATTTAAAAACATGTGATAAATTATGAGAAATGTCACATTATACAAAGTAGACACTGTTAGTGTCAAAACTAATGAAATGACAATAGAAAAATTATAAGTGACTAAAGTGAAAATTTTAAACTTTAGGGACGAAACTAAAGCATAAAATATAAATAAGGAATTAAAATTTTAATTCTTGATATTAAAAGATAAATGCATAATATTTTTTAAAAATAATCTTATGATCACCTATTAACTTTTAATATTAATTATATATAATCACTACTATTTTTTTATCAAAAGCAAAAAGGTAACACTTAATATATGTGTACATGCACGGTGTGTATATATGTTGAAAATATTTTTTTTTGAGAGTTAAAGAAAAAATAAGTCATATATATAACTATATATGTAATATAGTTCATGTTTTTTTTTGGGGCATCATGACTTTGTGTTAATCACCATTTTTTTATTTGAGTATTACTTGTATTTAAAATCTTATTCTCCATATTAAAATCATTGGAAACTTATTCTGTTTTAACTTATGCAAGTTAATCTAAGGGCAATCTTACTGCCTAGAGTATTTTTAATAAAAAAAATTTAAGTTATTTTTTATAATCTTTATAATATTTTTTTGGTCCCTATATTGTTATGTCAGTATAAGAAACTAATATATAATTTTATTTCAATGGTTAAAAAATTTATAAATCTTAAAAAAACTTACTTTTATATTTTTTTTATTTTCATTTAATTATGGTGTTGTTATGTATTAAATAAATATTTTTTTATTGCTATAAAATAATTTTTTATAAAAAAATACAAATTTTATTTTTAAAAAATTCTCTATCACATAAATTTATTCCAATAAAAAAAATTTTAAAAATAGTTTCTTCGCTTAAGAAATTCTCGAAAAAAAACTTCATTAAAATACTCTTATTATTTTCAGCAACATGACTAATTAACCTTTTGAAATGCTATTATTATGTTGCTTTTTATTAATTCGAGAGTAATTATTATGTTTCTAGTGCGGTTACCCTAATCTTTAGTTGATTGGTATAATTAAGAATCATCATGAGCTTTGTGTTTGTTCCTAGAAGACATTTTATGCTCATTCTTGTCTTTCCTTTCAGATTACGCGGGAATACATTGAATTTAACTTGATTTTTTTTAATGAAAATTTAGTTTTTTTATTTATTTATTTAGGTTGTTAATTAGTAGTACTCGTTCTTCCGTTCTTAAACAATAGTAGGTGATTAAAGGTAGTGTATCCTCATTTTAAAAAATTATTAATTGATACTAATATATTTTTATGCTAAAATACTCCTATTTATTTAGTATGTTACTAGAACCACCATTAGTCATTAATATTTTGATAATAGAGTGTCTAGAGACGATGTTTGATGGACATTCTCGTTGATAGGTGGTTAGTGTTATTGGCTTCAATTGCTTGGGTACAAGTGTCCATCTTGGAGATAAATAAAAATTTAATGCACGAATAATTGTAAACAAGGGTATAGTAGATAAAAAAAAAGTTAAAATTTTAATATTGGATTTGAAAAATCAATAGTTTTTAAACAAAACTAAAATGATAAAACATTTATAATTTATGATTACTTTAAATTACTTCCTTCATACCATATGTTTTAGTTGTTTAATTAAGGTTAATAATGTACATAAAATAAATATTTCATAAAGTAAAATATTGTTATATTTAAACTAAAATATTCTTATTTAATATTATATTGATCTTTAATACTTGCATCGTTACCGGTGAGTAGTATTAAATAAGAATATACTAGTATTTAAGGAAAAAAACTTTTATTAGATTTGAAATTTCAAAACAACAATTATTTTGAAAAGGAAAAATATAAAGTTAAAACAACTAAATTCATAAACTCTGAAATTAATTGACTTAATCTAATATTTTTTATGAGAGTTTGTTTAAAAGACATACTCTAATATTTAAGACAATGGTTTACATTCTAACACCAAAAACAATCTTGGGAATAAATTTTTCAAAAAAAATTTCTCAATCTAAATATACTCTTTATTTTTCTAATTAATTGGGTAGACAACTCATTTTCTAACCTTGCTTATAAAAAAATCACTCATTACCTGACCTTTTATCAATCAACTTCAAAAATCAATCTTCTCCCGCACTCGATTACCTCCTAGAGAAACAAATATCCTTCCACTACCATGAAGTTGATCTAAAGGAGTCACCATCCAAGGAAGAACTATATGCAATTTAATATGCATACACAATTTTAAAAACTTCAAGCTGCACAACCCTTTTTCTCAACCAAAAGTTACCACCTTACTTTCCATTTAAGCTTAAATTGAATCAAGAGAGATTTTTAATCCCAAGACCACCCTTGCACTTTTCTTTATTCAATTCACATATTCACTTTTAACCCAAGAAATTTCCCTCTTCTCCTTTGTTCCACCCTGTAGAAACTTTTAGCTAAACATTTTTTCTTAAAACTTTCACTAATAAATAATTTAAAAAGGATAAAGAAAATAGAGATAATTTAACGTCCAACATGATACTAAACATAGATATTATTCATATCCGTTGATGAAGTTGCTAACAAAGAATAACGAAAGGACTAATTTAGTGACGTCAATATATAATTTCAGAGACTTTTTGTCTTTCAAAACATCTTATTAGTACTCACGGTTTCAAAGACAAATTTGATAATTTACTCTCAATTTTTTCTTATAATGTACGTAGAGTTCAAAATAAAATAACTGGTTAAAATTTTTTAGTGATGGCAATAATTACTACAATATTAAGTTATTAACAATATCGTTATAGACTATAGTTAAGGTTATTTGTGATTTTGTTCCTCTCTCCTTAGTTGTTGTATCGTATTGCAGACGAAATAAAGGTGCGCAAAAAGATGGGGGCAAAGTTCTCATACTCATGTAGAAACATGCATAGATAACAGAAACTAACATGGTTATAATCATTATCATATCATTAGTGATCCCTTGCATCATATTTTATAAAAAAAAATCGAAGAAAAGATAGAAAGAGGAAGAGCTAGATGGAGGGCCAACAAATTAATAATGACTGAATAACATATTGTGTATGTGGATGAAACTTGCGTCGCACACATATTGCACGCGCACCATACCCTCCTTGCTTCTTCCAAAATAATTTTCAAACTTCTAGTTTTTGCCTGAAGCAACGCCTGCCAAACGTTATCAGAAATAGCAGCCAAATCGCTTTTGATATAAGAAATTGACCAACTTTAGCCATAAAAGAACCATTTTTTGCTCAGCTTAAAATTTGTGCACATTGACATGTGTTAACTATTTACAAAGATAAGAAATAGACCACCCTCTGCATGCACAATGCAACATTTATGGAGCCTACACTTAGCAACCCTTCCTAGCCTGGCATCCTCCAAGACTCCAATTAGTTTACGAGTTTTCTAATTTACAACTTCCATGCTGTCCAAAATACACCCATGCATCACATATATGCCATTTAGATAGTTATATAATACCTGTTTTACAAGCACTTTCAATTAAAGGTATTGTTAGCCGGTATTCTTAGAGTATTAATTAAAAAACTAAAAATTATTAAATAAGTCATGAACAACATAATTAAAGTATTTTTTCTTTTAATTTCTTAACAAATATTGTAAGAGTATTGATTAATATTTATCTAAATTAAAAATAAAAATAATGTAGGCACCAATTAAAATTCCCATTAAAGATGTGTATCAGGTGAGAGAGATGAATCCTCTCAACGGATATTTTTACATAATAATAAATCCACATACTTTTTTTGTTCAATTTCATTTTAAAAGTTAATCGCACTTTCATTTTCTTAAGATTTTAATTAAGGATTTATTTTTTATTTTCTGAAAATAATCTTTTACCAAAAGCAAGCTTAGAGGATTAAACAATTCAAACTCTATGGAGTTAGTACAATGACGACAGGTTTACGTAGTATGTATAAAGTCTTAAAGTTGATTTGTACGTCATGACAAAACAAAATAAAGAGAATTGAATAATTCATTTATTATTATTAGAGATGCATGCATTAGTGTCATTACAACTTGAATACAAAAATATAAATAAATAGTTCTTTTATTCATGTCTTTGAATTTATAATGTGGAAATATTAAATAAATACATTTTACATTTAGTATATTTTTAAAAAATAACATTTTATGTTTTTTAAGTAATATGATATATTTAATAAAATGTATTGAGTGCTTTTGACTCGTACCTCTGAACACTTTTCTAACCCGTTATTAAAGATTGAATAATCAGAGTCCTGACTAGTAAGGACATTTCTTTCTTGGATAATTCTTTTAGTTTTGGGGATATTTTTTTCTCGAAATATAATATGAGAATGTTATTTTCATATATTATTAAAAACCTAATTTGGTTAATTATTAAAATTGGTTGAGATTATTTTTTTATATTCTCAAGAATGATTAAACCATATGTTTAGTGAGTTATTTTTTGCAGAAATATATATTATAATTACTAAAATATCCTTATTATAAAAACTCTCGTTGCCCCTCTTGTTTCCTCCTTTTCATGTGTTTGACGATTATAATAATTAAAGAAAAATAAGAATTGTCCATTAAAAAAGAAGCATTGAAGGAAAAAGAAATATTATCATAAAATGTAGGAATAAAACTGACATTAAATCAAATTGTGGAAAAATTAATTGGGCATGAATGAAATCTGCAGGATATGAAAAATTTAAGTATATATCATAATGAAACAATGAGAGTAGTGATTAATAAGAGAATATATATGAATTTTTACTGATGAAAAAATATTCGTGTTTCATGAAAATATTTTTTTCCTATTCCTCCATTCGGACTAAATATTGATGAAAAGTGTGATTATGTCTTTCCTAGAAATAAAATATACACATAATTATTTTTTTATGACATCATAATAAACATAAGAAAAACTTTTTTTTGGTCTTGTATTTCTAAAAATAACTAAATAGTCCGTATTACAAATGACTCCTAAGAGTATTAGTTAAAAAATGCTAAAATTTAGAATGCAGTGATAATATATATTTTTATACATTCTTCTAATCACAAATTATTAAATATGATAAGTTTATTAACTTTTATTATAAATAATTAAAAAGTTATATGTAAAATAATTTTTATTTGTTTGAGAGTACATACATATTAAGCACAATATTTATTACATGAAAACAGTAAATAATATCTCTTTAAGTAATTAAAAGTATTATTCAATAAAAACTATTAAATAGGAGTAGTTAATCGTTTGACTTAATAGCATCATCTTTTAATTAATTATTATTATTATTATTTGGTGAATTTATTGTAACTGATCTGAAACTGATGAAATGAGTTGAAAGCTACACATGCAAGGTTCCTGCAATAAGTAACAAGGAAAAAACGGTTCTTCCGCTCTTGTAATTAATAAACGGAGGGAATAGAATAGGTGCCTTGGAATCACAGTGGAATTTTAACAAAGAATCAACATAGCAGGGTGTTTTTCCTTATTTGGCACACAGAGGGACATCCAACTCCAAGTGCTGCAAACAAAATTTACCCTTGTGTGCAACAAACAAGTAAAAGTGGTGGGGTGAGTTTCACGTGCTCATCTTGTGGGGCTCTTCCCCAAAATGATACCAGCCTATTTTAGATAGATCGTAGGCACATCTCAGGTTTTTAAAAGACAATTCAAACCCTCCACTTGTGGTGTAGTGTGGTGAGACTTCACTTTATTTTTTTTCCAATTCCCTTCACTCCTAAACTTTTTTTTAGGAGGGAAGGGAGGGGCAATGGAGATGCACACACAACCTCATAAGAAACACCATTTTGGTGTACAACATTGTTGTCTTATTAGCCTCTTCATCTTCACCTTCTTCACTACTACAACCACCCAAGCTTTTGATTATGCTGATGCCCTTTCAAAGAGTCTTCTCTACTTTGAAGCACAACGCTCTGGGAGGATACCTTACAATCAGCGTGTCACTTGGCGTGACCATTCTGGCCTCACTGATGGCCTAGAAGAAGGGGTAGGTCCAAATTCTCAATAATACCCACATGACACAACTCTTCAAATTCTTGTCTTTTACTCTCTTGGTACGCCAATTCCCTTTCAAAATCAAAACTTTTTTTTTCCCTTTCTTTTTGGTTTGTGTAGGTGGACTTGGTGGGAGGATACTATGATGCAGGGGATCATGTGAAATTTGGTTTACCAATGGCATTCACCATCACAATGCTCTCATGGAGTGCCATAGAGTATAGGCAACAAATTGAAGATGCAGGTGAACTAGAACACACAATGGAGGCAATCAAATGGGGCACTGATTATTTCATCAAAGCTCACACTAGCCCAAATGTCCTATGGGCTGAGGTACAAACTAATTCAAGAAATTTAAGAGTTTTGATGTGTCCAAATTCATTCCACTATTAGTATTGAATTAAAAAAATGTTGCATTATTCGTTATTGTTGGTTGAAGAGATTGAACTTAGAGACAGTGGTTGAAGAGATTGAACGGAAATGGAATTCTCAAATTAATGATATACTTTTTTGTTTGCTTTTCAGGTGGGTGATGGTGACACTGACCATTATTGTTGGCAACGGCCAGAGGACATGACAACTTCACGGCGAGCATTTAAGATAGACGAGAATAACCCTGGTTCAGATCTGGCCGGAGAGACTGCAGCAGCCATGGCAGCTGCTTCCATTCTGTTCAGGAAAACAAACCCACATTACTCTCACTTGCTTCTACATCATGCCCTGCAGGTGAGTGATTTTGTGTTTATGTGCTAATTAAAAGTGTGATTGATTGTGCTTTTTTTTATTGGCTTTGACTAGTGCCATGATTAATAATTGTTGCAGCAACTTTTGTGTAACAATCACAATTTCAAAACTAATAAAGGGTATGCGAAATTAAGGTTTATTAATGGTCTTTGCTAATCAATGTCCTAACATATTGATTAAGAAATTAATAAATAGAAAATTTTTAAATTACGATTATACTAGTAGAGATCACAATTGAATGGACTACTGTCACACTTTCTAATGTTTTTTTTTATTCTTTAATGCTGTCTTGTCTTTAGGACATTTATTATAATTTTTTGAAGAAATATTATTGGAATGAAAACATTTATTGTGTGTTTTTATAGTTGTTTGAGTTCGGGGACAAGTATAGGGGAAATTATGATGCTAGTGTCGGAGTGGTAAAGAGCTACTATGCGTCGGTGAGTGGATACATGGATGAGTTGCTGTGGGCTGCCACGTGGCTGTACAAGGCCACCGACAACAAAATGTATCTTCAGTACGTTATTTCCAATGCTCATACCTTTGGTGGGACTGGTTGGTCCATTTCAGAATTCATCTGGGATGTTAAGTATGCTGGCCTTCAACTCATGGTCTCTAAGGTAAAGTTCTCTTCAAATTTTTTTCATCACAAATGTTACTTTATTAATTTTATTAAAAATATCAAGTTAAGAAATTCAAACTTGCAATCTCTGGTACCCTCCCATCACTACACTCTCTTATGCTAATAACATTTTGTTCCTAACAATGGCCTTCAAAGAGCTCAAGCCTTAAATATAGTAGGATCCTTTAGTGTGTTTTCGTTTTATTTGGGTTTCATTTTTTCAAACTTTGGGTTATTTTCCCATGTGAGTGGCTCTTTAATATCTGTCCAACTTTATCTAGATTTTGCTTTTCTAACCTGAAAATGATGGTGGGTTAAATCTTTTGGTACTTTATTTTTAAAGGTCATTCGTGGAGTATGCACGAATTAAGGTATATTAATATAGTAGTATTATCTAGGGGTATTAAAGACATAAAAACTAAAAAGTGTACCCCAAGCACATTGCCATGTGCTATTAGTGCTTTAGCTTTGCAACACAGTGCAATTAAAGTGGGTATGGCTTATGGTTGAGCCGAATGTTAGAGACGTGAAGTACATAGAGCCTTAAACACCTCAGTACACTCCCCCTCCTTTTTTCCCCTTTTAATAAATAATTTGTAAATAAGTTATGAGGTAGGGCATCCTTTCGTCGGCTAACATTTTTAGAAACTAATTTAATTTAGGTCACTATTTATTTTGTAGGAATTAATCACATGTTAAAAATGGAAGAAAAAAAGATAGAATTTTAAAGTGTTTCACATTTCACATTTACACTGTACGGAGTTTGATTTGGAGAGAGAAGAAGAATGATTATGGATAGGATGAGCGAGCATGAAATCTATAAGAAGTCATGATTTACTTTGATTCAAATGTCAACAAGCAATTAGTGGTTGAATAATAGTAGTAATAATTTACATAATATTTGGTAGTTAATGATTATGCACCTGCCACTAGTATTGTCAACACTAAGAATAAATTGAGTCGAATCATACAAATCAAGAACTACAAAATTCTCATATGTCTGCTTATCAGAGTAAGAGTAGCAATTATTTGTAATCTAACTATAGTTTCATCCTTTTTTGCAGTTATTAAGCGAAGAAAAACACAAGAAGCATAGGGATATACTTGAACAATACAAATCAAAAGCAGAGTACTATATTTGTTCATGTCTCAACAAAAACAATGATAGCAATAACGTGGAACGTACCCCAGCTGGATTAATCTATGTCCGGCAGTGGAACAACATGCAGTACGTTTCAACAGCAGCATTTTTGCTCTCAATATACTCTGATTTCCTTCAAAGCACAAATCAAAAGCTCAATTGCCATGGGGGCACAGTGGACCATGAAGAAATTCTTAATTTTGCTAAGTCACAGGCTGATTACATTTTGGGGTCCAACCCAATGAACATGAGCTATTTAGTTGGGTATGGCCCTAACTACCCTAAAAGGGTGCACCATAGAGGGGCATCCATTGTGTCATACAAAAAGAATAAAGGGTTCATAGGGTGCACTCAAGGGTATGATAATTGGTATGGTAGCCAGGCACCTAATCCTAATGTTCTGGTTGGGGCTTTGGTTGGAGGGCCTGATGGGAAAGACAATTTTGAGGACAGAAGGAACAATTTTATGCAGACTGAGGCGTGCACATATAATACTGCCCCATTAGTTGGTGTTTTTGCAAAGTTCTTGCATATAGAAAACCAAAAACTGGTTCATGATTGTAATTCACATTTGGTTGCCTCCTTCAAATGATATAGTCCTTCAAATAATATAGTGAATTAATACAGTATATGTTTCTCATAAGCCAAAAGCCAAGTATTTTTCAATAGTTTTTTTTATGTCCTTGGTGAGTGATTTATGGTTTGGCTGAAATTTTCTGGCCTCAAATGTACTACTTCAAATATAAACAAATATATCCATTCAGATTAATGATATCAACTTCATTTGATGATTACACCTTTTTTGGATGATTACATCCCCATTGAACAAATAAACGTTACCAATTTTAAATTATGACAAACTTCAAGTGCAAATTTGAATTTTTCATGGCTTAATCAATTATGCAGTTGCTCCCCTTAACAAGTACTTCTTGTCCTATTTGGTTTTCTTATTTATCTCTCCCTCAATTTAAGCATTCTTGATTTTGTTGTAACTTCATCAACAATTATAACTTTAACCATCCGAAGTTATATCAGAAATATATAGAATCATATGTGAAAGGAAATACTTATTTATTAGATGCAGAATCATACATATAAGCATGCATAAACATAATTGATTACTATTTCTCCTATTTGCTACTCCTAATCTACTTCTAGTTTTCATAAAAAAGAGGGTTCCTAGAAGACTAGCCCTGTGGGGAATAGCCAGAGGAGCTGCTAGTGAAGTGGATCCATGAAAATGTAGGGACTCATAGGAGGATGAGGGAAAAGGGTTCTGCATTAGGAGCAATAGTTGGTAAGACTGTATTGTAAGAATTTGCTCTCTCTATCCTGATGGAATTTTTCTTGAGAAAGAGCTTCTTCTAGTCCTTCATGATTATACCTTCCCTGGCAGTATTTGGTTCTTTTATCCTTCTACTACACGTTGCCAACAACAGGTATAATCACGATTAAAAGAGGTAAGAACCTAGTGAATAGTTGAAAGTGACCTCTCCTACTTTCAATAATATATCCAAAAATCTTGCTGGGCCATTCATCTTCTTGGAAGACCAAAACATGCAACGTTCCCAAAAATGAGTCCAGAATCTGACCATTACTTGAACGCCAAGAATCAGGGATGTCTGCTACTATTGACACAGCTGAACAATGGATGAAGGCACTTCTCTTATTGCAGTTCCACCAACATCAAGCTCCTCCAAAGTCTCATTCTCGTTCAAATTCTCTGGCAGCCTAGAAAATTTTGAGCAGCCAGAAATGTTGAGACTTCTCAGTGACTTGGAATTCCAAATAAAGCAGGGAAGGCAGACAATGCTTCTACAATTCCTTTAAATTCAGAACAGCTAGAACAATCAACCAAACGAGCGAGTCAGGAAGTTTTTGAGATAATTGTACCCTCCAAGTCAAGAACTGAAAGATTAATCATATTTTCTCCAAACTCAGAAAGTTTTCTGATTTTTTAGCACCCGGAAAGGACAAAATCTTCAAGGAGTTCATTTCTAGTTTCCTTGGAAGGGTTTTAAGATTTTTTCTATGTTTCAAATTCAACACAACTAGCCTTTTGTGCTGTGCAATTGACGGATGAATCTCAGTAAGACTGATGCAACATCTAAGACATAATCTTTCAAGATTCGGCATCCCAATAAATTCTGGAGTTTTGATCAGATCTTTGGACTGACTAAAGATCAACGGACTTTATCTTGTTTAAAAACTGGTCAAGTGAATTAAAGAAAGTGGAAAAGTATGAGCAGCATGAAAATTTCATTTTATATATATATATATATATGAGGAAGAAACAAATTATACTATTCACTAAATTTGAAAATTATTATATTATTTTATAATTTTAAATTGAATAATGTTTTTTTAAAATTCACCATTAGATTAAAAGTTTTTTTTTACATAAATCACATATATAAAATTTCATATTAATTCAAAATCATTTATCATCTCTTTTATATAAAGTAAAATCAATGTAATATAAACATTTTAAAATATACTAAAATTTATATAATTTAATTATCTTGTTCTTTGTTTTAAAATTTGTGAGTATATTGTTTCATCTTCTTTGAACAATTTCTTAATGCAACTCTCTTGTTCTAAATGCACTTCACTTTATGTGATTTGTATTTTTGTCTCCCTCAAAATTACATTTTTTTGGAAACCAAGTTGTAGAAAGTGTTAAAATTTTAACACTTATGCTAAAATTACACCCTTGTCTTTGCTTTTAAAAAAGTAGTTTTCGAAAAGTGTAATAATATTTCCGAGAACTACTTTTCAAAAGCAAAAATAGGAGTTGTATGGATCTATGAAAGAAAGACACAAATGAACTCTTCAAACGCTGTCGTCTTTGAGTTTGTCCTCTACACTCTCACAAAACATTTCCCCTACATGTTCCTTACAATTTAGGAACTTTGAGATAATGGTGTTTAGTAAGTCCTACTTCATGTCTCTCTAGACAAATTTACACAACTCCTATTTTTGTTTTCGAAAAGTAAATTCCAGAAAATGTTATAACATTTTTAGAAAGCAGTTTCTGAAAAGTAATTTTCGTAAGTCTTAAAATGTTAGGCACTTTTCAGAATTTGGTTTTGAGAAAGAAAAAAATAAAGGAAGTACATTTAGCAAATATGAAAGTGCATTAAGTGAATTTCCTTGGTTTTGGTATTTGATAACGAGGAGAATCATGGTTGACAAGCATTGCCAAAATTTTGTCCCTCTTAAACAAATATGTATAAAAATTGATAATATCAAAGTACTGTAAAAGATGTTTCATGTTGAACAGAAAATGCACGAATCGCATGATTGAATAATTATTTAAACAAGGTAAATCGTATTCAAAATTATTATTCGTGCCTTTTACAAAATCATTTGAAAAAAAATGCCTGGCCCTTCCTCTTCCTCTAATCCAAATTATCTGTTCTTGCTCAACTTTTCACAAATTAAATCCAAATTCAAATCTATCCAAAACTCCACTCAGTTGCTTTTCTCAATCAATAAAAAAGCAAATGAACAAAAGATGCTCTCAGTTATGGAGGCTAGTGCTATTAGAGATAAGCAATTCTGCGTGGTAAGTGTTGAAAGTGATAACATTGGATTTGTTTCATTGCACAATATCCAGATTTCCCGTCTTTGAGGTATGCTTTTGGAGGGCATAGGATAAATGGGTTCCATGTTTGGTCAGTGGTCAACTACAGTCAACACAAACTTCATTGCTATTTGCTTCATGGATTCGGCTTTTCCAATGGATAGACCTCAATATTATAAATACTTTACTAACATAGATTATTTTATCACATTATTACCATCATTTATCATATTATATTTTTTTTCTTTTCTCATTTATCAATAATATGAGAGTATACGTGTATTATCTTTCTTCTTTTGAATATATATATTATTGAGATCAGTTTAGTTCTGTTAGTTAAATAATATATATATTAATTATTATACATTTTTTTAGATTCTCAAATTTAATTCTTTTATACACGCATTAGCCTTGATTTATTATTTAAGCACATTAATAAATCTTCAATTAAAAAATACTTTAAGTTTTATGCACATTACAATTTTAATCAATAAATTAAAATATCACTTAAAATATATTTTTTAAATTAATTATTTTAAAAATTAATAAAATTATTATAAGTAATATATATGATAAATAATAACATATGATTATATGATTGTATAACAGTATTATACTGTTAAGGCATCAGTTAAAAGTTATATACATTTATTAAAATATTAACTTAATTTTTTTATTGACATTATGTTAATTCGACTAAAACTAAACTTAATAATTTTAAGTAATGTCTCAAATTTAAATTTTGTAGTTAAGGAGGGAGACTTCACAAGAAAAGCTTAGTTGTCGATTATATGTTTATTAATAAAAAATAATCATCGATAAAATTAAAAAATATATTACATCTATAATATAGTTTAAAAAATAAAAATTGTATTTTTGTCTCTCTTAGTTTATAAAATTCTTGGTGTTGGTGTTATTAGTTTCTGTAGTTCACCATAAAATATTTTGATCTTGATTTTTTTTTTTAAAGTGTTTATACGCCCTCAAAATACAGGCCACATAGGAAACAATATTAACAATGTTTTTCTTCCGGAACTAAATATACTTATTGTTTAAACTTTAGGAACCAAAACTTTTGATAGTGAAGTACAGTGGCTAAACACAAAGAATGTTATATACAAAGTAAAAAGTTTCTAATAATAACTTAATTATTTCCAAACTAATATTATTTTTACAGAAAAAGTATTGAATTGGGACGATCATTTGCAGCAAAAAGAAGCTTTTTTGTCTTCAAAAAATTAAGTATATTTATTTCCAGATTTGAAAATGTTTCCTAATGAAACTTTCGTTGAATTCTCTTTATTTTTATTTTATTGGAAAGTGTATAAAAAGAGAGGAAAGAAATGCATTATATAACAACCGAAAGTTTCATGTTGTGTCTGCCATTGGTCTCAAATGCTAAGAAAGTTCCCTTTTTATGATCTCTGAGAAAGAATTGGATTCGAAGTTGTGGTTTTTGCGCAAATGGGTATCGATCAACGTCGGTGGCGGTGGTGGAACGCCGTCGTTTTTATCGGAATGGTCGGCGTTACCGGTTCCAACAGCCAGGAGAAGCAGAAACAAGTGGTGTCTCGAATTGCCTTTGGATCATGCTCCAACCAGAGCGCTCCTCAGGTTCCAAAAAAGATTCTATTTTGTTATGCTTTTTTTTCTATTTTAATTCTTCTTCTTTTTATCCTAGTTCTGTTTTGTTTTGTCTTGTCTTTGTTTTATTTTTTTCCCCATGTTGCAGTGTCGTGTAATGGAACTTGTATGCTAATGATTCTGTTTCTTTGTTTCAACCATGATGTCCCAATTCTTGTACCAGCATGCTGTTGCAGTCCCAATGTTACGTCAGCTTTAAGCAAACTGCAGTTCTGTTGTACGCATCTTAAAAAGAAAACAAACAACAATAATGCTGTAAAAAAGGTGTCTTGTGGATAAATGGTATAATTTTCTGTAAACAAAATAAATTTGATTAATTTTATGTAACAAGTAACAAACCAACCGTTTCTGTTTATAATTTTCCGTGGATTCTGGAGCCTGTTCCCTGTTTATAAGAATTGTAGGTGGAAATGGTTATGCATAATATAATTTTTTCAAGAGTGAGATGCATGTGAAATTCCGTTTTTAGAAGAAATCAAAATTCATTATGCAGTAGACAACTTCAATTCCTGGTGTATTTCACACTTTTACTACTAAAATCATTCATGTTGAACTGAAACTAAACAACTGTTTATCTTACGTTGTACTATGTACTATGCTACTGTATGGTCTTTTATAGTATTTCTTAATCAAGCCATCTTAATTGTGTTGCATCTAGAACTAAATTCAAGAAATCTCAGAGCTAGCTGAGAGGAGTTAAGCTTGGTATTTTTTGGTTGTAGTTTGGGTTTGCAATCTTACATTGGTTTCTTGTTTGACTGCTTTAGGCTAAAAACCTCTTCCCTGGCACAAGCTCAATACTTGTTATTATTTAGGCTTTTAATTGCTATGATTGCAGCCTTGCAGGATATTATTCACTTTTTTTTTGTCAGCTCATATATATGTGTATGCTGAGTGTTGTGTTTTTTTGCCAGCCCATTTGGGATGCAGTGGTTGACTTCCATCCCCAAGTTTTTATATGGCTGGGAGATAACATTTATGGAGACTTCAAACGCCCTTTCAAAATATTTGGACAGGAAAGGACTGTTGGGCCGTGGAAGAATGTTCCACGATTTGTTCCTTCCTCTGAGCAAGAAATGAAGACTAGATATGAAAAAGCTAAGTCTAATCCTGGCTATGCTCGACTTCAACAGAATGCTGAGGTGCTTTATTCTAAGCTTTTCTACTTGATTTTGCTATCTAGTAGATATTCTCATTGAAAACATAACATTGTTCAAATTTCTGAGTACTAAAATAGTGACTATTCTTATCAATTCTTTTGGCCTGACTTTCACATTTGGTGTGTTAATAGGTTATTGGTACATGGGATGATCATGATTATGGATTAAATGATGCAGGGAAAGAATTTCATGGCAAAATAACCAACCAAAAGTTGCTTCTTGATTTCTTGGACGAACCTCAAGATAGCCCACGGTAGGTGGATAATATCCTTTGCTGCTTTATCATGTTGGGCGTATCTGTATTCTACAGCTTGGGTGATTTGATTTACATTCTTTTAAGAATACTAGTATATAATTGAATCGTTCTCTTAATTTCGGGGTTTTTTTTCCAATATTATGAGACATATAATTGTATTGGCTGTGGAACCTCAGTTTTTTTTTCCTGGAGACTGAAGACATGTTTACGCGTCTGGCTAATATACGTGTTCACCCATTAATAGATTTTAATGGCAGCAGTTGCAGACTTAGATTTTAGATACTTACCCTAGCTTCTCATTTCAGGCGGAAACAGGCTGGTGTATATGCCTCATATATGTATGGTCCTGTAGGTAGAGATATCAAGGTATTGATCAAATAAAATAATCTACTTTATTAAATTCATAAAATTCTTTCACAATTATTGTGCTGTGGTAGGATGTAACCATTACATGATCGTCTTAAATGTCTTTTGATGTTAAAGAACTCATCTTGTTTTTGTCAATAATAAGACTTGAGAGTTGCTTTTAAATTGTGTTTTAACTTTTAAGCATGAATCTTGTACTAATATTTGCTTTTACTGTGGATTGGGGTAAACTATTCAGATTGTCCTCTTAGATACCAGATATCACAGAGACCCTGTAGGAAGTGATGGAACCATTTTGGGGAATTCACAATGGTTGTGGTTGGAGAAAGAGCTCAAGGGTCCACCAACAGCTCTTACCATAATTGGATCTTCTATTCAGGTACAGCAATTAGGTATCATTGTTATAATCCCAGAGATTAATAAGAATTATTCACAATGCTAAACATGATACATATTATTACACCTTCATCTTTATGAGTTTTGGCTACATTATCAATTATTATGCCTATATTCTTCACACTGTACATCTAAATTTGACTGGGAGTAATTGTTTTATTGATTTAGAATGTGGCTTTCCACATTCTAATAGCTTTAGGCGCTTTTCTCATGAAAATCTTGCTGAACTCAATATATAATTCAGTTTTGTGCTTGAATTGTTGCACCTTGGAATATTGAGATATGTTTTTATGTTGTTAATATGAAATCATTTCTATATTCTTTTTTCTCTGTCAGGTTATATCAAATCTTTCAGCAACCATTCGTCCATTGTTTGCAATGGAATCATGGGCTCGTTTTCCAAAGGAAAGAGATCGCCTTTTTAAATTAATCGCTGATAGTAAGGTAACAACTTTCAGTACATTCCTTTTCTATGTTTTACATTGATGTTGTTAAAGGGACTTACATTGGTGTCATTTACGTAGCTGGAGTGAGGACTCATTTCACTTCTTATTAGTCTTTTCTATGCAGAGGGCTGGAGTATTTTTTATTAGTGGAGATGTTCACTTTGGAGAAATCACGAGATATGATTGTGCTTTGGACTATCCACTATATGATTTAACCTCAAGTGGAGTTACACAATCAGTTGAGGAGGTTGTCCCACATTTCTTGCGTTCTTTTGTGAGATTTGTGGCATGGTTGACCCCATCTACAATGAGAGTTAAGGACCAAAACTGCAGATACAAATCTTGTATTTATGGTATACTTTTCTTCCTTATTTTTGGGTAAGAATATTTACTGTATATTGGTTTTCATGTTTTTGATGTTTCAATTGTGGGCTTTCATTAGGTCAGACAAACTTTGGAACTATTGAAATAGATTGGGACTCTCACCCAGTGACTCTGAAATTCAAAGTCAGGGACAAGGATAGCATCATGGTTACAGGTGTTGATGTTTCATTAATGGAATTACAACCATCAAATTCAGAGGTTTTAGACAGAGCAAAAACAGAACATAATAATTCAAAACATTGCACTCTTGAAGTTAGTCTGCCATGGATTGTAAGACATCGCCTGGCGATCTTGTTTTTTTCCGCCTTATTTGGTAAGTTACTTCTAAGTTCCACTTGCTAGTGATCCTTTGTGTGTGCGTGCACATGCACATTATTTACCTTGGATGTCACTCCTTCGAAGTTTCCATGCATAGTATGGTTAAAACTGAACTGTTTCCGTGTTTTTGCTAATTTGCCTACTATCATTTGGTTTCAAGGGATATTTTTCATTTTTTTTTTTTTTTTGCTGCAGTGTTGCTTGTTGTATTCGTAGTGCTAGTTTACACTTGCTTCAGATTTTGCCGACTTGAAAGCTGCAAAAGAAAGCACGATTGATACAGGTAGATTCGTACAGAGTCACCAAAAGGGAACATGTGTTATTACTTATTATCTCTTCTTCTTTGTAGATTTAACATCAGTGGTTATAGGCCAATAAGATGTATAAATTATTCTTGTACTGTTTCCACTAATCAATCCTTCATCAATAAGTACACTTAGAAGTTGTTGTTTTTTGAAAGAAAATTGGTGGTTGAGCCATTAGATATGATGCATATAATGCCATGGTGGAATTCAGTAGCTTTAGGTGCTGCTTCATGTGATTAATTTGTTAGTATTTCATAAGTTTGTGGTCGATTATTTTGAAACTTGGATTTGCAAATTTGGTGTGCACTTTGACAGACATGATACATCAAGGGATACAAAAGAAAAAGAAAGTTCCAAATGAATTAATTGAGGTATCTTATAGGAAAAGACATGTAATTGGCAGCGCTGCCTCAAAGTTCAAACTCAAGTCTATGGTAAGAAAAAGAGAAATATGTTGAGGCAATGGAAAATAAAAACAAAAATTAAGCGTGGTTGAAATTGTTTAACTTGCTATTTATAGTTTTTGAAATTTTAACTTCATAGCCAAAAAAAAATATTCAACGGATTAATCTGTATAATAATAATAAAATTTCTATGACCAAAGTTACTAAATTGTATATATACTTTCTGGTTTAGCCGTGCAAACTAAAAACTCCTGATAGAAGTCAACAAAGTCTATCATATGCAACTTCCTCTCTCTTTCCTCGGTGGGTTCATTATTCATGTTCAATTGTTCATTATCAGTTGCATGCACAATGTGTTTTGAGATATTCTTGTTGTGGTCAATGAACAATTGGCACATCATTATTTAAAATTTAAAATATAAAATAATTGTGATATAAAAATTTAAATATATGATGCAAATTTTTCTTAGCGTTTAGCTTTTGTCTTTTCATTGAAGTCAACGTATCTTATACTGTCCAAAACAACAATGCGTTAGCTTTATTTGTAAAAAAACACACACACACACACACGAGAAGAGTAGAGTATACACCAGCCCAAAACATACCACTGTTATAGGTCTGTACACTATTTTCTTATGACATCTCTACTTCATATTTTCATAACACTTTTTCTTTGTGTTATTACCCTACTAATTTTATTCTACCTTTTATTTATTTTTTATTTTGTTTCCTTTTTTATTATGAAAAAATGATCATAAGACTGTAAGTAAGAACTATATAACCTATTTTTCTTTGTCTGTGATTTCCATTATTTTACAAGTTAAAAACTAGTAGCGTGATGTAGACGGTACATTGATCCGACCACATAAGCAACAACTCGTGTGTGGCATCCCCTCAAGCCAGGGGAATCTAGCATTTCTCCTCTTATTTTCTCCCAAGTCAAGCTACAATTATCTTCCAGTTCTACATCGTAGCAAAAACGGGTGGAAAATAAAACATAAAAAACAAGTTCATACTTCATACCCTTTTTGAGATTTTTTTTTTAAAATTTTACTTCCAATTTCACCGTAAAGAACAATTATTTAAAGGGAAACGAAATCTAAGTAAAAATACCATGTGCACAGTATTACTAAGGTGGAAAATTTCCAAAACAAAACGTGTTTGACTGGGTAACCACTCACCACTCACCCCATTCCCACCATAAAAAGAAAATATTAAAACTTTGAAACACAGAAAGACGCGTTTCTTTGAAATTTAACACACCCTCCAACCCTTCAAACCAGAAGCATTCATAATTCATAGCAGCCACTGGCACCGCTCTTCATCTTCACCAGCCCAACATGGCCACAATCCAGTGCGCCACAACCACCCTAATACTGTTACTCCTCCTCCTCCTCATCATACCAAGATCCAATTCCCAACAAGAGTACGTAAACAACAAGCAACTAGACTGCAACAACGAATACAACTCCACAAAGGGTAACCTCTGCAACAGTCTCCCGTCATGCACCTCCTACCTCACCTTCAAGTCCTCCCCGCCGGAATACACCACCCCCGCCGCCATCTCCTTCCTCCTCAACTCCACTCCGGCCCTCATCGCCGCCGCCAACAACATCACCGACGTCCAGACCCTCCCGGCCGACACCCTCGTCACCGTCCCCGTCAACTGCTCCTGCTCCGGCCCCTACTACCAGCACAACGCCTCCTACACCATCAAAGTCCAAGGCGAAACCTACTTCTCCATCGCCAACAACACCTACCAGGCCCTCACCACGTGTCAGGCCCTCGAGCTTCAAAACACCGTCGGCATGCGCGACCTCCTCAAGGGTCAGAACCTCCACGTGCCTCTCAGGTGCGCGTGTCCCACGCAGAAGCAGCGCGAGGCAGGGTTCAAGTACTTGCTCACTTACTTGGTTTCTCAAGGAGAATCGGTTTCCGCCATTGGAGATATCTTCGGTGTCGACGAACAGAGCATTCTCGACGCCAACGAGCTTTCTACTTCTTCCGTTATTTTCTACTTCACGCCGATTTCGGTTCCTTTGAAAACAGAGCCACCGGTTACAATACCGAGAGCAGCGATTCCCCCGGAGGATTCCCCGTCGCCGCCGCTGCCGCCTGCTCCGGCGGGGGACGGAGATTCCGACTCTTCCAAGAAATGGGTCATTGTCGGAATCGTGGTTGGGGTTGTTGTGTTGCTTATTTTAGGTGCTGCTCTGTTTTACCTCTGTTTCTATCGGCGGCGGCGGCGGGTGGAACACCCTCCGCCGCCGCCTTCAGCGAAGGCTTTCTCGGGCTCTACCACCACGAAGGCGACTATTCCGACGACGCAGTCGTGGTCTCTTTCCTCGGAAGGGGTTCGTTACGCGATTGAATCGTTGAGTGTGTACAAGTTCGAGGAGTTGCAGAAGGCTACGGGGTTCTTCGGCGAAGAGAACAAGATCAAGGGTTCTGTTTATAGGGCTTCTTTCAAGGGTGATTATGCCGCGGTGAAGATTCTCAAAGGTGATGTGTCGGGTGAGATTAACCTTCTCAGGAGGATTAACCACTTCAACATTATAAGGTTGTCGGGTTTCTGTGTCTACAAAGGTGACACCTATCTTGTGTACGAGTTCGCGGAGAATGATTCTCTTGAGGATTGGCTTCACAGTGGTAGCAAGAAGTACGAGAATTCTACATCTCTGAGTTGGGTGCAGAGGGTTCATATTGCTCATGATGTTGCTGACGCACTTAACTACCTTCATAACTATACTAGTCCTCCTCACGTACACAAGAATTTGAAGAGTGGGAACGTGCTTTTGGATGGCAATTTTAGGGCTAAAGTTTCGAATTTGGGATTGGCAAGAGCTGTGGAGGATCACGGGGATGATGGGGGGTTTCAATTGACAAGGCATGTGGTGGGGACTCATGGGTACATGGCACCTGAGTACATTGAGAATGGTTTGATTACTCCAAAGATGGATGTTTTTGCGTTTGGGGTTGTGCTTTTGGAGCTTCTTTCGGGGAGAGAAGCTGTTGTTGGTGGAGACCAGAATGGATCTGGGGAGAAGATGCTGTCGGCAACTGTGAATCACGTGCTTGAAGGAGAGAATGTTAGAGAGAAACTTAGAGGTTTCATGGATCCAAATTTGAGAGATGAATATCCCTTGGAACTGGCTTATTCCATGGCCGAACTTGCCAAACTCTGTGTTGCTCGTGACCTCAATGCAAGGCCACAGATTTCTGAAGCTTTCATGATTTTGTCTAAGATTCAATCCTCCACGTTGGATTGGGATCCGTCTGACGAGCTTGAACGGTCTAGATCTGTTGGCCAAATCTCTGATAGCAGCAGATAGATAGATGATGAGCTTGGCATTATGGTATTTCTCAATTGCTTCGATGGAATAAGAGATTCTTTTTTAATCTTGTAACTGCTGAGTTTTCTTTTGGCCTCTTTTTTAATCCTCTACTACAAATTAAAGTCCACACTTACACATGTAAACATGTTATTCTTTAAGAAAAGTAGTGATCCTAAAACTGATATTGCATCATTCGTGAATGATATCAAATGCAATTACTGAAAATAATTCGGCTAGGCCTAGATGCTAGGATTTCAACTTGTATGCTTTCTACTTTTCGTGTACAATTCTTTTGATGTTTTACTTCAGTGTAATGTAATAACCTGTGAAATGAAATAGTGGAAGATGAACTTTAGCCAATATAAAGGTTGCGAGTAAATAATTTACTTTTCTTTTTTTTTTTGTTTATTATTATTGAGCTTTTTGGTGCCAGATGCATCCAGATGCACAACAAAACGTCCTTTTGGGGTTCTGTTCCAACACATGATTCGTGACTTCAATTTTTATTTGTTTGACGTCTACGGAGTTCTGAACTTTTGGCTTTGAATGTCAATTGAGCTTCCAGAAAATTCAGCTTCTCGCCTTCTTTCATTACAAGTTATGTTGTGCTCCAGTCTCGGGCAGAAAAGAAAGGAGAAAAAAAAAATCTCACTGATTGATTTGCTTAAGATGAAATTTCAGACACACCCTCCGAAGATATTTTAATTGTTGAGAGTATGCATAAGCTTTATGGTAATCATAGTTAAATTCAAAGTGTTTTTTAAATGGTTAGATTGATTTCTAATAACCTTGTGCTGACACGAGTTCTTTTAGAACATAAAAAGCAGAGGCAACAATTTGGAAAAATCTAAAGCTGTCTATAAAAATTGAGTATTCCATAAAATAGATTTAGTCCTTTGAACACGTTTTGAATGCAGGTCAAGGCCAAGATGAAATTGCGTCTATAGTTAGATACAAATATAATCTGTTACAACATGAAGACTTTCAGTCAAAGTAAATGAATGTATGCACCTAATTTGACCAAGTAATCAAATACATTATATAAAATATGATTAATCTCAAACTCACTCAAATTGCATGTTTAACTGAATATCCTGTTAATTTCAAAAGCTCCAGCTTCACAATAAACTAACGGCTTAAGTACGTTGCTTTAAAAATATGATATTTTTAATTCTTAATTGAATCATATCACAATATATATATTCTAATACAAAAATTGGTTGTTTAAGAAAAGTAGACAACAAAAACATTTGCAGTCACCGTCAAATCTATTTAGACAACAATATTAGATAAGTATGAAGTTTATCTGTAGATGGATTAAGTAAATAAAATTAGGTGAATAGATCAAAAGTATCTGTATTTATAACTTGGAGAGAGCACCAAAGAATGATCAAAACATGTATACCTCGCCCTAGTCAGAACAACATTTGCTGTGTCTATTGGAAAGAAAACATCACTTTACCACTCATTAGATCTCACAGTGAAGATTATTATAACATCTTCTTCGCCCCCTTTAATCATCACTATATTTAAAATACATGCAATCCTAATTAAAGAACAAATTAGTCACTATAGAAAGGAAGCGAAAAGGCCAAGAAAAAAAAAAGGCACAGCCAGAAGTGCTGCAGTAGAAGGCATCTATATAATCTCATAATCACTTCAAACATTCTTTAAATTTGAATCCTACTTCTGTTCTAGAACACACATGAAACGGGCTTACAGGGGGAGACATTCTGGTAAAATGGTTCTATATTTTGTTATTCTCCTTTTGCGTCAGAAGTAATAATGAAGTTTTAGCATAACTACTGAAGTTATGATGTGAAAAAAGAAATTACCCGTGGACAAGAAGTTATACCATATTCTGATATCTGTAATGGATTAACTTTTAGCAGTATAGTATATAGTCTTTGATAGAAGCTCAGAAAATACAGCCTCAGGTGTTGTTTGTGTCGTACACAACCGAGCTATAATAGTTAAAAAGAAATTCTGCACTGGATATTGAGTGGAATGAGAATCATGTTAAGTTCTGATTCAAACATTGTCTTGGCTGCTAAAGGATCCAAGAACATATGACATATAAGCTTTATGGAGACTAGCAAACTGGATAGGATAGGAATACTTCATCCAATATATAAATAAAAATTACACTAAAACTTAGGCACTGATGTTCGCATTTAGCAGGTGGTTTATTGAAATAGTATATCAAAAAATAGAATAGGACATATTATAAGAGGGGTGGAAAAAGAAAATGGAAGTGAATTTTCATATCGATATTCATTGTCATGTGGATTTCAAAAACTGATGGCAAAATAAACCAAAGGAACAAAGGCAGTTGGGGAGCAGAAAAAAAAAAGGTTGTCAATAATAAAGATTAGGGAATAATCATTAAGAGCTAAGAGTCCAAAATAAAAATTGTGGGTTTATATTCACATTTTTAATTAGAATCAGAACTTGGAGGTTTGAATAAAAAAAATCTATTTGCCTAAAAAATGTTATACACCTACCAATAACTGAAGATAATGGAATATATTAGATGCATTTTGATAGATATAAAACAAATTATTGCAGATAGAAAATAAACAGAAGACACCAACGTATTTCTCATACAAGTGCTTTGTATTTATTTTTATCAGCAAAAAAGGTATTATATTATATTAATAAAAACAGGTATAAGTGCTTAGTATGATGCAATGGTGCATCATATCAAGACCAGGAGTAGTTCCATTAGATATGGGGATGGCCATTCAAGCTGGTTATCGGCTAAGTCTAGACAATAAATTAAGATTATGAGAAGCAATGTATGAAAATTGAAAATCAGATGCAGGAGTGAAGATATTAAGAAATAGAGTCAGCATAAAGTCTGAAAAACAAACAACCTTCAAATTCCATTTGCTTATTCCAAGCCTATCATCAGGATCTCATGAAAAGGCACTGCCCTCAACATTGACTCTATACTCAAGTCGACTGTTTCCTTCTCTCCATGAGCCATCTCATGCCAGAACTCCTTTTCCAAGAATGAAGAAGGAAGACCTTCAGAACAGTGAAATCTACTGATAAAAGCCTTGTGTAAAATAACCTCAAATTCATGATATGTATATTTTCAGGTAGATAGAATAACAACCAACAATAATTTTATTTGCATAAGTTACGTAGTATAAAGGCCTAAAAGCATGATATTAATTTACCTGCATCTCATTGTCATTGAAAATATTAATATATCCTTTCATTCCATTTAGATTTTAGATAGTCAAAGAGGCTGTACATTTGGTTCAAACTTGAAATATTTTTTCTCTTTTATTGAGACAAAGCAGCTAGATTAGAGGCTGCAATTGGAGAAACAATTTTTCATATACCTGAAATAAACTATTAGAAAGGCTATTTAACTCAACTGAGGAGGAAGGCAGTTGATGATGGAGCAAATGTGGTTGGATACTTCATGCCATTGATTGTTAACTTCAAATGTGAAAATTCAGAATGCAGAAGACTCAAATCCTAAGTTGATACCCAATTTAACAAACAACAAAGAATTTCTTGTCTTTATTTGATCAAACCACCCCAAAACATCACTCCAATATGCAAACAAACTCGGCAGCTTTGGTGCAATTTGAGTTTCTTCTTCTTCTTCTTAAGATTTTTTATCCTACCCAATATGCAAACAAACTTGTATTTTCCCTTCGATCTTTTTTCTTTTAACAGAATTTATTTTACCTCCTTATGGTCGCAAGAAGTATATTAAAACCACGGCAATTAGTTATTAATAATATTTTTAAAAGTAAATAATCTATACATCAAACTTTTTACGCTAACCATTCATAGAAACTAATTAAACTCTATATAATTTAATAACTCTTTTATCCTTAACTTTTGAATCCTCGAGCAAAAACCTACACTTGTGTTGTACTTAGGCCAACCATGAGCCAAAATATACCCGAGTCTGGGTTTGATCCCCGAAGAATGTATACCGAGGGACTTTAAGTTTGGTCAATGTTTTAAGAATTGGACTGGTGAACGAACCAGCTCGGACACTAGGTTAATAAGTCTTTGGTCGAATAGAAGCCTTACCCATTAAACCGATTTAATATGATATATATTAAAAAAATTATAATTAAGTAATTAATATAATTTAATCATTCAATACTCTAAATTTAAAATGATTGTTATTATAAAGTATCCAATATTCCAAATAACAATCAATATTCATGTCAATACAAGTTTATAAATAAGTTTCAAACACAAATAAACATTCAATGTCTTACAAATAAACATTAAAAAATAAGATAAAAAGTTTATAATTTTGTTTTAAAAAAACACTCAATTCAACCAAAGATATTTTTGGGTCAATATTCATTCAATTCAATCAAAGATCCATCCTGATTTTGATGCATTTTTTATTCTTTTAGTAAATTAAACTGTTATGATCATTATGTTCTAGTCGGACCAACTTATCCAATTCTTAAAACACTAAGTGTGATTATATTTTAGATTGAAAGATTAATTTCATAGCCGACTCAAAAAGATAGAAAAACTTGTAAAAATAATTTGGGATCCCACCAATGAACCAAACACCCTAATTAAAATGGTTGGAAAAAAAAATCAATGAACACATGCGCATGCATGCTGAAGTGTCCTCTAGTTCCTTATGTGTTATTCTATAAATTTGACATGACATTCCCATTTCCCACCAATGTATCATTCAAGTTCAGTCGATTCCTATTACACGTTTTGGCTGTGGTAATATCTATAAGTTAAGACAAGAAAACTATACCTTTTTTAATTGAATATGGGTCATGTGTGTAGTGTACGTACGTGTTGCTCGATTCATATACCTCTCAATACAGTGTTGATGAAAATGAAAAGACAAGCTCTTATCATCATTGTCTGATATAGGAGCGCAGATAAGACAAGTTCTTATCTGTTGTGTCACAAAATTCACTGGCCCTTCTTGAGCAATATTGAAAGTGACAAATGTACGAAACATTCAAATTAAGGGATCGACATAGATACAGCTTTAGTAAGTGTGTTCGTTCATGCAAGAGCTTAGATTTAATATTCATCTACAGTCCACACACTGTGACAAGTAGCAGGAGCTAATTGTTACACGCACCCCATGAGATTCGCTGATGCACCATGCACCTTTCTTGCCAAATATTCTCTCTGCCAAAGTTGGGGGAAGTTTGAGTTTAATTTTTGAGAAGATAAAAGTAAATGTTAAATACATGAATTGATTTTTGAATAATTATTAGAAATTTATTTACTAACATGTTATCATCAAACACACAATAAAAAATCATAGTTTTTTTTTTATATAAAAGATAATGGATGACAAGAGAACAAAGAAGAGGCTAAGCTAGGAACAATTGGTTCCAGTCTTTTGTCTTAAAAAAAAAAAGACCAGAGAGAAAAGAGAGCAAAGAGTGGTTCATTTTTTAAAGAAGCAAGATGTAGTCAAATAATTAATTTTCTTCTGGTTAGTTGGAATTCAATTAAAGTCAAGGATAATAATAATAATAATAATAATAATAATAATAATAATAATAATAATAATAATAATAATAATAATAATAATAATAATAATAATTAGAGTTTTGTTTTTAAAATCATCAAATTTAAGGTTAGAGTTTGTTGCCTCGAACTAGGGTCAAGGTAGGCTCCCAAATTTTGTTACATCACCTATGTGATACTTACAAGTAATAGATTAATGATATATCTTTACATTTGTTTCATTTTAATCTACATCATGTATTAATCACGGATTGATACCAAAGGTGGGGGCTAACTCACTTTGGTACGCAAAGTACTTTCAAATTTATTTTTAAAAAAAAATTGAAAAGAAAAAGTTTTCATTTTATAAAATAAGGCTAAAAGTTTAAAGGGGGTTCTCAGCCAAAAGAAATAGCAAAGGAAAAAAATTAGGGTTGTGAGTGTACATTGATTTACTAGAAATGTTAGCAACATATTTTTAAATATATTTTTTAGATCATATTTTTTTATAATTAGTTGAAATTTATTATAAATAAAAAAAATATAAGTCTCATTTTTTATTTATGAATAAAATTATAATTTTATAGTTTTTAATAATTTTTAATTAATATTAAAAAATGGTATTTAAAAAAATATTATTAGCACTCCTCTTAATATATTATTTAAATCCTCTTAACATATTATTGTATTACAATGCATTATTAAAGGACATGATCAGTTGGCAGAACAATAATACAGACAACCTTATGCTGCAACTTCTTGATTAGTTACACTTAATCTTGGATTATGCTATGCATACCTTAAAATCTTATAACGATGACAAAATATGTTTCTTTTTGTTTTCTTTCAAAATAACCATGTTGTTGAACATTAAATTTGAACATATTTTTCACTAAGAATTCTTATTAACGAGAGTATATTGTAAGGGATAACTCATTCCATGAAGCTCAACCCTGTTGATTTGCTTTGTTTTATACAAATTACTCCCTATATGCTTAATTTCACATTCTTTTCATGAAAAAAAAATGAGTTTCACATTCTTTTATTAATTGAATTTCAGTCTGTAATTAATTTACTATAAACAATTAGTGGTAAGTTGGTAACTCACTAGGGTAGGCTAACCTAGCATGGAGGGTTTAAATAATTTACACAAAGTCTTGATTAGCGGTATTTTTTAAAAAAGAAAGATAATTCATTTTATCTCATATTAAAATGACCACATAATTTCGCAAAAAGATAAAAAAAAAAATTGGGACTTTAACTTTCTATCATTAAAATATAATATGAAAAAAATCAGAATTATAAACAAGTATTTTTTTTTATCTTGCGCTAAGCATAATGTATGAATTTTGAAAACAGAAAAAGAGCAGAGCATCAACATGCTACAATCTGAATATAACTTTGCTCAAAGTCAAACTACTCATTTCAACAAGTGATGGAAGTGTTCCTTGATGCAGTTTTATGGTGGATTCAAACCATGCTGTAATTAAAGATTTTAAAAAATGAATTTTAAGTTATACATCAGAATAATGAGTGCATGTCTGGGAAAAAGATCTTAAAAAGTAATTTTACTTTCACAGCAACAATTTGTTACTTCTCCATTTCGAACATTAAATTTCATAAATATGCATTGGGATTTACAAAGATATTTTTCCAATTTTTTTCTAAGCATAGCCTAATAATTAGGAAAGCTTTTCAATTGTAGAAATATTTTTACTTATGATAAGTGATATCCACTTAGGACAATGGTTAAGAAAATAAAAGAAAAAATCTATGATTTTAAAATATATTTTCATATGATTTCTAATAATTTTTTTTTAATTTCTTAACTAGTGTTCTAAGTTAGTAAGACCCGTTACTTATTAGTATTTTCAAAATATGCATCCTTTCGACTCTCTTTTTTATAGAATTTTTACTTCCTGTCTGTGTTCTTTCTTTATTTCTTTTTTTCCTTCTCTTTATTATTTTTCTCTTTTAACCTTGCACTAAAGCACTGTATTTTATTAGACTTTTTTTTTTGTCTATGTATCTTATTTTATTTTTATTAGACTTGAACTTTAAATATTTTATTTTTATTAGACTTGAACTTTAAAGAAGAATTTGATTTTAATTTCCACATTGTTCTAGTAGGCAGTAGCATGCATTTTCCATTGTCTGCGAAAATTGCCAATGACAACAGTACCATCACTCACATAGTCACGTGGACATAATCTCATATATATCTACCCATAGTACAATCAACAGTATAATCACTTGCACATTGTTCTAGAAGACTAGAACCATGTATTTCATATTGTGCGAACCTTTCCTTTAACTTTGCCACATAGTACAGAAGAGGGTGTGGTGTTGTAATTGCAGGTTAATTCATAAGGATCATTTTCTCCTTTAAGATATATACATTGAGCATGTTAATTTTAGAAAATGTGTAACGCAATGGATGATGCATTCTCCAAACGCTTCAATTCCTGGCTTCCTGTGTAACAGATAAACCAACAAAGCTTTTCAACTAAAACTAAGTTAAAATTTGCTGATGCAACACAACAAACTCTTAGTGTGTGTTTGGTTTATCATTAGATTGAATGGACATACATTCTCATGCACGTCTTGTGAGAAGTAGGAATTCATAGCTTTTGATTCAACGGCCGTTTGGAAACGGTAAATCAAACACACACTTAATTGTTAGTTCATCATGGTAATTACTTGATAGAGCAAAAGGAGCAGAAGAACATGGATTTGTACACGGTTTTCTTTTTCCAGTTGCTCATTATGACTGTGACTTTGTGATGGCAAATTAGGAGTGCCTATACTGTTCCATCACTTTCACAAGATGTTGTTTTCATTAGGCTAGTACGGTCTTCTGAAGCCACACAACAATAGCCTATAAAACTCCAAAGCAAGCGGACACAAACTTTGCAGTTCAGCATTTCAGGCCACTCATCTTCTCATCAGGTGGACCTATTACAAACTAGTTCCTATCAAACTTGTCCTTGGCAATTGGCATGACATAGTTAACTTTGCATTTGCCCACCACTTTCTATATTTTGCAACTCTTGGAGCTGAAACACTCACACTTCAGCAAAACTCTCCTCAGTTATCCCTCCAACCGAAAGATAAAACATGGTGTTACTTCATTTTCAAGAACCCTTTTGATTGTTCAAAGCTTACTTATATACTTTGTTGATGCCTTAATGATTTTTCATTTTTGCTTTGCTCTTGTGCTATTTTCTAGGTTCTAGTTGCAAGTCATGGCGAGGAGGAAAAAGGGGCAGAAGGCATTGCTACTGTTGATTTTCGAGGTCACCCTGTGGACAAGACAAAAACTGGAGGATGGCTAGCAGCAGGGCTCATCTTAGGTTCATATTCATATCAATCCATAGAAATTTTAGTCATGTTTTCATGGTTGAACCAAAGGGCTCTTTAATTTGGCTCCAACACATACTTTTTTCTTTTATTTTTTTTTATGTAGGTACTGAATTGGCAGAAAGAATATGTGTGATGGGTATAAGCATGAACTTAGTGACCTACTTGGTTGGAGTTTTGAATCTCCCTTCAGCTGATTCTGCCACCATAGTTACCAATGTCATGGGAACTCTCAACCTTCTTGGCCTTCTTGGTGGCTTCATAGCTGATGCTAAACTTGGCAGATACTTAACTGTTGCCATATCTGCAATCATAGCTGCTTTGGTATGTTGAAAAGCTTTGCATATTTAGATATATTCAATACTCAATTCTCTCATTTCTTTTGGCTTTTAAGCACACTAAGGCAACCAATTTCTCCCTTCCCTCTAGGGAAAGCGATTTTCAATTGGAAATAAGTGCAAATAACATAAATTTCGAGTTTAATTTTTATGCACTGTCAATCAATAAGAAACCAGGAAAGAAACCATCATTGATAACACTTGTAAGGTAGATATGGTAAAAGTCAATAAACTTATTATACGATTTGTAATTGGATAACATGTAATAAGTACATACACTATTTACTCTAACATATTACTAGTTTTCTTGTCACTTGTCTCTTGGACCAGGGGGTGTGTTTGTTAACTGTGGCTACTACCATTCCTGGCATGAGGCCTCCTGTATGCAGCAGTGTCAGAAAACAACACCATGAATGCATTCAGGCCAGTGGAAAACAATTGGCTTTGCTATTTGTAGCACTTTACACAGTAGCAGTGGGTGGTGGAGGAATAAAATCCAATGTCTCAGGTTTTGGATCAGATCAGTTTGATACAACAGACCCCAAGGAGGAAAGGAGGATGGTGTTTTTCTTCAACAGGTTCTACTTCTTCATCAGCATAGGGTCCTTGTTCTCTGTGGTGGTGCTGGTGTATGTGCAAGACAACATAGGAAGAGGGTGGGGTTATGGAATTTCAGCAGGGACAATGGTGATTGCTGTTGCTGTTTTGCTTTGTGGCACCCCATTTTATAGATTCAAGAGGCCACAAGGAAGCCCCTTAACTGTTATTTGGAGAGTGCTGTTTTTGGCTTGGAAGAAGAGGAGCCTTCCTAATCCTTCACAACACTCCTTTCTCAATGGTTATCTTGAAGCTAAGGTCCCACATACTCAGAGGTTCAGGTAAATTTTCTGATTTTCTCAAATGTCTGTTTAGTATGCGGGAGTGAGAATAAAAAATGAGTGAAAAAAAAAGTAAAATTTGGTGAGACTCATTTTTATTTTTTATTTTAATTCAAAATTTTTATCTTTTTTATTTCACTCTACCAAACATATTAGTTCTCAAAATTTTTTAAAAAATCTATTTTTTAAAAGTGTAATTTATTAATTATATTAGTCTAAAATTAAGGTGAACATATTATCATAAGTTTATTGATAAAAAGCTATTAACATATGTTTTTTTTATCGGCTTAAATCCAATCCGTATGGTAAAATTATAAAGACAAATATCATACCAATTATGTTTAAAGATTAAAATAACAATAAGTAATTAGGTTTAAAGAAGTAATTTAAATTTTGAGGATTTATTTAAAATTTCTTAATTTTAAGAACTAATATGATAATTTTATACTTCATGTACCAAAATGGTAATTTAGTCTTAATTTATGCTGGATTGTCTTTTGGGTCAATTATTGCACAGAAATTTCAAAAGATTTTCTCATTTTTTTTTGTGGATTACTTTCACGGGATTACTATTTCTATTACTATCTGGGACAACATAAGTGTTTGTATTGTCTATAGAAAAGGACAAAGTTTACGTTTGATTGAACAGTCCGTCAAAAAAGGAATTTTGGAAACGAAAATAAAATAAAATAAAGGCACAGCCTCTGCTGGAATAGTATTTTGCCATTTTTTAAAAAATTAATTATGTAAAGTGATTTTTGCAAACTGTTTAAAAAAAGCAAAAACAAAAAAAGTTTGGTTTGAGAGTATATGGTTCTGACAATGAGCACATATTTTCCTCTTGACCCATCTTTGTCACCTGCGAGAAATAGAAATGATACATAGATCTCACTCACTCACTCACTCGAATCACAATGGAAACGTTAGATCTATTTTTTCCAGCGACACACTACTCTGTAGTCCACTTAGATCACAAACCTTTTAAGTTTTAAACAATCACTTCGTAAAAATTAGTTTTGAATGTAATTAATTCTGAAGTTGAGGAATTTATGTTTAAATGTTTTTTATTAAAAATAAGTTATTAATAGTGAAATTCAACGAAAACTGTTTTTTTTTTATCTAATATATGGAAGCTACCTAAAATTATTTTAGTTCAAAATTAATATTAGACCAAAATTAATTTTTCAACTTGAGATGGATTAAATATAAATATTTATTTAAAATCAATAATGAGATATTAATGTTTTTTAATGGTCCAACATGGCATATTGCTTTGGGTGTTAGGCCTTCCACATGTCATATATGGAGCATGCATGTCAATTTACAAAAAAAAAAAACTTTAGAAAATAAAATATAATAATAACATTTAATTGAGCATTTAAATGTTAAAACTGACAGAATATATATAAAATAAATTATGAAGTTGTTAAAAAAATCCCGTGAGTATTTTTTAGTTAATCTTTGCACATATCTTCTAATATTTTATTTTTGATATAACAAATAATACTGATAAGGTTTAAACATACTTTTTTTAATTTTATATAGATTACCTAAAATCTTTACCAGTAGGCTGATCCTATTAGATTGATTTTCTAATGTGTATTCTACTCATTAAAAGAGACAGATCCTTTACTGCACATTATAACCAAAAAAAATGTAGTACACTCCACACTATAGCATAGTTTCGTGAATTTCGTTGAAACTTGATCTTTTGACCATATGTCCTATAAATCTTTCAGAATTTTTCATCATTGTTACGAAACTTCTTGTAAACAAATTGTAACTACCGATGGCAAATAAGGCATGATTTTGCATGACAAATTATATAATTTGAACCATTTAAACAAAGATAAAAGATAAAAAAAATATCTTGCATTAGATTGAATTATTAGTATTATATGATTTTAATTTGATATCATCTTGAATCAACATGTGTACATAGCAATGAATTGATTATTCGGTGAAAACACAAGGAACGAGTTATAGTAAAAATGTCATTCATATCCTAGGCAAATAGTAAACCGAAAGAAATATTCAGGGAAATCAGGAAATGCCTATCACCTAGGTTTGAAATTAAATATCAAGGAATTCACATAAGCTAACAGGTATTTTCACTGCTTTGAATTTGTTCTGATAGGTTCCTTGACAAAGCTGCAATCCTAGATGAGAACTGCTCAAAGGATGAAAACAAGGAAAATCCATGGATAGTTTCCACAGTGACTCAGGTTGAGGAGGTTAAAATGGTACTCAAGCTCCTTCCTATTTGGTCTACATGTATCCTCTTCTGGACAATCTATTCTCAAATGAACACCTTCACCATTGAGCAAGCTACATTCATGAATCGAAAAGTTGGATCTCTAGTTGTCCCAGCAGGATCTCTATCAGCTTTTCTCATCATTACCATTCTCCTCTTTACTTCCCTAAATGAGAAACTCACTGTGCCCTTAGCTCGGAAACTCACGGACAATGTCCAAGGGCTCACAAGTCTTCAGAGGGTTGGAATTGGACTCGTTTTCTCCAGTGTTGCCATGGCAGTTGCTGCAATTGTTGAGAAAGAAAGGAGGGTGAATGCAGTAAAAAATAATACTACAATAAGTGCTTTTTGGCTGGTCCCTCAATTTTTTCTAGTGGGTGCAGGGGAAGCATTTGCCTATGTTGGACAACTAGAATTTTTCATTAGGGAGGCACCAGAGAGAATGAAATCTATGAGCACTGGACTTTTCCTATCTACACTTTCAATGGGTTATTTTGTCAGTAGCTTATTGGTGGCAATCGTGGACAAAGCAAGTAAGAAAAGATGGCTAAGAAGCAATCTGAACAAGGGCAGGCTAGATTACTTCTATTGGTTGCTCGCAGTGCTGGGAGTACAGAATTTCATATTTTTTCTGGTCTTAGCAATGAGGCATCAGTACAAAGTTCAGCACAGCACAAAGCCTAATGACAGTGCAGAAAAAGAGCTTGTGAGTGCAAATGATGTGAAAGTTGGAGTTGGTGGAAAGGAAGAAGCATAAGATATAGTCTTTAAATCTCATTTTGTGTGGCCCAATATATAGTGTGCAAGAACAAAACATTATGCCCCAAATTTGTTAATTTTTGGGTGTTTCGTCGACCTCATTTAACGAGGACAATTGTGATGTACTATTAAGTATTGACTGGTATAAAAACAGACAAACTACAGTGAGTTGTTTCCAAAAGAGAAAAGGAAATTATGGAATAAATTATAAATATTCCCAAACTAGATATAAATAAATGAACCACTTGATAACCAGGTCATGAGCAGAGGCCTGAATTTGACTAATGTTATGAGTAGAAAACACTACAGAATCATAGAATCAAACTACGACATGATCTTCAAAGCAAAATTTTGTCCATTTGATACCAAAGCTTTAAACAATGGCATTGGATAGTTCTAGTAGCAAGAAGATAATATCTTTAAGAATGCAGAAGACTTTATAAAGCATCAGTAACCGAGGGAGGTTTGTGACTTATGACAAATGGAGACCGAAGAGCTCTGTGTGCTTCCTCCTTCTGCTTGCGTGCCTTGTACATTTCCTCTGTCTCGATAACAACTAACCTCTTGACCTATATTAATTACAAAGCTTACCAATGTCAGTATACAAGGAGACAAGTAATTTCAAGCAGCAAAATGGACTTGGGTAGAGCTTTTGCTAAAACCTGTTGGAGCATTCCCCTAACTGTAGGTGTGTTCCATCGCATGACAGTTCGATTGCATTTGCGCAAGCGAAGTGCTTCCAAAGTGCGCCTATGGAGCCTCCTGGTCCCTGGAATACCCCTCACCAGAGTTATATAGATATTGGGGCTCCAAGCAATTGGCACACAGGCCTTGTATGCCTTGAACGCATTCATGCCTTCAGCTTGAAGTCAGAACAGCATTAAGAAAAAAAATCAAGTTAATATGTTTTTCATACTCTAACTAGATACCAAAAGAAACAACTTGATGCAAGCAGAACAGAAAATCTTACCTTGAATAACTCACATTGAAGAAACCAGTTAGAGAGTGACAAAAGTATATGCAAATAAAGTAGTGAAGGAAAGATAAGCAGGCATTTATAAAACCTCCTTGCTATTGAAACGAGAACAGATTAAAGAAGATGATAATAAAAGATTGAGTAAATTACACAGACACTCCCCTAAGATTGCTTGAGATTGCACATAACAAAACTCTCTTCTTTTATTTTATTTTTAAAATTTAAAGCAACCACCTAAAAGGGGTACACCGTGTAATGTTTTCAAACAATTAAGTGAGTCAATGTAATGTATAAGAGGTATCAGTGTAATGTTCTTCAAACAATTAAGAGGGTTTAGTGTAAGGGTAAAAAACAGAAGGAAATCGGGAGAAAATTGGTGAAACCTCAGGAGGTGTCAATGTAATTTACTCTAAAAGATTTGTACAATGACATTAGCTCAGGCATTTCATCAAGCAAGTGGTAGGCAAATATGCAAGTTAGATAAATCACAAGAGCTGTTAGAACCCGGCCAACACAGGTTATCATTTATCAACTGCGATTCAACGTGATAAAGGAAGACTCAATCATCGATACAAACTAAAACATGATTGCAAATTGGAACCAACAAAGGGAATGAACTACTCAAACAACTAACAAACTAACTAAATGTCAAGTTGTGAATAGATTCAGATTAAGAACCAAAAAGAGAGAAAGGATTACCGTAACGCGTGCGTGAGCGAAGAACGATCACCGGAAAGGTTATCGGCGGGAAGGATATGCGGACACCACTGACGGAAGTGTTTCGCTCTGTTACAAAAATTAGAAACCCCTAACGCACCCAATCAACAAAACGCACAGTTTAGAAATTTGAGCTATGGGTTTGGGTTTGAATGACCTGGGTCGGGTCGGGTCATATTATTTGAAATTATTTACAGATTTCGAAGGGAAAATAATATTTTTTTTTCTTAAAAAATGTTTTTCAATAATTTATAATTTTATATAATGAAATAGCCTATGATATTTTCTCAACAGTTTTTTCCCTTTCTAACTCGTTATTCCTAAAATATTTCAAAATTTTCGAACAATTTTTTTCCTTTCAGCTTTATACATATCTTTTTCGCAATATATTAAGAAAATTTTTATGAACACTAAGGACTACACTTTATAAGATATTTTCTGTTAATTTTTTTTTACTACTTGAAAAACCTACTTGTTTAACTGTAAATAAACTATTTTTTTTAATTTCTTAAAGATTTATAATATTTTTTGAAATTTAAAGTAATATTTTTTAAAATATTTATTTTTAATTTTTTTATATTTTATCATCAATATATTTATCTAATTTTATGATTATCCTTTTTCAAATAAATTATTTTATTATTTTTTTTATTTTATACTTTTCAATTACTTCAACAACTAATTTTACTAAATAGTTATAGTTTAATAAGTTAATTTTTCAATTTTTAACTAATTGTTGAACTTTTAGTTAGTCTTTGAGTTTTCAATTAATTATACTAAAAATAACCTAAAAAATAACTAATGTATAATAACTTGAAGATTATATATATATAATAATAGTAGGAAATTTATGAAAACGCTGCCTTGATGTACAATTTATTGTAGAATTTTGTAGTGTTTTATAAATTTGGACACTAAGCATTTCAATTAAGTATTGAAGCATGTTTTCTCATTTAAAGAAGCATTTTTATTACAATTATAAATATTATAACTTTTAATATAATGAAAATTTGAATTTTTATTTTTTCAAATTTATTAATCTTTTTATAATTTTAACCGAACAATTTTAACAATTGGATCGATCTCTCAAAATTGTATTATAATATTATTTTATATGTTCATAATAAATATAACTAAATATTGCTCGTACGTACCCACAACATTTCTAACACAAACAAAATATATTGCACATAATATGAATCAAGAAATTTTTCGACAAATGATAATTATAATTATATACAAGTACAACTGATGTGTTCATCACCGTTGCTTAACCTAAGTGATGTGGGAAAATATGAGTATATATAATACAATATGTTGTTAAAAAAAATAACAATGAAGTCCTTTGCTTGATGAATCAATACAATGTAGGTTTCTTTCCAGTAAATTCACTTTTTTTTTTATCATTTTTCAGTACATTCATATATGCATTTACGTATGTATTAAAACAAATTATATTCATTAAATTAGGAAACTACACATACACGACATCTCTAGTGATCTGCACAAACAGTGTAGATAATAGAGTATATAGCTAGTTAGATTCCCGCTCACTTAGAGTTACAGATTGCAGTTCAGGGATAATAAGGTAGAATTTTCATCCTGCTTTCTACAATTTTAAAGTAAAACATGCATCAATGACATTATAGCAACTTGGGTACCTAGGCAACTTAAAAAAAGATAGGGTTTTCGGCTCAGCTTTTGGATATTCTAGTGGTAGAGGATTGAGTTAAAGAAGCATAGGCATGCTATCCATGGGAAATGGCTTGCACATAACATTTTCCATGTAGTAGTTAGTTGCATCCATCACGGCAAATTGCATATCCTCAGAAGGCTTCCAATGGCGTTTTCTCTGATTGATGAACCAGTTGTTGATCTGTTTCATATCTAGGCCTGTGGATTCTGCAAGTGCCTGCTTTTGAGATTCCTACATGTTCATCCAATCACATTCACCATTGCCCATAACGTAAGATTAGTAATCGGATATATATAAAACAAAACTTATGAATTAATGCACAATTGGCTGTTGATACCAACATACTAACAATTAATTTAACGTTTCAGTATTGCAATTCATATTAATTACCAGGATTTTCTAATTAATACTAAAGCTATAGCACCATCAAATGTTTCTATATTTTGGTGAAAATATTAAGAAAACAAGGTATTGTAATGAAAGTATGAATATTTATCAAAATATATGCTAAAATATTGTGAAGGATAGTCTAAACTGTAAAGAGAAGTGCTAGCACTAACACCACACTCTACAATACACTCTCTCTGCTATTTAAAAATACAAAATCATAATGAGATTCATTAAGTATGAAATGTAACGCACAAAATTTTGTGATTTTTAATAAATTTCAGCAAATAATTAATAAAGAGTTTGTTAAAATTAAAAAGGATGTAACTAGCATTTCTCTAGTATGCATGGTTTATAAAGGATATAGAATTTTAGTTACCGAAGGGTATGGCCATTTATAATGCCTGTTCCACCAATCAAGTAGCTGTTGCCGAGCTTCCTTTGGCAACTTTCCATTCTTTTTCTTCTTCAAAAATTCCTTCTTGAGGCTCCCTAGATATCCACTATACTTGCGCAAAAGCTGGACTTTGAGTTCCCGGTCTTCAGCTTGAGAATCTAGGTTGTTTTCATGAACATCAACCTCATTCTTTGAAGATGTTTCACTTTGACCTTCAAATTGCCACAACAAAATGGAATAATTAAAAGTTATCCGTAAAAACAATATTCATGCAGACAAATATACAACAGGAAAATATTGACATCATAAAATTGCATGTCAGTTATAACTATTGACATGTAATCCAGAAATACTATTAAATAAACATAATATATCAAATAATTCTAAATCCTACTAATCCCCTTACTAGATAAAGAAAGTATTGACTTTTTTATATTTCTAAGAAATTAAATAACTTTAATTATTCATTTAATTAATACAATTTTCATAAAGTACTAATTAGAGGATTAGTAGAATAATATGATAAGAATATATATATATATATATATATATATATATATATATATATATATATATATATATATATATAAGAAAGCATTATATTAAGATTATGTGTTCATTTTTCTGAATTATCAAATGACATGCATTACCTAAGAAATGACAAAAACATGTTATAAAAACTAAATTTGATTTACAATATTTTCTTTATTACACACTAGCTTTGTTACTAAATAGTAGAAAGTTGCAAAGAAAAAAACTGAACTTTAGATCAGTGCAAAATGTATCTCATCATGCATACAGATAATAACTTCATATTATAAAAGGCCATTCAAGGGTACAACCTTTACTCAAAAAAAGTAAGCTAATATACACAAGAGATATGGTTCACTCTTAGAGATAAAAATGTAACCCTTTCATCCACCACTAGAGGAAATAATAAGGAAGGAAATAACAATAGTCATGCAAACTCAAAATTTACATTTGTTTTTTTTTAATTAAGCTACAGAGGGAACAAATTGACAAGGAAACATATGGCAACAGAAGATAAGACAAGGAATTTCCTTTTTTCAACTAACTTCTTAAGGGACTTTGACAGAGAGAACCATGCATCTAAATGAAGAGAAGGAATTAAACAGAAAGAAAGAAGACTAGTGCCTTGCAAGAGGTGACAACTCACTGAGTACGTATGAAATAATGAGAAACACCAAGGTCACACGAACCAAAAAGAAAAATCCCTTTAAAAAATAACCGGAAAGCCATCAAGATTATCAATGGGTCACTTAATTAAGCAGCATTGGTTTTCTAATAAACTTTTCATCATTAGAATAATAAAACAAAATCTCATTTTTCTTGATTTCCCCTCAAGCAGTAATATGGACTCATAATCGTTTTCAAACTTTTTGACCTAATAATTCAAACACCTTGGACCCATTACTATTAACATTCTTAAAAACACTATAAAGGTTTTTAATCGAAGTCCTTTATAACTAATCATACTATTTATGACGAGAAAGGTAATTTGACTAACTCTTTTCAACTAATTCAGATGATAAGTATATAATAAACAAATAAATTTAGCATCACATCATTCTTGGTAGAAACACATTTATCCAGCACACGCAGATGTGGTTTTCCTTTTTTTTTTTTTTGTATTAATTGCACCATCAGCTGTGTGGTTATCATTACTCTACCACTTAATATTAATATTTAATACCAACATTAAGCATTAAGCTTTGAAAGACATTGCTTCTGAAGATCAGAGTTATTCAAATTAGCTAGCAGCATGGATCCCTTCAATGCTAGCAGCATACTTCCACAGAAGGTTTAAAGACATTGACACAGGCTAGGAGAACTACCACTTTCACCAAGGATAACAAGTTAAACCGTGATTCATCACTACTTACGTAGCCTCTAACCAAAACCTTTCCACACGGGTTGATTTCAAGTAATTTCATAGTAGTAAAACAACGATCCATGACTATGCTGCTAATTCATTCGCTTTTCTTTTCTCTCCCATATAGACCACACAGCATGGATTATTACTAATTAAGTTCTTTCTGACGCACACTGGCACCCAATCTTTGTAGCTCACCAGCACCTACTTTCCCAAACAAGAAATCGAAGTCCATAACTGTTCCACAGTACTCAGAGAAGTGTAGGAGCAAATAATGATTTTAAGGGTAATTAATTAATCACCAAAATCTGATGAAACTGCTAGGGCTTTGAGCTGGCACTCAATTCTTGAGAAGAAAAGCATGGCTTCTTTGAAGGGTTTTGTAAGCTCTTGCTCATACTTAATGAGCATCTCACAGTAAGCCTCCATGAACTGGTCCAGAGCTGGATCTTCACCTATTGAACCACCTCCTATCCTTCCTGATGATGCATTGAAGGACTCATATTTTGCATATGACTCCTCTAAGCTAGCCACCACTTCAGGAGGTGCTCCAACCTGAAAGTGCTCCGCTCACACCATCAAACACAAGCAAAGCATGAAAAATAAACAAAATCTCTAAAAGAAAAACCACAACAGAAAAGAGAAGTAGAGATATGAGTGCAATTTTAGTTTACAAGTTAATTACAAGAGTCCATGATATTTGTACTAGGAAGAAAAGGAAAGAGATATGCGTGTATTTATGTGAATATGGAAAACAATTAAGAGTTCATCATCACCTTGAGGCAATTGAGGTAAGAGGATAAGAGACGAGGAAAAAGAGGATGTGCCATGATTTTATCCCTCACACTGCAAGTGTCGGTGGGGTTGTGGTGGTGGCTGTAGTGATGTTCCTGAGCGATGCTATTGCTAGTGACAGGTACCCTTCTATTATCACCAGAGTTGTTGTTGTTACTGAGAGGCAGAGAAAGAAACTTCCTATTAGTTTCCATGTTCGTCATGTCCATCTCAGAAAGCTCACTGCAACTGTTCCCTCCAAACCCTATCATAGTTTCAAAAGTAATAAGAAGTTTGTGTTAAACCCTTGAAAGGAATGAAAATGAAAGAGCTCTCTCTTTTCTTTTTGTTTCTCTCTCTCACTCACTATGTAAAAAACTAAAACTCCACACGGTACATATATAATATATGCATTTATTTTACAGGAATAGTAATAGCTGATCTACCCCTTTGGCTTGGATCAGTTGTTCCTAGTAGCTAGTCCCCACCTAACACTGTTTTTCTCAAAAAGAGCACTGCATATAATTGTCCAGAGAGTACTCCCGGAAATGAGGCTGAGTTCTTTATTTGTAGAAAACTCCAAAGAACCTAAATGGATAGTCAGTCAGAACAATAGGGATTTTTGGGCTCTTGGCTCTATAGCCTGTAAAAAGTAAATGGTGGGAATCAGATTCAGATTCAGATCAGTCCTCCCTTGGGATTGTGTAGTCTATCTTCTTCCTTCTGTGCATCAACAGTGTTGCTTGTTGTCTCTCTCTCTCTCTCTCTCAAACAAACACTACTACTACTACTACCAGTGCTGTTACTGTGTGTTGAATAATGCAGGTGGAGACACAGAGGCTTCACACAGGGTTAACGTGTGTCTCTGCAACTTAACTCAGAGTTTTCCTTCCCAATGAAAAAATAAGATGTATGTATCTATGTGAATGTGAAACTCACCACCCTCTTAGCTAGCTAGGTCTATGCACTACCTCTGTTTATGCGTACTATTGTTGGCTATCTCTCACTCCCACTCACATCATGGAATGGACATGGATGAGAGAGAAAAAGTGCTTCACAAAAATGAAATCAATATTTAGTTAATTACGAGAATAAGTATAGTGTATATGCTATACTTCTCAATTATCTTATATTTATAATTTCATTTTTAACATGCTTAAGTGTTAAAATCTTCTCAAGATTTATTTTATATATAAATGTGCAAGAATTAAGAAATAACTTTTGATCACAAAAAGGATTAGGTTAACTTTTTAACAAATACTATGTTAGATTGACATGTGCACATTTTTCGTTAGTTTGATTGGAAGCATATATCAAAACTCCGTGGCTTAGAATAACGCAAAGTTCAAAAACCAGTTGGCATTGGTAAAGAAATTGATATATATATATATATATATATATATATATATATATATATATATATATATATATAAGATGCAGATGTTTGGCCATCACTATGTTATAAGACATCCTAAGTGAGAAAAGGAAAAAATATATTAAGTAATATAATATAATAAAAATATTAAATAAATATTTATTATATAAGTGTTTGTATATTATTTCTTATATTGATATAGATAATAAGGAGGATCAAATTATTTTTCATTCTTTTAAAATTTAATAATTAATATAAATTACTTATTATAATTATTAAATTTCAACAAATTAAATAATAGAATGAAAAGTAACTATTGAAATAATTTAATTCCTCCCCTAAATAATATATAATGTAAGATGATATTAGGTTTAGTTTGGCTTTAAATTGTAGGGGTAAAGAGAAGTATTGGGTGTGACTGAAAAGAATCAAACATCAACCGTCCATCGACACCTATCACCCATGTGATATTCCTTTGGGGAGACATTGGATCTTTATTACTCTCTCACACACACCACTTTTGCTTTAGTATGATGGAATTGGTATATATTAGCCACTAGTAGGGTGGGTTAATGAGAGGAAGACGACACCGTTTTATGAATTGGCATCCATGCAAAGACACACATATGTCAGAGGGGTCATGTCAATCTAATCAAATAGAAAAAAAAATAGAGGAAAAAAGTGGGTTGGAAGGGGTAGACATAGCAAAAGAAGCCCATGTTATATAAGAGATGTTGCCCTCATTGTGGGACACTCCCTGCGTCTCTTCCTTTCAGTTCTTTACTATTGCGTTTCTTACCTTACCCTACACGAATGATTGACAATTTGACATATTGTGTTATGTCATTTTCTTTTTTAATAAATAAATAATAAATATACTTATAATAAAATTTTATTTATATAATAAAGAAAGTTATATACTAATCATGTGTAAAATATTTTTTTTCATTTTTTATAAATTTAAATAAACTCTTTTAATTTATAAACACTCCATAGCCATGAATACTTGTGGGTGAATAACGTGAAAAAGAACATGCTTTCTTTTAATATTTTTTAACTAAAATTTATTAATGAAGGTAATATTTTATTATAATTCAATGGCTGATCAACAAAATTCATATTTTATGTAAATTTAGTGGCAGTGAAATAGTTGTTGTAAGTTATATCAAATATAATTTGATTTTCACATAATATGTGTGTGCATAGAGACAGAGAGAAAAAAAAAAGCATTGAAGAAATTATTTCAAAAGTAATTTCAAGGGTTAAATGTAATTTTGATTTTTTTATTATTTAAAATCTGCAATATTATTTTCATTTATTTTAAAATAAAAATATTTAATCTTCATATTTTTTAAAATATATAAATTTGGTCCTCTTATTTTAAAATAAAAATATTTAGTCCTTCAATTTCTTAAAATCTATAATTTTGCCTTCCATCAAATTTGAAAAATCTATAATTTTGCCTTCCATCAAATTTGAAAAGTATAGATAAGTAAGAAACTAACCTATGTGACTAGATTTAGTGACATAATATAAAATTATTTATTTAATCAAGTTATAGTCAACATTTTAATCGTTAACATTTTTAATTTAACAGAATGATCAAAATAGTAGATTTTACAAAATGTGAGGAAGTAAAAGTCTATTTTAAAATAAAGTAATTAAAATTACAAATTCTAAAAAATAGAAAAATTAAATATTATTTTTAAAAAGAAAAACCAAAATTACATTTAAGTATACTTTTAAAGAGTTATTTTCTTATTCTTATCTGCTATTTTTTCATAATCTAATGATTCTAATGAAGGATAATTTTTCAAAAGTAATTCTTAAATTAATTTTTATTCATTTTTTTTAATGTATGAGACTAATGAGTTACTCGCCTTTTTTTTAATTAAACTATCATGATATTGGTGTAAGATATTTATCAAATTTTCTAATTAGTAATCTTTATTATAAAATTTGGTTTGCTATCTTTAATAAATTTCTTATCTTAATATTTTTTTTTCATTTTACAGAATTTAAAATTAAGACTTCATGAAAATTTTTAATTTCGGATGGACTATATCACCTTTTAACTTTTAGATTAAAAGAAAAATAAAGATAAACTCTCTTAATAATATTATTAACTCTAAAAGAGTATACTTACTCTTTCGTTCTGATTTTAATTTATCTAATAATTTAGCGAGTAACTTATATTTAGTCGTTAGATTAAAAGAATTAAAGCATAGAAATGAAAACTAATTCTTTCATAATTATTTTTTAAATAATTTGATCACTCATTTATATGATATTACAGTAGATAATTACATATCGGTTAAGCATGATAATAAATATTTAATTTCTAACCACGTATACATACAATAAAGTTATTAGAAAAAAAAACTCATTTCTTTAATCTATTTAAAAAAAACCACATAATAAATATCTAAATATTCAAAAAGAAAATTAATAGAAGAGAATATTTACTTTTCTTTCACCCCACCCCCATCCTGTTTTCTATCCTTTACCCCTATGTTGGATTGGATGATTTGGAGAGAGTTTATGAAGTATCTCTCTCATTTATCTTTTTATTTTTTTTGAAAACTTAAATAATTTTTTTAGTGATATAACTTCATAAAATTAAATAAATATCTTTTTAAAAAAAATAATAGAGTAATTTTTTAATTAATATAATAATTATATAATTATATTTTTTATTTATAAAAATTATATTTTTATTTATTTATTTCCCTCTCTTTTTCCCCTTATAACAAATGGAGATTTTTTTATGTTATTTTAATTTTCACCCATTCAAATTCAAATAATATATTTTTATTTTTATTTTCTTATTCCTTTCTTATCTATTTCATCTCTAATTCAGACAAAACATTAATTTGTTAGACCAACATGTTGTTTTGCATGAAATAAAAAATATAATTAAAAAAATCAACTAAAATGATCGGTTGAATTTTAATAAAAATTAATTATTAATAAAACTAATAAATATTTCATATTAATATGATTGTAAAAATAACATTAATTTGTTAGTGGTGAGTTCATCTCTCTCCTAAGTTCCATCCTTATCGGTATGATATGGTGGAGTTTACTCATTATCCTTAGCCAACAATGCAATGCCATGTAGTCCACAGAATCGCGCAGAATCAAGGGTGAACTTATCTGCGAAATTTCATAATGTCAACCTCGAAGAAGAAATCGGATTCTGTAATTCCAAGACATGGATCGGATATCCTTATACGTTTAATAGTAAATGCTTTAGAACTTACTTACTGTTACTAACGTATGATTTACTATTCACAGACACGATTGTACCCTATGATTGACAACTTTTATCAATTAAGTTATTTTGAAAATTAAAAGATATCCATACTTTTTTTTCCCCGATAATTGATGATATATAAGAATATATGTTTTTGTCTACGTGAGATGTCTCTTAATTGTACCACTATAACAATAACAATATTCGAGAATTTAGTGTCAAAATAATGTATATGTCTTAATTAAAAGATAAATAAATAAAAGAATGTCAACCGCGGAAGAAAATTAAGGAGATCTCGATTCCATTTAAAGGAAGTGTCTTTTATCTGAAGGTTTTTCTTTCTTTATTTCGGTGTTAGAACGTTTTTTCTTGTATTTTAGAATATGACAATTAGAAACGAGGTTAATTATGCTATGAGGAAAAAATAAAATAAAAGGCATAAATTTCCTTATCCTGTACGTCATTACCTATATATATGCTTAAAAACTACACAGTAATACGTACTCTTTGTTTCTTATGATTAACAGTACGCATTATTGTGTTTTTTAGCAAAAGGAAAACATCCAAATTGCTCAATTAATGGAGTATCAGAATATTAACTTTTTTGTTATTCCATTCGATGGCAAAGATATGCTTCAAGACTTACTGGAAATCATCTTTGAGTAGATGCAAACAAACAACGTAGTAATAAAGAAAGTAATCTTGAAGGTTTCTCCGTACGTGATTCAGTTGGATATATAATGACTTCGAAATCTATACATGCTATTATAATCTAATTGCTAATTATTGACTTTGATATTTAAGTTTATTAAGAAATTGAAATAGCAGATTTTTTAAGTCATATGAATTTATCTCAAACACGTTCAGCTGATATTTTATCAATTGTAAAAATTTGTGGATTAATATTTTGGTGCAGTTCATTTATAAATGAACAACCTTAGCTTGTTACTGAGTCCCTGAGTGATTTATGTCTCACACTCAAGAGTATGATCTTGCAACATTCACAAAGTAGGCTAGGATTCATAATTTGGGAAGTCATTCTTTTTCCTAAAGTTATCAAAGTAAGCATTTACCAATTAAAAGATAAAAAAAGCTATAAAACCTTAACTAAACATATTCACATCCTATTTAATTCCATTCATGTAGTTATATTTCAGACCAATTATCAACTAATACATGACAAGGTTAAACATATGGTTTCTTTTTCTTTTCTTTTATTGTTAAACATCTGTGTCTGGCCCTTTTGGTTTGATCTGTTTGCCATTTTGCGTATCACTTTTCAGAATCACACTTTTGGTTCTCTTGGACCTTGGAGTTGTGATACTCCGTATTGGTATGAAAGCCACACGAATGAATTTGCAAACATACATTGGAAGAGAAGAGGGTACATATAGCTAAAAATATACCAGAAAGTAAATAAAAGTCAATATTACATCATTTTGTAATATTCACATGGATAAAATTCGTACAAAAATCTTCAATTTCTTTTTCATATTCACTCAATTGTTCATTATCTTCGTCTCATTTTGGCTGTTACTTTGATTATTAGCACTCTGTTTGGAGGGAAATTGAGAGAAAGAAAAAAGGGCAAAAATAAAATATCTTCCACTATTTATTTGAGTAGAATTCAAGGAGAGGAATGATTTTTCGTGGGTTTCATATGATTTGACTTCCATCCAAAAATTTCGTGAAATAGGAATAAAATTTGCTCACACGAAAGCAAAATGACATGCGTACTATTTTGTGATAACATTTTATGATGTTCTGCTCCTTCACCAAACAGGCCATTGCTCTACTTGAGTTGTGGAATATCAAAACCTTTGTATTGTCAGTTTCATTCCTCCTTTTTGTATTGTCTTCTTGAAATTGCTTGTCAAACAATTATGAGGTATTGATCTAATATAACAAGTTTTTCCTATAGAAATACCATCCTTGGCAAAATACTCAGCACTGTTTAAATTTATCAACTATTTACACTTTAACCAGATAATACTGGTGCACGGCACAATGAGAGTCAGATATCAAAATTAGGATGCACAACTTGATTATTCCACTTACACTTGTGTTAGTTCTTACCGTAAATACAACCCCATGAATTTTCACATTGAAGATAATAAAACTTACGATCCTAATAAGAAACATAGAGTTAGAATTTTAAACCCCCCAAATATACTACTTCTTGAAGATACAAGTGCCTCCTGAGTCTTGATATTAGATCAAGGAGAGTAATGGAGGCACTAAATATAAAGACAAATTAAATAACTGTTATTGTAATACCAGTTATACTCAAACTAACGTCCCACAAATGGACGTGTTTGATGAATGGGAAAGAAAACAACGACAACAACAAAAATTAAATCTTGATATGTTCTATTAATTCCCATCGCATCAGCTAACAGGAAGGTAGAAACAGCAGGAGGATAAGAGTGCCAAACTTTAAACCCGTAATCCATCGTTGCTCCGAATTTGGCTAGCTAGTCAGCGCAAGAATTCCCCTCAGGAAGAGAGTGAGCAAACATCAAATCCCAAGAAATATTGGAGAGAGATTTAATGTAGGAGACAATAGGAGCATAAGGATGAGTATCATGCACTCCCTCATCAATCAACATAAGAGCTGTCTTAGAATCAGATTCACATACAACCGCGCCCTTAGCAATGGCTTGAAGCTCAGCGTTCAGATTAGTAGTAGTGCCACAACTACCAGAAAATCCAATAAGCCAAGCACCTTCATGATTTCGGATATCTTGACAAAATTATCAGCTAACCAATCTAGGATCACCACTAGAAGGAGCCGCACCCAATAACTTAGCAGAACCAATGGCAAGCCTTTTGACATTATTCAAGATTCTCCAAGTTTCCTATTCTGTCATTAAGCACCTCATCATTCCTCCTAGCCTTCCAAAGGAACCAACAACAGCAAATAAAGAGAGTAGCATGATCACCAAGAGCATGATATTTAAACCAAAGTAAAAGATCATTACTTGCGGAGGCCCGAAGCAAAGTTAAACTTCATAAGCAACTGTGAGCCTGAGAACAATCACGCAGAACATGAAGCATAGTCTCTTCAGTAACACCAAATAAATGACAAGATGCATCCTGAGTAATATGCCTATCAAATATGAAACAATTGGTAGGGAGGCTGTTATGCATGATAAGAATTAAATTTAAATCATATAATCATAAATAAAAGGTTGAGATTTATATCAAAAAATTATATAATTTTTTAAGTAATCATATAATATTAAATCTTAATAAAGGTATATATATATATATATATATATATATATATATTATATACTAGAAGTAGCCAAAACATATGCGTTGTGACCCTTGTATGTTTATATTTATATTTTGCTATCCTATTTTTTTATTAGTAAAGAAGATAACACATATAAAATTTAATTTAAAAATCTCGAAGTATAAAATCTCTTGTCATTTGAAATTCCTTTTATGCATAAATCAATTGAGTCGACAAAATATAAATTTACCTGCTAACATTTTAGTTATTAATTTTCGTTTCATATTGTTTTTAACATTATGTATAACTTTTATAATTTTTTTAACTTTTCTTTTATTTTTCTTTTGAAGTATTTAATTTTTTTATCTCTCTTACAGTCATATTGTTGATTACTACATAATTAAATTTTTTTGAATTTAACAATAATTATTTTAAAATAATATTAATTCTTAAAATAATTTTAAGAGATGATATTTTTTTAAATACGATGTGATAATTAATTTGATGATTTGATGTAGATTTACAATTTAATTTTCTAAGTTGTTAAAGTAATTAAAAAGTATATTTATTGCTATTACTTTGTATAGATCTATGCTATGAAGAACGGGAACCTCAATGTAATTTATGTACAACCAAACTTTCAACCCCTTTTTATCTTGAAACAAATCCCCTACTTGTTTGTTTACTTCTCTTTCTATTATGTTGCTTCTCCCACTTACTCAGTCACAACATATTAATAAATTGTAGATATCTGTTAAATACATAAACAAAATAATAAATCGAATATGTATTATTAATCTCTCTAACATAAACTTTAGACAAAGCAATAATGATAAAAAGTTATTGTAATATTGAATTTTAAATTTAAAATAAAACTAAATTGTGGAAGCAAAATTTATTTAATATACATAATTAACGGTAACAACTTATAAAATTGGTATAACAAAACTGCTTATTTTCTTTGTTTACAAAACCTGTTAATAGAGAAAAATGATGTTATAAAAACTTTTAATTTGAAATTAATATTAAGAGTAAAAGTTGTTTATCCGTAGTGAAAAAAATAGTAATTTATTATTATTGTATTTTATAAGTACCCTGTCCTAGTTTTCCTCTCACATACATGTTTTTTTAAATATATTTTAATTAACTAATATTTGTAGGTTTATCATTAAGTGTTTATGCATAAAAAAATTCATAAAAAAATATAGTGTTTATTTCAATCATATCTACACGACTACCGAACTAATTGTAGGATGATAAATATTTTGATACACACTTAAAAATTTAATAATAAGAAGAAAAAAAATGTTATCTATACACATGAATGGAAAACAACCTACTATGACACTCATACTAAAAACTGGAAACATAGTCTAATTTAATGATCCTCGCACTAATTTGTATTTTCATTTAAGCAAAAAATAAAAATAAAATAGCAACAACATAGTCTAAATTGTGAATAAGCTTTCATATATAACTCCATTGTGCTTGTTACAACACAGTATAATTGAAGCTCACAAAAAAAAAAGTACTATGGTTGAAACAATATAGTCTATTTTATTTTATTATTCAAACCTTAGCTTTATATACAAATACACAACTAGACTGGAAGAAGGACATAAATATTCTAGTTTTGATACAAATGAAAAAAAAAATAGCAACAAAAAGCTAAGTAAACTAAAATACAACTGCAAGGTCACGTAAGAAGACATCAAAAAATCGCATTGGGTGGAGCACCAAAGAGTTACTTATTGTTCTCTCGAGCGCCAAACAAACGCTAGCTGCAATTAAGTTTGTCCGCAACATAATTGGTATGCTTATTATCGCTATTATTTAAAAGAAAGTTGACAAAATTCAAAATTTATAAGTATTTTTATACACAATTTATAAATATTTTGTATGCTTATTTTTTAACTGTTTTGTTTTCTACCAAAATAATACAGATTTTGATAGAGCCCATGTATTCCTTTCATATGAAATTAAGAAGTGAACACGTTGACGCAGATAATAACTCAAAATATGTTTACACCATATTTTAACAATTGATTTCATTTTTCTTTTGTGTTTTATTTGGGAACATATTGAGAAAAAGAAAAAAACGATTAGAATGTAAGAATCTATTAACTTCTTAAAATCACTTAACCAAACGCAAGTTGAATCACACATCACCCTGCGCAATGCGCTGCGGTACACCTGTTTCTGGAACTCTTAGCATAACTGTTTAGTGTTTGCATATCACTTTTAGAGCCCTTTTCGATTTTCCCATGGTCTTTATTTGTAAACTACATAATCTACTTTCACGCTTTTTACACCTTTTTCACGAATTATGTTTAAAAATCAATTGCAGTTTTCCCTCACATACGAGTGAAAAATCTCACGTTGTAATCAAGTACAAAGAAACCAACCTTTGACTAAGTTTAAGTGGTTAGGGAATCCATTATGTAGAAAATATGGAAAATATGATCGAACAGTCCTAAATAAAGTCCTAATTAGGAATCCTATAGAAAAATAGAAAATTAACAACTAAAAAAGGTAGTTTAAACTGAACACGCACGCGCACACAGACATCGATTTTGAATTGCACTGTACAGTGCGGTCACAATCAAATGAAATTGTGCATTTTTTTGTGTGAATAAATTGTGCAATTGTGAAAGCAATAAATTGTGTATCTATACCTTCATACTTTAAATCATTAATCTATTTTAAAATTAATATCAAGACTTGATGGAAAACTGCGTAGGCCACTTTAAGAAGCAAATGTGTATGCAACACAGATATCGTAAATCAATTCAAAATTCAAATCTTAATGGACAATTCAACTTTCACCAAACACAAACTTGATTGACACTGGTATCCGTGTGATGATGCCCTATATTGTGATTGAATTGCCTTGGTTCACAAACAACTATTTGCAAAAGCAATTCAATACTGAAAAATGTGGAGGGATCTTGTAACCAGAAATTAAAATTACGGGGTGATTGTGGCCGAACATTAGACACTAATTTTCCTAGTAATTTTGTCTCCATTCACGCAAGTGACGCAACAATTCTCTTATAAAAGCAAATTCGGGATATGGAATATCCTAACAACGAACATTTTATCAAATTCACTAATAAAATATAAGTAGATCAATCAATGTTTAAGCATAAAAATAGTAATTTCAAGTCGACTAAAAATAGAATCTGGTAAACAACCTACAACTTTTGGATGACAACTGAGTTGGCTATACCAGCTTGTTCTATAGACTGGTCCAAATCAGTGAGTTGTTTGGGAGGAAAACCCATTGTCTGCAGTTGGTAACTTCTTACTCCCCCGGGTCTTGATGCGTCAATGAATGCTCGAACATCTCTGATTGTATGGTGGTGATTGAAGCGAGAAACCATGCGCGTGCCATCAGCCAACCTCAGCTGGATTGATGTCACTGGCTGCGACTCATCTACAACTAAACCCATTGTTGGCATTGGTGCAGTATTTGGTGAAGCACCAGTTGTTTGAATAGGTTCATCATTGCTGGAGCTGGTGCTACCTAAAGTTCTTCCAACGCCCTGAAAAGCACGTTGGCGTGGCTTCACTGGTTCCTGCATACATATTAGCAAAAGGAAAAAGAAAAGGTAAAAACCTTAGATAGGGTGATAGATAAAGAAAAAAAAAAACCAAAGCAGACTAGAAAATAAAAAAGGGAATACAGGGTAGTCTTCATCCCGCCTTGTGAGGTTGACATGGACAGCAGTCCTCCTATCTGCTGGTTCAAGCTCTTTGGGACATTCAGACTTCTTAATGCTCTACATTAAGGTAAACAACTAATAAGCATGTAATTCTACAGAAAAAGACATTAACAGCTTTCACAAGTTGCAAGTGGTGAAAGCAGTAACTTTAGAGTACTTGAAAGAGCTTGTTTAAAGTTATTTTTATGACCTGAGCACTTGCATAAATATTTGAAAGAGCTTATAAAAATAGCTTGACATGTTCATGAACTTTTTTTAAAAAAACTTGAAAGCTTATTTCAATAGGTTATTCAATATAGCTTTTAATAATAACTTACAACTTATAAGAAAACAAGTTAGCCCTATTTCCTCTTTCATTCAATAAGGCTTATAACATATACATAAGTGCTTATTTGATAAGCACTTAAACCCTATCTGGATAAACTTTTCAATAGACTTTCATAGGAGAAAATAAAAAAGGTAAAATAAATTAAGCTTCTCTAATAAGTTAAGATTAGCTCATGCACAACAGGACAACTCAAAATCAATTTTTCAAGAAGTTAAACGAGAGAACTTCAATAAATAAACTTATGTACACGTACAAGGTAATAAACTGCAGTCACGGTTTCATTAAAATCTCCTGATATTGTGGAAATCACAACAAATGCGGCTGCAATTGTGGCCGCAGACACTTAAAAAACCTTGATGTTGCGGCCAAAATCCATATCACCAACTTCTTTAAAAACTTACATATAAGCAAAGTTTAAATTCTAATTTTTCCTTCTCCTTCAATCTGCATATAGAAAAAATTTATAAACATATCCTTATTCAATAAACACTTAATTAAACTATTTACCAAAATGCACATGCACCCTCAGAAGATAAACATTAACTTATACCATAAGATATGGATATAAAAGCCTACAAACAAGAGCTTTTGGAAGCAAAAGTCATGGCAAACTACCTCCAGAAACGGTGCGTTCTGCGGATCATCCAACCTCCGTAGAGGACCATCATTGACAGAGAATCCATTCCTCCAGAAAATGACAGTGTGAGTAACCTCCTCTACACGCTGAGGAGCAGATGGCACAGTCTCTCCGGAGAGCAACCTCGCCGTGCCACTAAAACTTCTCGACCTCGAAGAGCTTCGAGGATTCTCCGGGGGCGCATCAACAGCAACCTGCCTTGCTTGATCGAAAATATCATCCAAATTGTTGTTGTTGTTTCCTCTGGTAGGATCTCGAACAAGCATCCCACTGCAAGCAATATCAAACATAGAGACACACATTACAACAAAAAAAGCCACATTGGATCTTATTATCTCACAATTGTATTCTTAGAGTGTGGGTTTGGAGTAACTCGACGGGATTATATTCTATTTTGGTCGATGTGAAATCTCCAGCATACCTCATTTACCGCAACTAAGGTGGGCCCTAGGTGACCGAAATTAAAGCGACTTCCCAACAATTAATATAATCAATTAGTACATGGATACCTCTTTTCGCCGCCGGTGTAGTACTCGTCGGGTTCGAAATCAGGATCGGAACCGGAATCATCGTCGTCGCGGGAGGGGCGTTTGAGATCGCCGAGGGTGCGAATTTTGCCTTGGCGACTGGTGGAGGGTTTCTTGCCGAGAGACCTACGGGATCGGAGCTCGTAGGGGGTGCGGGTGGGCGAAGGAGACGGAGACGGCGAGCGAGAAGGGTTGAAGTCCGGAGAGTGAGAATCTGAGGGAGGGGAAACGGCGTTGGGGTTGGGAATGGCAAGGTCGTCGTTGAGAGGGATGAGGGGGTTGTTGGCGTTGTCGAGGAAAGTCGAAACGGCAGCGTCTAGGTCGAAATTGTGGCTCTCCAAAAAGAAAAGAGCTTCTTCCTTGGAAGAGGAAGTGATTTCGCAGAAGGAGTTCACCAAAGCGGCGTTACCATCGGGATTTTCTTTCTCTCCTTCCATTTCTGTTTCTCACACATTCTGTGTGCCCCACGTTGATATATATATATATATACACGCTACCTCACTTGCCACGCAATCATAGTACATACGACACCGTTTTCTGGACTTTTTAGTTTTCGCTTTATTTCTTCCACTCCCATAGCGGGTACCTTGCGTGGACTGTTGGGAACCCGAATCATCTCTGTATCAATCTTCGTTAACGCAGCTTCTTCTTTTTTTTAAAAAATAAAAATTATCTTACCCTGTAAATGTAAATATTCATATCTTAAGTTAGAGTATTTTTAGGAATGATTTATGATGGATAACATTTTAAGAGTTATTCTTAAACGATCATCTCAAGTCATTCTTATCTTATCTTTGTGTATGTATTTTATTATTTTATCCATTTTTCTTTTTTAAGTTTTAATCTGTTATTTTTAAATTAGATTTCAATATCTTTTTGAATAAAATAGCTATAATTAAAATAATATCGTTTCACATGATTTTTTTATCTTAAATCTAAAACATAATTTATATATTTAAAATATTATTTATTATAAATTTTACTTTATATAAAATAAATATTTTTTAGGGCTAGTCTCCCCACCATGTGATTAATTAAGGGTCAAATTCGTGTTGAGAGGATGTTTTTATATTTAATGTTCGACAATATTAAGAATAGATTTGTTTTCAAAAAAGTATTCATCAAAATTAAAAGAATAAAATTACGTTTCTCACAATTTTTGTTCTCATTCATTAAAGTAATTATTTTGAAAATCTATCTGACTTTTTTTAAGAGAATAAAACTATCTGGCTTTTGACATGTGTTTTTCGGTAATGTTCGTGATCATATAATTTGACTTTTTTTTTAATTATATGGCCTGAAACTTATCCGAGATGTCTCTTGGATTATTATTTAAATTAAAGGAAAACCTCACCTTTTTACATTATAACTTTTTAAATCTTTTTATTAATTATAACTTTTTTATTTTAGAAAAATAAATCTTAAAACTAAAATTAACAAATAATTTCTGATATTATAAAATATAAGATATTTTCATGTAGAATGATAATGACTTAAATATTTTTTTCTCTCTATAATTCAATTTGTTTTTTCATTCTGCAAAAAAGATTTCGTTTTAGTCATTTCAAAATATATTATTTTATTTTTCGTTTTTTAAGTGTTTTAGATAATATTTTTTATTATTTAAATTTTTTTATCTAAAATATTTTAAGAACAAAAAATAAAACAAACATATTTATATGGAGTAACATAAAAAAATAAAAATTATAAGAACGAAAAACAAAAAAAATGGTTAAATTGTTATAATAAAAAAAAAATTTAAGTCTATTATAATTGAAGGAAAGAATTTGCATCTAAAGTAGGTTAATCATCCAACATGTCTGATACCAATACACAACTTATACTTGTTAATTACATGTGGTGCTTTACGATCATACCATGGCATTCCTTAATTTGGTTACAAAAGCATAAGGCAATAGATATTACACACGGACAATAAACAAGGAAGCCATTTTAGGGTATTCATCACTTCATATCAACATGACGGATCGGACGATGTAAATCAAATTAATTAAATTAATTTAGATTTTTTTAATTTGGATTTAATTTGAATCATATCAATTAGAATCGGTGATAATTAGTTTAGATATTGGATTGAGAATTTTTAAATCTGAATCAAATAAAATATATATATATATATATATATATATATTATTTTTTAAATGTTGAAGTTACTAAATATTTTTATGTCATTTTGTATATTTTTTTTAAGTTTTATGTTCATCATATACACCAAGAGAAACTCACTTTGTATTCCTTTCTCACATGTTCCTGAAAGGATGTGGCACATACTTACTTATCTAGCCTTCTCTGGTTGTTGTTTGGCATCCTCAGGATGGTCACTAACGTTGTTGAGCCTCTTTCGGACTCGCACCTAGTTGACATTCACAATACAATTTTGACCTCCAGACTTTTTCATAGTGGATTTGTTAATTTGATGTATATTCACAATTATTTATTAATTTTTGGATAAAATTTTTAAATTTTTTATCGGATATCTGATGATCCGAACTAAACCAATCTATTTAACATCAATTTGTTTGGTTCGAATTAGATAAAAAAATCTGAAATCCAAACTCAATCGAACTAATTAAAATCAATCAATTTAGATTTTATTTTTTTCTAAACCCAAACCCAAACCTACCTGATCCATGAACACTCCCAGGAGCCATTGAAATAAAAGAAAATTTGTTCACATCATGTAAGATGAAAAAAAAAAAAAGTTTCCAATGACTATGTTTTGTTGAAATTTAAGGCAAAGGTGACTTTATGTCCTTCTTAATACATGCGACATGAAAAGAGGAGGGATAAGTTATTGGTTCAAATCTCTCCTATTAATAAAAATTAACAAATTAACAATTAACGCTTGATTGATAAAAAAAAATTACATGAAGCAAAAGAAAAAAATCCTATCATATATATATATATATATATATATATATATATATATATATATTTTGTTTAAGGATTGTTTCGTATTTTCCCCTTTTCACAGCTTTAGATAATGTTGAATTTCTTGATCTAGCAAAATCTGAAATAGAAACAACATCCATTGTTTCAGTAGTAATGCTTACAAAATACATAGAAGTGACACTGAACAGGTAAAACACACAAACACCAATCAAAAAGAAATGAACCTTTACCTTCAACCTAAGCTCAAGTGAGACAGTGCAATTGCATCTGAAGTGGAGTAACCTATAAGCATTAATGACTTCATGACTATTTGAATGGTGCATATGTTGAGGCAGCAGCTGCATCTATTATTAAGGATATAGGTTGCCGAGCTTGGAGACAAGTGCCTATATCAAATGGAAGCAACCTAGAACCATCAAAAATAAGATTAACACCAGGAAGGATTGCTTCTTTACTATCATTTTCTTCTGGTTCAGTTTTTATCGTATTGGCTTCATGGGATTCTTTAATTGGTTCTGTAGCAGCTTCATGAGCAGGAGTTAATGTGTATGATCTGCAATGCACCATTCAATAGTAGACACTTCCTGAGACTTGTGGATGATTAGAAAATCACGATTATGAGTCATACAGAAAAAAAAAAAATCTTTTTGATTATTGTTTGCCAAGATATTGCTAGTATAACTTTATCCAACAAAAAACATTAAACAAATTTAAGCATTGAATTAATAGAAATTTAGCAACAAACCTAAGAAAACTGCCATCACATCTCAAAACTTCATTTTGGCAATGTTGTCGATTAGCAAGTTTTAGCCTTTGGCGCACACTTAATACGTCTGAAAAGGGAGAAAGATCCATAAGTGAATTCCATCTTCCACTGGCAGGGTCCATAGGCTGTCCAAAAGCTTGATCTTTTTGGTAAAGATGCTTTGTAATGGGACCTGTTGATTGGTAGCCATCACAAATATCATGCAATTTTTTCCTTAAGTTTTGCATTGCATCATAGTGTTCACCAAATGAACCACATTGAAGCAACTCCGATGAAACTATCCTTCTACATATACTATTGCACAACGTTGGACTAAATAGTGGCATTCCAAATTCCACACTCAATGGCACCCATTCATATTTCTCTTCTGAAGAAAACTGGTCTGATTTTGTTCCTCCATTAAACAATTTCAATAGTCTAATATAACCAACAGTCCACAATTTCATTTTGTTAGCCAAATTGGCCAATAAAGAATTCAACTTAGAATCTTCCTCTTCATTTAGTCCTAACTCTTTTCCTACAGAGGGAATTGATCCATCAGCATTCTTCAAGGGCAAAGGGATATCCAAAGTAATCAATTTTCCATATTCATTAAGATCACACCTACTAAGAGGCAGCACCAACACAGCTGAATGTTTAAGAAGTGAGTTTAAGTAATGCAAGAGGATACTGCCCTTCACCAACTTTCCTTCAAGCTTCCTTCCTAACCCTCCTGTTGTGGAAGCATCCCAAGACCATATAAGAGCTTTCTCACAACCAGCCAATGGTGCAGGAAGCAAGCGCAGACACTGTCCTTTCATCAGAACAACTGATATAGGGCCACTACCTGCAGTTGAGTATAAAACCAATTTCATCCAAGGACTCATAGAAGAATATGTGGGAGGACCAAAATGAACTGGACCTGTTGGTCTAGGAAGAATTGATGAATGAGAAAGAGGCACTATGGACACAACTATACCATAATCACGAAGAAACAAACGATCAAGAGTTGCCGGTGCAAGAGAAGCCAAGCTTTCAGAGCGAAGAAGGTCTACACGATATTTTTTTGTCCTTTTTAGCATTTCTGTCTTAACATCTGCACTTTCAAATACTTCTAATTTCTCATTACTATCAAATTTTGTGTTTGACTTGTCAGCTTCGTGAATGTGATCACTGCCATCTTCCAAAGTAATGGAACGAGTTTCATCATCTATTCCACTAGAAACACGTTCGGTGTAAATAGAAGCCTCCACGAGCTTCTCTGAATCATAATTTATTAAATCCTCGTTATTTATCACAGCTTCTAAAATACTACAATCTCCTGATTTATCAACCCAAGAACTTTCAGCTATCTCAGAACTTGGCCCATCATTACTTGAGGTAATCATACTCAGTTTATCAGAACTTCCCTCTTCTTTTATGTTGGTAACTATTCCACCAGATTGTAGACACTCTAAGACACAACGTAGACTAAATAAGTGGTTAGCAAATTCCTGTAATTCTCCCTCATATGTTGCACCCTCCAAGGTACTAAGATCCTTGCATAGATCAGCAATGCTGCCGTAACCCAACTTCCCTGCTTCATAGAGTGTAACAGCATGAGATTTCAGGCCTGCAAAGTTTGGCAAGTATGATTTAGTCAAACGCACAAACCAATTTTGAGACATACAACAAGTCATAATACAACAACAAAGCCTTATCCTATTAGGTGAATTCGACTACATGGATCATATGACGCCATTTGGCATGTTGAAAAACCAGAATTTAAAAAATATTAAGTAACAACTAACAAGTCATAATGAGTAGCCAAAATTTTATTTTCTTCTTGAGTATTAGTAGAGAAATTTATCCAAATTTCCTTTAAGAATAATATAAATATGAGAAAAAAAACTACAGTGAATAATTTAAGCTTCAAGAGGCTAGGAGTGAAGGGTATAAACCTGGTGAAACAGATCCCATCATAAGATAGGATGTAATATTAGCATCAACTATGAAAGCAACACGAGTGTAGGAAGAACGAGGTCCATGGTTCCCTGAAGCTGAAGCATCCCCTTGTTGAATAGAGTCATTATCAAAAAGGGTATTCTCATAATTTTGAATAGCAACAAAAGCATCTTCATCACTAGTTGAACTTGCCACAGGTGATGCTAGTATAGTTGAATCTCCAATAATAGATTCTGGATCAACTACTTTTGTTGCCCATCCCAATCGACACACAAAAGCAGCAGCAGCTTGCAACTGTGACAAGTCAGCTTGTAGGGTTGTTGCCAAGTCTCTAACTGTTACATTTTCATTTGAAACTACAAAAACTGCATACAACAACCTGAAAGAAATAGCTCTAGCATTAGGGTCAAACTATATGGAAATATAAGCTATTTGAACAAGAATCTGGAAACACACAAACTGAAATAACTACTTTACTCTTCAATAGGATCTTCATAAGACTGCTCCCTGTTGGAAACAAAACCTTCAAGCCGGGAAACTGAGCCACCATAAACATAAATATTATTGAAATCACATTTATAAGAGACAACTTTTGAAAATGATGTATTGCATATATGAATTCGTATTGGGCTTCTGTGGCCTAATTCAATCTCTATGGTTTTTTTTTTTTGCTTCATACACTAAATTTGATTGATTTTTACATATTTTTGTACGAGCTCATGCTAGCAACTTTTTGCTACAAGTCTTTATTCAAGTTGAAATATTTGATGCTAAGGATCAAACTTGACCTAATAGGGTTATTTTAAAATAAAACTTGATCAAACTTTCAAATAAAACATTACATAAACTCATACAACAAACCTTTAAACCGATCTTGAGGATAAATTGGAACATCAAAATAGACCAGTCCCCGTTTGCAAAGACCCCTTACAATGTCAGGATCAAACATGACAAATGAATTTGCTTCTTCCATGCAAACTTTGTCTATTGTGGCCATTTCCTCCTTTGACAATTTCTATAAAGTAAAAGAAAAGGTGAGAATAAATCGACAAAAAGTTATGAGGAATATTAGGATTTCCATTGGTCCCATTATGGTCTTACAATTCTTTTATTTTATTGGATAAAGTTTCATACTAATCCCACCAAATAACCTGGGCTCAGTCTGTATTAGTATAATATGAGATTTCGCATTGAAGAGTGTATAAATGGTGTCTTATTAGAATTTTCCAGAAGCTATTTTTCATTGCCAATGAATAGCATAATAAGTGAACCTCCTCTATTTTATAAGGGTGAAGGACATACCCCACCTTAAATTCTTCCAAGGTAAGGTTCACAAGACAAACTTCCCACCACGGTTCAATTGGAAAATCCACAGGTTGAGTAGGCAAAAGTTCTTTTGCTATTGACTTGTTCAGTTTCCACATTATTTTCTGTATATTCCAAAAGAGCAATTGACCGGTGAGACAAGAATCATAAAAATTTGCAAGCCTTCCTTTGATAATAATGCCATAACCAAAACTAGCTGAGACTATAATGCAAATTCAAATTCAAAATGTATAAAGATAAAACAGAAAGATAATTCAAATTGATATAATGGTTCACCATGCTTGTTGCATGATTGGAAGAAACCACCTTTCTCCAAATTCTACTTATCTTTATGCAACTTCTCTAATTATACTGGTTTTATATTCTACAAAAGGTTTAAAAAAACACAAATGTGCATACAATAAAATACATGCAATCCAAAGTATTGAAGATTTATTTTATGTGTAAATGTAGGAAAGTCTTTACAGTACCTTTGATCTGCACTTGTTCATTATATCAATAAATTCATTTCTCCCAATTCCTGTAAGTCTTAAAGCATCTGCAGCACTAAAATTTGGGATGCGGTCATAAGGTTGCTCTGCAAATAATTAAAACAAGCAGTAAATTCTTAAAAGCTAGCTTACACCAAGCATACATTTGCTACTCTACATATTTATCTACCTCCAATGTTAAAACTATAAAAAAAAAAGTAATAAGTATAATATGAGATTCCTATACATCATGATATAATTATAACAATAAAAAAAAATATCAAATCAAAGAAGCTTTAATCTCTTTCTCTACTCTCTTTTAAAGAATGCGACATTAAATGAAGAATCGGTAAAAAAAACAAAAAAAAATTGGTCAAAAATCAGTCAAAACCAACAAAAACTCAGTTCATAACAGATAAATGAGAAATACTTAATTAAAAGTCCTTTTATTTTTTTCCCTTAAAAACAATGAAAAATGAACCTAAGGTTCATTGTTATTGCTAATGAACATTGTTGTATATAGTTGAAACTTAGACCTAATTATTATGATATATTTAATTTGAATTTTAGTGTGTACTTTAAATGCTATGAACCTATAAAATGTTTAGTTTTTAGTTTTTAGTGTTGTAAAGTAATGATATGATGTTTTATGTTTCTCTAATATTACTTCCTGCCCCTCCAATTATTTCATTTATGTATTATTTAATTATGATTTTATTAATATTAATTCAATCACAGTTCAACCACAATTAGACTATTTAAATTTGAACTAGTATCTTGATTGATTCAAAGACTAGTTGAGTTATAAAAACATTACTCTTCACATTTAAATTTTAAATCCAAACTTTAGTTACGCATATCTTATTTTTTTCTTTTAATTTATTTTTTAAATTTTACTTGAATTTAAAAAAAAATGTTGAATACATGAGATATTTTCTAATGTAAATTAACTAAAACTTAGTGCAAAAGCAAATGCCACAATATTATATACTCGTAATTGGTGGGCACAACATGTTTTTTCTCTGTAAAGTAATATTCACAAAAAGAAAATACCTCAATTCCATGTTATGTACAACAAGAGTTATATATATATATATAGGATGTAGAACAAGAGTTAAGCATAATATTCATAGAATCAACTTAGTTGCAACTGCAAGCAAATAATGAAGTTACCATTTTTCATTACTTCAAAAATCATATCGCAATAATATCTGAAAGATGACACTCTCATTACACGGCATACATAGTCCGCCAGATGATAGGGAAATAGCTGCAAGTAAGAACATGCGCATTAAATGCCAGATGTCCTAAAACAATAAACAAAACGTGAGAGTGCTACCTAACATCCAGAAAATGCTAGTTATATCTAGAGTTCTTAAATACCAAGTATGAAGATAAACAATTATCTTTCATAAAATCAAAAGGTAATATGATTAAACTATTTATGACAACCTTATCCTAAAACTAAAGACATTAAATTAAGAGTTTTTTATTTTATTTTTAAATTATAACATCACAATTCAGTTTCGAAACACAATAAGCTTAAATTTATTTCACAATTTTTTTATAGGTTTATGATCCCCTCACTTGGATAAGAAAATATGCATTTGAAGTTTTGTAATAGCGCATTTGATATACAATTTCATATTTAAGTAGGAGAAACTAAGCAGAGTAACAAACGTTCTGTACAACACATACAGCTAGATTCTTCTGCAAGTAGCGCATCATGTCTTCATAATATTCATTTTCTTTACAAACTTTGCGAGCAAAACAACTACTCCATTGAAGTCTCTTCCTTATGCAGTATTTAATTATCCTGCATAAAATTTACATGGTCTAAAAATAGAAAAAGGCAATATTATAATTATGTATTTAATGGGAAAAAAACATTCAAGAAAAGAACACATAAGCCATGAAATGAATGGAGAGTATCACCTTATGACTTATGAGAACCTAATTTAAAAGTAGAAAAAAAAAACTCATAAATGAGAATTAGCTCTCATTCTTGGGGATAAATATTGAGTTTTTAGTTAAAGGTACTGCAGGACTACAGCCTTTAAAATTAAAAGCTTTCATCATTTCTAAACAATTTTATTCCACTTCTGCAGTTACAAGATACGTTTCTTGCAACCAAAAATAAAAAGATCCTTTTTGAAAATGGATCACACACATGAAAATGAAGATATAAGGAAGATTAGATGGTTAAGAGAAAAAGAAAAAGAGACAAGATCACAGGTTTAATTTCCTGTTAACATAACTAATATTCTAGCAAATTAATATTTATTGATAAAAAAACATAAAAATCTTCATGAGTGTCTCTGGTACCACAATTTCATTGATGCAACTTGAGAAGTTGTGTGTAATCTCACATTTTCACACATACACAAACCTAGGAGATGAAAGGAAGCTTGATAATAAGTAGCAGTCTAGTACGGTTTGATTTTGTTTATATTACAAAAAGCAAAATTATAATAAAACTTCTTTGAAGAAGTTGTATTATAATGAGAGTTACTAAAAAGTGCACAAAAGCTCACCAAGCTCTTCAAAACGTCAATAATAAATAAACAACCCAAAAAAGGGCATGAGAAGATCAAACACAATAGAGATGCCAAGTGTGCAATTGCAATGCTATCTCAAAGTTACGTGGGCTCTAAGATCCACCCCCTAATCCCTAATAGTTTTGAATTTTCTAATGACTAGAAGAAATGCAATGTTAAATAGTAACTTTAAATTAAAAATTTGAGTATATTTAGCTAAATAGTTTAAATGATAAATGCAATGTTAAGTGAGTGCTATTCAATAAACTATTGGGACATGAGAGCTTATGTCATAATTTTGACCTGAAACTTATTGAACTAAGCCAAAAATAACTCACCTTCATGAGCTTCGCAAGAAAACGTATTGAAATAAACTTTTTTTTGTTGTAAAAGTCATACGCTATTAAACTATTTTAACAAGTCTAAATAAAACTCCATAAAAGCTCTTCCATGCATCTCCTTAATCATTATATTAACAACGATAACTAACAGGGTAACTATTAACTACTTAGCACTAATTATAAGATTAAATAACGAATCATGATAATATAAAAGTACACTAGTTAATGGAAGCTATTTTAAACCTTTTGTGCCATTCTTCCTTTGATGGAACAATTGGATGAAGTCGCCTAGGAAGATTCTCCCATGCACATTCTTCCTTAACCGCTTTTTCCAACAAATGTTCCTCGGCAGTTACCGGAGCTCGTTGCATTTTTCACTACCCGTTAAACACCACCATTTCTGAAAGATAAAAAAAAAACAAGGAAAAAGTGTTAAAGCATTCATAATTCATCAACATTGTAAGCTTGCATTCCAAGACATATTCGTTGATAGCTTTACATCCGCAAAATTGAAACCAATTGCATGATAAAACAATAACAGACAACGAAGAATTGAATTAAATTGAATGATTGTAACATCAAATTATGGAGATCTGAACGAGATGTAAAATGATCATGTAACATTGAGAAGCGATATAGTGATATGTATAATGGAAGATAAAATGAGGGAATGCAGATGAAAGGTAAAAGACCTGATGTATGGTGAAGGTGTTGGATTTGGCTTCATGGTTTAAGAATTGGAATCTGCACAACTTTTCTTTTTCTTCAAGAGAGCGATCTTAGGAGCTAGATTCGTAAAAGCTCCTAATTGCAAAACATTTAGGTGTCATGGTAATAAAAACTAAATGCTTATAAAAAATATATTAAAATATCCAGAAAGTAGACCATCAACATATTTCTGTACCATAATTTATTAACTTGTACATGTAAAAATTCTCTGTCATTTCCGCACATAAAAAGTAAGCTCTAAAATATAGTTATCACGAGAATCAATAAAGTTATCTTAAGAGTAATTTTAAATTAAATTGCACTTTTTAATATTTTATATCTATTAAATTTTATTATATAATGATTAAATGTTTTAGGTTAAATTGTAATTTTTATCACCTATAATTTCTAATCTACAATTTTGATCCTTTGGTTTTTTTCCTACGATTTTGATCCTTTATTTTTAAAAATTCACAATTTTAATTTATTCTCAATTTTGCATATGTTTTTTTTTGTCTAATTAAAGCTTAGACTTAATGTATCATAAATAAATAATTTAATTAGTTAAAATATAAAAATAAAAGAAAAAATATATACAAAAGATTAAACCAAAATTATGAATTTTTAAAAATTGGTAGGCCAATATCATGAAAAAAAAGAGGACTAAAATTGTAAATAATATAAAATATAAATATAAAATGTATCCAAAATTGAAAATTGAATCAAAATTATAAATTTTTAAAGATTAGTAAACCAAACTCAGAGAAAAATAATAAAAAGACTAAAATTAGGAATTAAGAATTATAGAGATCAAAATTATAATTTAATCAATATTTTAATATTAACCCAACGATTATGTACACTAAATTTTAGAGAAATAAAATATTATGATATATGAAAGTCTTGATAGTCCATTAATTTATTATGTCATGTGAGAATATAATTAAAGAATTATATGTAATTTTATTTGATAAATAATTATGTTTTAAAATCCTCACATGTTAAAAACATAAAATCAGACTAATTGGTGATAAATTTTAAAAAATGATTTTAAAAAATAATGTATACTTGCAACTTTCCTCCGAGTTTCTTTGATAAGGTGGCAGGCAAGTGATTGTTATATCACCTTAACCTCGATTCCCTGACCGTGGAGATTAAAATAAAATAAAAAATATTTAAAATATTTAATTAGAAAACATCTTATATTATACAAACCAAAAGGTTATTTTACAATTTTTAAGTTAAATTATAATTTTGATTTTCTTAATTTCTTAAATTTATGATTTTAGTTTTTTTTTGGGTTTTAATTGTTCTATTTTGTTTTTCTATTTTTATAAATTGATAATTTTGATTCTTTTATGAATTATTAAACATTTATTTTAATTAATTGAGTTATCGAGTTAATTATAAATTAATCAAAAATTATTAATTATAAAAAATTATTAATTATAATTTTTTATAATATTATGTCCTCTTCTTTTCTCCAAACATATTTTCTACTTGTAGTACTACACATAGTTCCATCAAATCTCACATTAGGTTAATAGTTTTTTTTATCAAAGTCTTTTAGTGATTAATAAATTTTATTTAATTTATAATTAATTTAATTTATAATTAATTTAATATATCATAATTATTAGTCAATAGTCAATGAATCGGAAACCAAAATGAAGAATTTAAAAACCTCGAGATGTACATTACGATTTAACATTTTTTATTATAATATATGGTTTTTTTTTATGTTGGTATATGATATCAATTAAATAATCGATAATAACCTTCATACGTTGCACGCAACACACGTTAGTATTAATTTATTGATTTTTTTCGATACTAATATTAATTTATTATTGATGTATATATGATGCCAAAGGTGGCGCATTCCACATCCATAACCATGGCGTCTAACTCTGCTTCCGCTCTTTACTTCCTTTTATGCCTATCGCCCATCACTTTGCTTCTTTCTGCGTTTCGTGCTCAAGCTCAATCTCATGCTCCAGCTCCCACTTTCAAGTACTGTGGTAGCTAACTAAACTACCTTTACTCTTCATTTTATTTTAGTTCATCATTTTGTTTCATTCAACTTTCATGCCCCATCTTAGTTATGGAAAAATAGTGAGCTTTCAATGTGAGATTCCACTCTGTAATGGGTTCTTCTGCCATTTGCAATGCTCTTAGTTAACGAGAAACGGTAAAATATGGTTAACTTAAGCCATCAAGGGAATACCTAACAGAGGACCCATGGCATCTTGCTTTTGGTTTTTTTTTATTTTCAAATAAGTTAGGGTTAGGGGAATAAAAAAGTTGTCATGTGCGCATCGCATGATGACAACGGGTAAATGAATTTGAAATTGAAACATTAGTTTTTTTTTTTTTTTTTTGTTTAATTAGAAACGGAATGGTTGAATTGAGCAAAAATGTAAAGGTTATCTGTGTAATTTACCATTTCCAATTGTTTTCTTATTTTTCAGCCGTAGTAGTTAAGAAATTTATAAGTGTTCTGATAAATTATTTCTATTTGATTTAATTATTTCTTTATATTTTAAGCCTAGCTATAGCCTATAGCAGAATTAGTTTTATTTTTATTTTTATTTTTTAATTTATACTTCTCCATTTCTGCTGTCACTGTGATGTGGTACGGTCCTCTAACTCCCAAATGTTTTAGCGGATTTGTCTTTATTTAGGAAACTCTAAAATGCTGCTTTTCAATATGTAAATCTTAAGTTACCTGTCTGGTTAGTGGTTTTTGGTGCTTGTATCACTTGGTTTGTTAGCTCTTTCTGTATTGATTTGAATTTTATGCTATGCAGAAAAGAATGCAGACTATGCTGTGAAGGTGAGTGGAGTGGAAATATTGCCTGACCCCGTGGAGAGAGGAGTGCCATTCACCTTTAAGATCCCAGCTTATACTCGTGAGTGTTGACTCAATTTCTATAATATTTTGCCATTGTATTTATTTATTTATATATATGTTATTCTTGTAATACATTATGTTTGCATGAGCTGCTTAACATGAAAAAATTCCGAAAAGAACTTGTTTTTTAAAAACTAGTCATGTATAAGTACAAAGTACAAACATAATAAGCTTTTCTTTTTGTTAGTATAAAGCTTTTATGTTTAGATTTTGACCTATTAACTTACATTACTAATGAGTGGAGATTGTACCTATTATTGATGCAGCTGAACCAATTCAAAGCGGGGACTTGTTATATGAAATTTCTTATGCTGGAATAGAAGCACAACCTGCTACATTTCTCCATGATCTCTGTGAGGAAGCACCATGCCCAGTACCTGCAGGCAACTTTGTGCTCGTTCACACCGAATTATTGCCTCCGGTTACCCCACCAGTTAGTTTCCACTTCCCACTTTACCAAATATATTCACAGTTCTGTGGCTAATCTGAGAATATTATCCTATCAACAAAATAAAGTCTGTGTTCCCTTGACATCTGTATGGGATTGGGACCTCTTCAAATCTATGAACTTACTTGGCAAGGCATCAACTCATTTTCTCATTATGGCATTATTGGGCATTTGCAAAGCAAACCTGCACTACTAATTCCCCTTTCTGGTTTTTAGCTGTTAAAAAGCAAAACATATTGTGATGTGAATAATGGTAATAACTAAGAAGTAGTATTGTTCACGGTTTAATACAGAAAAATGAAGGGAACCAGAAAACGGTTAGTCCGAACTGAACTAGAAAACGTTTCACATGAACTATTTCTTTGGTTCAGTACACCAGTAAAAATGTTTCGGTTTTTGAACCCTTAATGGTTCATGGATCTGTTTGGTTCATAATACTTTTGGATCAATCATGGTTTGGTTCAGCACAGGAAACTAAACCAAACTAAACTGGAACATGGTTCTCTCTGAACCAAACTGGAAAATGGTTCTCTCCCAAATTGAACCATACTATTTCTTTGTTCCGTTCACTGATGAAAATTGTTTGGTTTTCTAACTCTCAATTCAATTTAGTTGGTGGTTTAATTTGGTTCTCTAATACTTTTTGAAGAGTCCTAGTAACAAGTTGTAGAAGTGACAACGATATTAAGCTATCATGATCAAAAGAATTTGATGTTTCCTCCTCCCCTTTTACTGGTTTCGTCTATACATAAACTGTTGGAGCTCTTATATATCATTACAACTCAAGCACAAATTTTGATTGTTATTTGTTAATCAAGGGCCATTTGAACTATAACTCCTGTAGCTAAATGTGCTACTAATTACTCCAAGCAACTATTAGATCAGTTTTTCCTTGATAACCGCATGTTATGATATATGTCATTCCTGCATTCCTCAGCTTGTTCTTGTTATGGTCTTCAATGAATTTCTGATTTACAACGTATCTGTTTTACCTTGAACATTTAACACAATGGGTTCTTTGCCTAATTATTTAATCGTGCTACTTATGCAGGGCACCTATAATGTGAAGCTGAATTTTAAGGATCATAACGACAAGCTGTTAACTTGCATCATCTTTCCCTTCAAAATCGGTTCTAAATCTTCAGTGTCTGCTATCTAACTGTCCAGCGCAAAACTGCTCCTAGATGCTACCTCAACTTTGCGTATTACTTTTGTTTAGGGTGTAGTTTTAGTGTGTACTAGTTGAGTGCAATGCTGTGGGCTATGAATGATGCTTTTTCGCACCCAATAATGGTATAAATAGCCCTACGAGAAGTGATTGTCACATCTATTTTGTATTGTTGTCTTCAATAAATTTGGACTTCTAAAAATCCTAATAGCCGGTGCAAATTACTATTAACTTGGATCCCCTCCCTCCAACCCCTAAATTGTTACCAATTTAAGAGGATGATTTACTATTTAGGTTTTAAGTGAGCTAAGTTACATTAATGATTGGATTAAGTACGTGTAAGTGAATTTTTTTAAAACCTTTTAATGGTATTCACCCACCCATGAGTTACAAGTAATGAAATTTGATTTAATGAGAAGTAGACTTTGAACCAGTGGGTTTGCACGGGTCTTTTTTTAATTATATATAGATAAAAATAAAAACAATAATTTTAAATATTTTGTATTATATTAAAAATAATTATATTATTAATGAGAAAGTTGATTAATTATATTTTTAGTTGAGTTAATTTTATCTTAAAATTAAATATATTAAAATTTATTGTTTATTTAAGTAATAATGGTCATATAATATCTACTATTTTATTATATATAATAATAATGTCTTAGGAAATTTTAATATATAATATTATAAATTTTTTTAGTTATTTTGTAAAATATATACTTTAATGTACCTTATTTTTTTAAAAAATAAAATCAAGCATAGTTAAATATTATTTAGTTTACTATTAATGTGAAAATTATTATTTAAAATGGTATCAAAATTATATAATTAGGTTAGTACATTTAAATGATTATGGATGAATTTAATTGAAAATTATATTTTATAAATAAGTTAATTTAGAGTTTAAATTTATATATTTATTTATTTTGCATAAAATTCAAGTTTAAAACTCATTCATGTATTTATTATAGTTTTGTGCTGATCTTGATTAATATGATTTAATAGTATTTTAATACATGTAACTGTTGAATCTTATTATTATTTATTGTGTAATTTCATTGTAGTATTAAAATAATCATTGAACAAAGAGTTATATTAGAAAATATATTTTAAAATTAAAAAATATTGTTAACTTTATAATACGATAAATTTTATAACATATATTTTTACATATAGTTATTTTTATATAAAAGTGAAACCAATAATATTTATTTTTTAATTATTGCATTTATAGTTTTAAAAAAAAATACTTTATAAAATAAAATTTACAAAATAATGTAATTTTTTTTATATTAATATTAACTATTAATCTTCTATCATTAATTTACACTTATCTAATTAGTTCTATTTTAAATAATTAACATTGAATATATCTATTAATAATTTTATTTTTAAACATATATATATATATATATATATATAATTTTTATATTTTTTATTTTCATATTATATTGTATTATTTTATAACTTTAAAGTCATAAATTTAATTTATTATTTTTTCAGAAATATATTTTAAAGTAACTAATTATAAAAATAAATAAATTTGTGCATAAATAGTAATATTAAATTAGTGTAAAATTTTATATTTATTTTATTTAATAATTTCTCCTTCATATTAATTTAATATGTAAAATTAAATATTACAAATAATTTAAATTATTATTAATGTGAAAAGTTATTGATTTTATTAAAATATATCTAGTGACACAAAACGTAAAATATTCTTTTTCCTTCAAATTACTTATTTTGGTGTAACAACATAATATTAAAAAATTTAATTTATATTCTTCTTTCAAATCCCTAATTTTACTAATAATGTGATAATGAGTGACTCAACTTTTATATATTAGGTACTTTCCAATTGGGAAATCACGGGAAGAGAGTTTAATATAAAAATCTGGTTTGAATTCTTAATACCGTATTGGTTTTTCAAATTTTAGAGGAAAAAAGAAAATACTTTCACCAAAGAAGAGAATACGAAATATTTGACTAAAAATAATGTTACACTCCCGAGTCAAGGTTCCTCTCACCTTATTATGTAGATAGGGATCACTAACACAATTAGGTCTAATGCTCTTATTTAACCACCAAAATATCAGTAAGAGGGAGCAGAGTGTGCAGCTGTTGATCAAAATGATATTCATACTATTGACACTGATACAGGTGCAAACCAATGAATTGGTATCCCTATTTAATATTTATACAAGCTACATCAAAAGGAAACAAAAGAAACATAAACACTAACTAAAAACCTATCCAAGTAAATAATTGATAAACTTAAAATCCATAAATAATTGATAAAAAGAAGTTTTAAATTATTATGAAGTCTGAAATCTAAAATCAACTAATAAAAGAGTATTTCTAAACTATTCTAAATAGACCTTATTGATCATGTAAGACTAATTAATGCCAACATCTAAATTAAAAGAACAAAAAAAAACTGAAAAAAAAATGCAATCTGTAACTTTTGTTTGTCAAGTTTTAACTAATTAAATCAAAACTTTCAAGTTAATATTTTTTGAAAAAAAAACATAATATAACACTTCTATTAACTTTTTTTCCCTTTTTTTAAAAAAGTTAATTACTAACTTGTAAAATACCTAAATATCTCTCCAAACAAATACTTAATATTAAAGTTGTAACTTATTTAATTGAGTCGAGTGCATAAATTGTTATAACATTTTTGTTTTTGATTTATACGTAAATTGTTATAAAGTTTTTGTCTTTTATTTATACGAGAAAACATACACTTAATAAAATGGTAGTATCATTTTAATATATTTGACAAAGTTTTATTTTTTTAACATTATATAATTTTAAATTTTATAAATTAATTTCATAAAACTTTTTAGCTATACTCGTAATATCTTTGGGTAGAGACTAGAGAGTAAAATACTAATTCTTCGATATAATTCATTTAATTTGACAAAATTTATGTACGTAAATTAAGCATCAATTTATTATAAATTTTAATTTATAACAATAAATATTGTTTAACATATTTTATCATTGATTAAATTTCATCAAAATTTATAACTTTTAATAAATTTTAATTAATAATCAAAAAAATCTATTTAAAAAAAGCATATAAGAGAACATGTGACTAACTTTTGTGTTATGAAAATATAAAAAATTAATAAAATTCAAATATCAAAATTGGGCCACATACATCATCAACTTTCTCTCACTAGGGCAAATTTCCTGTGACCAATTTCCCTCTTTTTAACTTCACTCTCCCCAATTTTCTTCCACTCTTGTAGCATCTTCTCACTCTTATTCTCAATGTAAGTTCTTTCCACTTCTTCATTCCTTCAATTTCTTCACGCCCTAGCGCATGCACCCACAATCCGTGAATTTATGAGTACAATTTTCAGTGATGTTTTTCGAGGTATGGGTTTCGGATTAGGGTATTCGGGCATGCTTAAATCGCACCCTCCCACGTGTTTCATTAGCTGTTTTCGATAATGTTATTGATCGAGGTTGTGAAAGTTTGATTCATTTGTAGATAGTTGGGGTTGTTGGTTTTTTTTTTTTTTTTTTTTTTTTTTTCTGGTTCTGGGGGTGTTCTAGATATGATTAAACAGATATTCGGTAAAATTCCTCGCAAACCCTCAAAATCATCTCACAATAATTCAAACGGGGAAGGAGGGTTCAATGATGGTTTCTCACTGAACTCATCTTCTAATAATACCCTCTTGAAGTCCAATTCAGTTTCTTCAAAATCTTCAAGTTCTTGTTCAGTTGGGTCTCGTTCTGGGAATGAGACTATTGCTCAATACTATTCAAATCAATCTAAGAAATCAGCTCCTACTTCAGGTTCAGTAATGGCTTCGGCAGCTTATGAGGCTTTGCCTAGTTTCAGGGATGTTCCTAGCTCGGAGAAGCAGAATCTTTTTATCAGAAAGTTGAATATGTGCTGTGTTGTGTTTGATTTCAATGATCCTGTCAAGCATCTCAAAGAGAAGGACGTTAAGCGGCAAACTCTACTTGAGCTTGTTGATTATGTTTCGTCTGTGAATTCGAAGTTCAACGAGTTAGCGATGCAGGAGATGACGAAGATGGTGGCGACCAATTTGTTTCGTGCTCTGCCTTCTTCCAATCATGATGGAAATTTGGAAGACATGGGTGAGCCTGACGAAGAGGAACATGTTTTGGAACCGGCATGGCCTCATCTGCAGATTGTGTATGAATTTCTCTTCAGATTTGTGGCTTCACCTGAGACGGATGCTAAGCTTGCTAAAAGATACATTGATCATTCGTTTGTGTTGAAGCTGCTCGACCTTTTTGACTCAGAAGACCAAAGAGAGAGGGATTACCTGAAGACTATCCTCCACCGTATTTATGGAAAGTTCATGGTGCATCGGCCATTCATTAGAAAAGCCATCAACAATATCTTTTACAGGTTCATATTTGAGACAGAGAAACACAGTGGGATTGCAGAGTTGCTTGAAATATTGGGCAGCATAATTAATGGTTTTGCTTTGCCTTTGAAGGAAGAGCATAAGCTGTTTCTTGCCCGTGCGTTGATCCCGCTTCACAAGCCTAAGTGTGTTGCTCTTTATCATCAACAGCTTTCGTATTGCATAACTCAGTTTGTTGAGAAGGACGTCAAACTAGCCGATACTGTGGTAAGAGGCCTTTTGAAATATTGGCCGATAACTAATAGTGCAAAGGAGGTAATGTTCCTTAGTGAGTTGGAGGAAGTTTTAGAGGCAACTCAAGCAGCAGAATTTCAGCGATGTGTGATCCCACTATTTCGTCAAATTGGTAGATGCCTCAATAGCTTACACTTTCAGGTGCTTATGAAATTCCCCCATATTTTTTTCCTCATTTGTGATGTCTTCTGTCTGCATTCATTTTATTAGCATTTTCTAACACCCGTGACACAGCTCTGTATCTCTATTTCTATGTTATTCATTTCCATTCTCACTTTGCTTCTCTTAGATATCTTAGATGTTCTCTAATATTTGATGATTACCTCTCGAAATTGCAATAAATTTAACAAATGTAAGCAGCTCAGCCATCAGATCAGAGCACTTGTATTGATACTAGAAAGCTAAACTTTGTTACATTGCCATTTTCTTTTCTTTTCTTTTTTTTTTGGGGGCGGGCGGGGCGTCAGATGTGGCACTGCAGAACTTTTTCCATAAAGATGCTATTCATAATTTCATATGAAATGATTATTGTATTTTGCTTGAAAGATGAATTTATGTTGCCAACAAAAATATTATATATGGCTGTCTTTTATGTTAGAACTTGTATTTGTGACAACTATAGACTTCGTAGATTTTTGTATTGTGTTACAAGCTGCAGTGCTACAATACAACATACTTTAGTTTTGTTATCTGGAATCAGTCTCAAAAGATTCAAAGAAACAATGAAACACCGCATAAGTGTTATATGAAAGCATGTGTTCAAATTAAAATTTACCTAGGATTTATTGAATTAGATTTGATATTGACTTGATTTTGTTGGCAGGTAGCTGAACGAGCACTGTTTCTGTGGAACAATGATCATATTCGAAATTTGATCTTACAAAACAGCAAAGTGATACTGCCTATAATCTTCCCTGCTATGGAGAAAAATATACGGGGCCATTGGAATCAAGCTGTTCAAAGCTTGACCATGAATGTTAGAAAAATATTCTCTGATGCTGACCAGGCACTTTTTGATGAATGCTTGAAGAGATTCCAAGAAGAAGAAATCAATGATAGGGAGAAGCAAGAGAAGCGAGAATCCATATGGAAACAACTGGAAGATGTTGCTGCAGCTAATGCTGTAAGCAATGAGGCCATCCTTGTCTCAAGATTTGTGTCCTCTGTTGCAATTGCTACCAGTGCTAATCAATTGGCAACTGCAGGTGGTTGAGAGCCATCAGAGATCCAAATTGTTTGTTCTGACCCCATGATGAGGAACAAAGGTGAATGGGGGGTTGATGTGGATACCAGACTGCTCCTTGTTTCTGGGCTTTTTTATCTCATCATTTGTTCTGGAATCATGGGTTGTACTATGTACCATAAGGAATGTAGTTTATAATAGGCGGTGTTTGTTTAGAAGTCTAGCCATCGAGATTATGCAGTGATACAAAAACAATCCTTTTCTTTTGCCATATTTATGTAATTTTAACATTAGTAAAATTTCTATTTCTTTTAGCCATTTGCAGGATAAGATCCCAACTCATTGTTCCCTCTGGCAGTTATTTGTTCTTCACTGGCTGAACCTGTCACAGTGGATCCAGTTTTTTTTCTTTTTAGAGGGGTCATTACACGTTCAGAGTTTGGTGCTTTTAATTGGACCTTTTCTTATTTATTATTAAACATTTGTTGGTTGGGTTCTTTGGGATCTATGTCTCCTTTCAAGGATTGGAATTGTCTTCCCACCCATCCTTACCCCACCCAGTGTTATGCCAAATGTAAAGTTGCATCTACAACTCCAAGTGAATAAGTTTGCTCTCATGTTTATAACGGGATGTTTCTTGTACTCGTTTGCATTTATATATATGTGTGTGTATATATATATATGCTTATAGAAGGCTGTAAAAAACAAATTGAATCTGTGTGCTTAATACTATGATGCTTGGGAGATTTGTTATTTTACATCCTGCTTGGGAGACAAATATGAAGTTGGTCTTTATGAACTAATCGGGAAGTCTTGCCTTGCAGAGACAGAACGTGCAAAAAGATAAAACAGAAGCATTTAGGACCAATTCTTTTAAATGATGGCAAAGTATCACAATATATTGGTGATACATTTAGAACTGGAAAACTAAAACTTCAAAAAACATCAATTACATAAAACATCCAGATAAGATGTGCATGTTACTTTAAGTGGTTACCAAGCATCATCTCCTCATCAATCATCATCACCATATGCTCTGAAACTATAACGTTCTTGATATGAACCATTTAAATTTGAAACAGATGATAAGATGGCAAAGTATCACAAGCATTCAAATATATAGGTAGTACAGTTAGAACTGGAAAACTAAAACTATAAAACAGATCTATTACTTTAAACACCCAGATAAGATGTGCATGTTACTCTAAGTGGCTACCAAGCATCATCTCTCCTCATCAATGATCATCACCATATGCTCTGAAACTATAACGTTCTTGATATGGACCGTTGAACCAGAGGTCAGCCTCAAACCACTTTGGGTAACGGACCAAGTCCCCAGCCACAAATTGCATGAAACGGTTGCTCCCTTCAGGCACAACTCTCACTTCCCCTTCTTCAATGTACACCAGTTGGTCTACCTGCCAGTCCCAGGGCAACTTGCTTTTCCCAGTCTTCCACACCGACCATTTTGAAACTCCAAGCTCAGCTAGTTTCTCAGGAGACACTTTTCTTTCCACCTTCACATTGTACAATTCCTCCAAGGATTTCTCTATCCCCATTGCTTTTATGCAACACCTTCCTTTAGAAGAATTCCCTGACTTTCTGAAATCCTTGGAACCATTGTTGAGAGGAGAATAGGTGATGGCTGATGTTGTCAACAGGCTTGCCATGCCTGTTCGACAGTTTGCACTCGATGTGCTTCACTAACAAAACAGCACAAATCTGAAAGAAAGATTTTAGGAAATTCAAAGACTTCCAACTTTAATGATGAGCATTGGATAAAAGTTCCAAAACCAACACATTTCCCTCTTAAATTACCATGAGGAATCTCAGTTAATTTTTAACTCCAAAGGGGAAAAAACTGACTCTATAACATAAACTTCCGATGATTCTATAGTAGCATGTGTAGTTATGCTTCCTTATGTGGGAGGAGATATAAGGTTGGCTTGGTGGTGAAGGGAGGAGGGGAGAGGTCTTGGTTCGAATCCCCCCACTAACAGAAACTAACAACTAACATTTCCTCATAAAAAAAAATGTTTCCCTATGGTTTGTTTGTTTTATTTGTTTGTTGTGCTGTGTCTGTTCCCATCATACATGGCTAGAAAAGGAAACAATTTTCCAATTTTTTTTCCTTGAAATTTTGAGAAGACAATAATAGCACATATATAATAATTAGGGAAGAGATAACCTGAGTGAAGTTGAGGTTTACCTTAGCTGGTACCTATAAACTTTGAAACCCACAACAATGGAATGGAAATGGACCAGAAAAATGAATAACAATTGAAGTTCAGAAAATCATCAATGTTTCACTTCCGGTTGTTTTAAGTACTGATTGTCATTCAGAAGGAGATATCATACGTAAAAATACACATAAGAAATCTTCAGATTCCAAAGCACACAAATCAATTCCAAAACACTAGTTTCCTAATTAGGGTTTGGTCAAGACTCAATTCGTGAATGCATGACAAGTGATTAACATACTTGATAAGCTTCGATGTTCTGACTTCTGAGTTGAAATGAACACCGACTAAGGAGCAAAAAAAAATGATTGAAGTTTGAGACTTTACCGGTTCAAAAGAAGCGCAGGTTTGAAGATGATGCAGGTGGAAATTTCGCTTCGTTTCAACCAGGGAACTGGTGAGGTTTATCCTCAAAGTTGAAACCTTTATTTAGTAACAGTGGAGTGCCACTCTGTTGTTGCCTACACAACTATTTGTGTTTAATAAGACCTACATATATTTCATGAAAATATATTAAAAAAAAGTATTAAAGAGTATATTAGTAATATATATTTCTTAAGATGTGATCATGAAAAACAGAAAAAATAAGAAGCAAGCAAATAAGAAGAATAAAAATAAAATAGAAATACAAAATTTTTATTATTTTTTAAAAAAGAAGAAATATAAATGTGATTTTTTTTTCTTATGAAATAAAAAAACCCTTCTCCCCAAATGAAATGGAAGGAGGAAAATGAAAACTTCTCTTTTACATTTTAATTTCTTAAAAAGTAAATACATTTTTATAAAACAAAATATTAGAAATTAATAATTTTTTATTAAAAATATTAGAATAAAAATCTTGTTATTTTTAAAAGTAAACTAGAATTCTAATTAATATAAAAATATTTTTCATATAGTTTATTTATTTCTTTGCCCTATATCCCATTTATATTACTTCTCATATCATATCTAACAAAGATATCTCTAGAGTAGTAACTAAGACATATAATTAACTGAAAAATAGAAAAGAGAAATATAGGGAGGAAAGGACATAGACAGTTTTGGTGGTTGAACGTGTCCACTTGTGGTGCGCAAATTTGTTGCCTTTTTCAATGATGATAATGATCATTGATAAACCAAACAAAGAAGAGGGAAAAAGCAGTTGCTTTACTTCATTCCCACATATCTAAATTTTTTTAGCTTGTTTTTATGTTATTGCTTCGCTTCAACCCATTAATGGAATATCTAAGCTCTCAGTGGGGATTTCATTCCCACAGAAGAAATGTAGCCTAGCCGAAGATCCCTCCTTTTGAGATCATAAGCTGTTCCCTCCAGAACCCAGGTACGAATCTCCAGTGTGTCATGCCAAGATGTGTTTTCTATGTAACAAGTCCAAATAGAGATTTACATTTTATTTTGAATTTAATTAGAATGCACTTACAGTTTTACATTGTCTTTTAATAATAGATTGTCATAAGATTGTAGACTTTTATAATGCTTACTTTAAAAGTTAATGTATAAACTGATTTTTAAAGTTGATCGTGTAAAATGTTTTATACTCAAAATACATCGAAGTTAAACTAATTTATTTTACTTTTTTAGAGGATTATGTAGAGTGTTTTAGTGAGTGGAGAAGTTGGTGGTGCTGGTGGAGCATACTCATATGAAGCCTTGAAAAGATTAGACCGGCTATGGTCAAGCATATGCTCCTCTCAAGAAGGTTCATGTCATTCAATGGTTCTTATATCCTTTAGGAAATCAAACTATTCTATATGTCTGGTAATAATCTTCATATATATATATATATATATATATATATATATATATATATATATATATATTTTGCAGTTGTGCAAGAACCTCTGCAAGTTGTCTGGCTCATCTGATCTTATTGACAAAGAAAAGGGATCATATGATGTGTTAGTATGTGGAGTGTTAATTCATTGACAAATGTATCAAATTGTCACAAGTAGTAAAGTTACTTGGAAATCCGAATGTTGAATCCACATGAATTTTGTTTGTATTTGAGTTGGTGTATATCCCATAAGGACCTTTAGCTGTTAGGCTCCTAACAATGAGGATTTAGCCTCTCATTTCCGTGAGAGACTTTACACCTTAGAGGCTAACATGGATGGAAGAACGAGAGAGATGGATAAAGGAAGAGGAGATAATGGTTAGAGAGAGGGTTCCCCTATGAGAGATGCTCTGGGTGGGTGTATTCAATAGAACTCTAAGTCTGGGTGTGTCTTTTCTTTCTTTTTTGTTTCTTACTCCTTTTATAGGTAAGGTAGCTTAAAATTCACTCGACCTCATGTTGAGGGCGCACGTACTTCTAGACTTGATGAGGACATGACCAAGAACAAGGACAAAGATTCACTTGAAGGACTTGGAGGACCTATGACAAGGGCTAGAGCAAGGAAAGCAAAGGAAACTCTTCAACAAGTGTTGTCCATACTATTTGAATACAAACCTAAGTTTCAAGGAGAAAAGTCCAAGGTTGTGAGTTGTATCATGACCCAAATGGAGGAGGACTAAATGACGTCACTTCGTCTTAATTTTAGAGTGTTTAGTTTGTCTAAATAATGACCCAATCCTTGTAAAGTTGGCTGACCAAGAATATGTTTTGGGTTAATTAATCAAAGGGGCTTTAGTTTGGTTTAGTTCAAGTTGTAATAAGGGCCTAATTGGCAGCTTAGGCATCAGCCTCTAGGAGACCAAAAATGGTGATTGGCTTGATGGCTTTTGGGGTGACTTTTGGTTGTCACAATTTCAATTACACTCAGCCATTAAGTTCTTTCATTCCCTACGTTAATGACTCATTACTAAATTTAAGTGGATTGTAATTTCCTTTAATGAAGCATATGTAAAATTTGATGGTAAAGCTTCTTTATAAGCTAAACCATTTTATCAATAAAAAAAGTTGAGTTTTATTTAGAAAAATTAGAGTTTATCTCTTTTATCTTAGTGAGAGTAATTCTCCTAAGTTCTTGAGTGATTCAAGAACACCCTGACTATATCAAAGGTCTTTCACATCCTTTGTGTGTTGCCCTCGTCGAAAAGAGTGATTCTTTCCTTCCACCATTTCATCTTCAACCTTATTCTTTCAAATCACAATTCTAGAAAATCCAATTCTGCCCAGAATTATCTTGTGACCATAACTCTCGTTTTACTCGTTCTAATTAAGTAATTCTTGAGCCTAAATTGAAATTCAAAATGAAACCTTTCACCTCGTTTTGGAATAACCTCATTTGGAGTCCTGTAGCTTGAGTTATAGCCATTTCTATATTTCTGTCCAGCCACCACTTGACATACGTTTTTACCATCTCATTCATCCATTTTATGCCAAGATTCACCTTATTAAGGCCCAGGAAATTAGCCACTATCCAACCCTTGAATCTCGCCAATTTTTCATCCTTTTCTTAATCAATTTTCCAACAAGATTTAATCCTAGACGATCCTAAGTCAATCCTTGTGCAATGGAGGTTCATATCAGGACTTAATAGGATGATGTGTGATCTACTGAGCGTATCAACGTCTCGGCTTAGCAAGACGTTCACGTGCTTGGTACGGGATTTCACGCTAAGTGTGCCTTTGAGCTTCTTCGTGGGTCTTCTTCGCACTAAGCTTGAGTTTGGCCACTAAGCGAGGAGGTATCCTGAGCTTGACTTATGCGCTAAGTGAGTTGTCTTATCTTCAACCTTTTCTTCAAGTTTTTGCATTAATTTTTCTTTAAAGCACTTGTAGTTTACTTCTTTTAAATCCTACCTGCCAAGAATTAACATGATATTAAATTCCTCATTATTTCATTAAAAATAACAATAAAATAAAGAAATTGTAATCATTCTTAGTCAAAATTGATTATCAATTAAACCCAAATTTCACAATTATCATGGAGGCACTTTGGGAATCTTTATTGCCACAGCCTTTGTGTGCTAGGGGTCTTCGAGTTGTCATCGTGGAAAGAAATGTACTAAAAGGAGTAATTTCAGCTTCATTGACTGAGATATCAGCATTCTATCCTACGCAGAAAAGAGTCGATAAATTCTTTGAAGGGTTGGATTAATTTTGTGTTGTCTGTGTTGTTTTGATCATTGGAGAGAGCAAGAATGGAATATATCAACTACGGAGCTTTTGGAACTTGTAGAAGTCGGAGTCCTGGAAGAAGATGATATTGAAAGAGCCACAGCAGTAAAATTCAATCCTGTAATTCCTGAACTTCTTGAGTTTAGTTGCCAATCTCTATGTAGCAAGAATCATCTCGATTAGGTATTTCTCCATAACTAATGTCTTGAAGTCACTTTGAACATACATCACATCATTCACTTGCCTAAACACAGCAAAAGATGGATAATGAGGTCTTGCTTGTTACAGTGAAATGACAGAATTCATAGAGCTCTGAAAGATGAAATTATCTAACAACCAAGGGATATCATCAAACAGTACAATAAATTAGCATGTTATCTACTTAGTAACAGAATAAATTTAGTTGTCAATCCCAAGAGAAAAGACCCAACAGTGTTTTATTTTGTATAAAAACTTATAAATGAGAAACTCATTCAAGCTTACAAGGTAGAGAAAAATGAACTACCCTGGCACTCTGGCAGTCTTACTCTCACTTTTGTTATGCTTAGATAAATATTTTATTATTAATATCCTCCATGAATATTAATTCACGATACTTTCTTGTGTTATATATGTGTGTCTTTGAGTCAATTAAAGCATGTGATTTTTATATTACAATTAAAGCATGAATATGTGTGTCTTTGAATCAATATATGTGTGTCTTTGAGTGCTTCGTGGTTGTTCCAAAGAGCAATGTCAGCAAAGAAACAATCCAATGTTCCTGCAGATTTTATTAATGAACTTCTTTATACGAATTTTAGTTGTATGCAGGTAGTTTATTTCTCTCATGACTCAGATTATTATTTTGTTCTTTCTTACTTTATTATTCTGCTTTTGGAGATATAAGGTGGGTTGGATGGTTAAGGGAGAAGGGAAGGGGGGAATGGTCGTGGGTTCAATTCCCTCTACTAACAAATTTAACATTCTAACAATTAATATTTGTCAATGAAAAAAAACTCAGTGTTGCTTCAATTTTATCTTTCACTTCTGCAGAGGCTTGGTGATCCAGTGCTCCGACTGTTTCTACAGGTGGACTTGTTGCCCCAGTCTGAAACTCTGGATATGTTTTTTTGCTTTGTGCCTTTGTGAAAGATTCAATTAATTGAGATGAGAACCAATATCAAATTTTAAACTTGGAATAATGACTGTCCTGAGGAATCATCTATTATTTATCACAGGATGTTGTGCAGTTTGGTCCTCTTTCCAAGACACTGGGCCTGGTTATGTTAACAAATCCTAAAATACTCCCATCCATATTTAAACAGGTAATTCTTAACTTTAGCTATTAGTAACATTTTGTTTCTTTTCTTCATATCAAGACTATGAAAATATGAATAAATATCTCAAATATGAAAACTTATAATGCAGCATCCCCTCTTCCTACATGTTTGTGCTACTTTGCCTGACATAGATTGTAGCATAATTTATAGGATAAATAACCAAATTCGTTTCCAAAAATGTGATACAGAAACAAATTAGTGCTTGAAAGATGAAAAATATAAATTTAATTTCGAATGTGCAAATTCATATGTTTATCTCTTATCTCTTAGTTATACAAACAAACATCTAAGACCTAGTTGGAGGTCAATAAAAATATGTGGCATAATTAGTGAAACAACCTTTTCAATATAGGGGATTAAGCATTTTATCTTATTCCAGGTTGGTATTCCTGTACTTCTTGATTGGTCCTGACATTTTCTGGGGCTTGGCTACTACACCTTTTTATCGACCTTTGCTGATCCTATTGTGAGGTAAAAATCTTTGCAGAGTCCTTCTAAACCACTTATTAATAAGCTTCTTACTTATTCAGAAAGCATATACTAGCAGATCCAATTAACACACCCTTATATTCTATGTATTGCAAAGCCATTTTTAAATGCATTACCATCCAAGACTAGTTTCCACTGGAAGCGGTATCTCGAGGATTGGAAATATGGAGCTGATCTTGATTACAAGTTATATTAACTACTTCTACATATGATTCAGATCAACCTACAAAATAGAGATTATGTGGTGGCGTAATTGGTTTTTCCCTCACATCCAATTTCATGTGGTTCTTTTCAAGATTTACTATTCATTTCATTGACTCTTGATCTTTCAACGGAAACAGGATGTTTTTATTCATTTATACCACTTCCACATCAAGTGAGGTAACATAAATGGAAATTACTTTTTAACTATTTAGTCCGAGATGTATCATTTAAATTGTCCATAGGATGTTCCAAAACGAAGCATTCAAAGAAAACACCATATCAAATCACTAATAAGGGGAAGTTGCGGGATCTAATTTTCCCGCTGATATTTATAACAAAATTAACAAATTAATATTTATTGATAAAAAAATTATTGTTCCTTGAGGAAGCATTCTTTAGGACACTTAAATGATGGATTACAACGACAGTTACTTAATTTATCATTTGTTAATTCATCTCACACTTAAAATTTCTTCAAGAAGCAAAACTTCCTATATTTTTTTAATCTAATCATTTTAGAAGATAATGCTTAAATGAAATATAATTAATATTATCGTTTATATCAAAATTATGTTAGCTTCCCAAGTTAATCTCAACTATTCTTTGATATACGATTAGTGTATAAATATTTAAATAAAAATAAGAATATAATTAAAAGAACAATTATATTTGATATTGTCTTAAGCGAATTATTTCCATCATGTAGCCAAAATCATAATTTTGAATGCAAAATTGATTCTATTAAAATTTTCCAAACATGTTAGCTTGCTTTCTAAAGCATGGTTAGCTACTGTGAACGGTATTCTACCTTTTGGATACCTCTTATCCAAACACAGCATAGATTATTGCCCCAAACGTTGTTTTATGCATCACTCTTTAATCCTATAACAAAATACCTGAGCATTTTTGGGACATATGAATTTCGGGATCCCGTGTTTACTTGATTAAAAAGATCACTAATATATACATAAGAACGCCCAACAATGCAAAATTTTCTATCACAATTCATCCCAATGTTATGGTATAATTTTGCCTTATTTGCATAGACAGTATTTTAGATATTGATCTCACATTGCCAAATGCCATCTGGTTGTGACAAATTATGGTTTTCAGAACCTTAACAAGATATCTATTGTTTAGTCTTGTTATATATTTGCATGAATTCAAGACAGTGATAGGGGAATATTCACCAACTAAGTTAGATTCTCTTACCGTCTATTGTCTAATATACTTGAAAAAGAAAAATTATTGTTGAATTAACCAAAACAAGCATATTCCGCCATTTATTACTATATTAATTATTAACTTACATTATTTTGTACTCTCCTGCACGCTTCAACATTTACAGCCACAACAGACAGAGGCATACTCCATCCAAATTATCTATGTTTGGATACCCATGCCACTATTTCCAAAGCAACTAAAGTAAAAGGAAAACAAATAAAATTGTGAATCTCAATCTGTTCTTTTTGCACCCCAAATTTTAGACAGCTCCTTTACGATAGTCTTCTGCTTAACATCGTCCCTTTCCATATGCCACTTTCGTGACATATTCTCAGCCTGCAAATCCAAGTTTTGAGTTAGGCTCACGAATTGAAATATTCAGAAGATTATACAAATACAGTTTAAAACTTGCCCATATTTTTAAGGGAACAAATCTCTCTTTGATATTCTCAAGTTGTGGCTCGACATAGTCTTTTCCCTTAGTTTTGATGTCACTCATCTGTTACACACAACAAAAATTTCCGATAAAGAAGTTAACAAACTATAATGGAGAATTTTATTTGGCAATATAGAGATCTATTAATACAACTGAAAATCCATAAAAGAAAAAACAGTACCGATATACAATACCAGAGGCTTATACGAAGAAGTTTTATGGTCCTAAATATGTCATTCAACATGATGAATAATTTATGAGGAATGATGAATGAAAATGGAGCAAGTTAGGCATTCAAATGGGTTACTTAACTAATTTAAAAACATACACATTTATTAAGAGAGGGAGAGAAAAAATTGCATATAATTGAAATCACTTACATTATGCAGCTCTAACTTGGAAGCCACCACACCAAATACCAATGCAGCACCACCAAATATAAATGCAGTTGCAACAGCAAACGCCTTTCCAACTATAAAATTGGAAATTTAAAATTGCATTAGAAAACATAAGCATCATACGCAAAGAGTTTGCCAAAAACCTTTTTCTCTTAACTTCATTATTGGTATGACGAGCATGAAAAAATCAAAATAAAGTCATAAACCAATATCTAATGAAGTAAATAACCACCTGAACTTTATGTTCAAGCAAATCAAGTAGAAAAAAGTGAGGTTATTCCCTGGCTTCAATATCCCAAAATGGTAGGATATTAATAAGCATTGTCTTCATAGATATGGTGTGTCCAAACTAAAGCACACAACATTACATGTATCAATAGTGCAACTTCTGGTGATAGTAATAGTGTTATAGCAAATGGTATTGTGTGCTATTAATATCTATGACCCCCATATGTTTCTCCTTGAGTTCCTATAGACCAAAGCACTTTTCTCAGAGTACTGATTATAACTGCTAATGCCCCACTATAGTCTTTCATACTCTAAATCATACTTAGTCCAAAAACAGAGAAAATGATGCCTATTTGGATTTTATTTATTAGCCCTATTAGTTCACACTCAACCCTAAACCTTTTTATACCAGAAAAGTAACTTCTGCCCAAATAGTATCCTGTTACTTGTTTCCCCATAAAAACAACATATATTGTATGACTTAATTCGCTCTCCCTCCTTCTCAATTTCTATATTCAAAATATAAAACACTCTAACCTCAATCTCAAAGTAAAAGGTCTGTCTTATTGTAACACTCCCAACAAATAAAAAAACATAGCTTAAACAGCTTAAAGCTCTATACTTGAGGATGGCTCACTTAAACTTGCCAATATTGCTAATTTAATATCACACACAATTACAAGTTTCTCTACTGTAACAGGGACCCTGTGAAGGTTTAACTCTAGCTCATTTAGTTGATGAGAAACTCGAAAGTATCACAAGTTCCCTCCCTAAATTATTAATACACTCTCTAAACCCAATGCCTCCCCCCTTTATACTATCGCATCAACTCAAACTGGTGGGACCAAGTTGCTAAGTAGAAAGACCTGATGTTTAATATATTGTTATTTAATCAATGTTAAACTCAGAGTATCACATTTTACAAAGTAATCATAGGATAACCATAAGTTAAGGTGGTCTTGTCTATATACCCTCAGTTTTTCACCTATCATTAGCAGATGAGTGCACCAAACCTGACATGTGTAACTATGTGAGTTAGTCAATTGTCAAGTAGATACTGACTCAACATTGTGCAAAACAATTTTTTTCCTTGATGTTGCATCAGAGATAACATCTTATCTACCATTAATGGCAATCGCTTCTAACGTTTACCGATTATAATAATCTACAACAAGCGGGAAAGCTAGTGAGAAGAATGAAATTACCATGTGCAAGCCCTTCCCCTGCAGCTTTCAACTTCTCCGGGTTAACATGGCTGGCATACCTGTCTTGACGCGATTCATTAGCTGTTGAGGCTGAAACCGTGTTTGCTGCTTCAGGCAGTTGCCACCTGTGCAACCAAAAAACCATTGTGTATAAACAATTGAACAAACAAAACGACCCATTATAAACATTAAAAAAAGATGAACCACAATCAGCTTCATTGCCCTATTAAATCCCAAAATTATAAAATTTAACAGAGTAAACAGCATATAGTAACACTAACGGATTTTTACAATATTATTCAATCACAAATCATCATATTTGATAAGTTTATTGATTTTTACCATAATTATCTTAAAAGTCATGTGAACGATGATTTATGATTAATTGATAGTGTACGAATAATACATGAAAATTAAACTCAACTTAAAAACAAAGTTGAAATTCAAATAGGAAAACATTATGCAAATGAAATTTGATTCATAAAGTGAAAAGAATTGGGAAATTGAAACAGAGTGTGATGAAGGAACCACCTTTTAGGGCCAAAGCTGACTTGGGGCAGGGAAAGATAAGCACGCAGAGGATTGAGAGCATCAGGGGATACGGAAGATTGGGTTTTGGGGTCGGAACGAAGGACCCATTTGGACGCAGAGAAGGAAAAAGAGGTGGCTTCATCATTTCTGAACACTTTGGAAGGAAGGGAGTGCCTTAGAACCTCGGGAAGCACATCCGAACAATCATGTACTTCATGAAAGTTAAGGTTGTTGTTGTTGTTGGTCTTAGGAAGAGGATTTTTTTGGGCTAGTTTTCCCACGGCTTGTTTGGATTCCTGGAAAAAGTACGCAGCTTCTTTCCCAGCTAACCTTCCCGCGAGAAAACTCATCTTCCAGCTTGTACTTTGTTCCCGCCGTTCCATTACATATTTATATGGCTCCCAAACTGTTTATTTTATTCAATTTAGTTGAAAATTATCATTAATTATAATTTTTCTTTTTTTTAGCCATAACAATCAACTCAAGTAATAAATCATTTATAACAACTCATACACCTTATTCAAATAATTAAATTATGATAAATTCTACTTTAATTTAAATTATTAATTTTTAATAATTTTTTAAAATTTTGGAGTAACTTTTAATAAGTTAATAGATTAGAAACTCATCAATAATATATCATACTTAAACTCTATTATATCAAATTTTTAAATTGTTTTCAATTTTTTAAATAGATAAATAGTTTAATAAATATCTATTGTCAATATTTGCTAAAAAAAATTAATAAGCATGCATTTGGCAAAAAAGTTATATATTATAAATCAATTAAATATTTTTATGATTTTTAAAATAACTATTTTAAAATTTTATAATGTTTATGATTTAATTTTACACAGTAAGTTTATATATGTTTAATTTAAATTAAAATAAAGAGAATATCAGTAATACACTTTTTAGCATACTAGTTTTTAGCATATTTTACTTAAAATTAATTGAAATTTATAAAATTAAGAGTCAGAGTTATCAGAAAAGGCGTGAAAGATGAAACTCAATTTTTTTTAAATTTTTTTAATAAACTTTTAATCTATAAAAGAAAATGTATTTAAACGAATGTGTTAATAACATTTCTTTAAAATATACCCAAAACACATCAAAACAATAACATTGATTATTATGTTATAATTCAGGAAGATCATCTGCAAAGCAAAGGGATGCCGTGTAAATTGCTTTGTAGAATAAAATATGTGCTTAATTTATTGTATAAGTAGCATTACTCTACTTTCAAACAGAAATGTTGACTATAACTCTGTGAGCTGACCACATAGCATTAAAAAAAGATTATCTAATTGCTTGGGAAGCAAGAACTGTGCACATCTCTAATGTTTGGAGACAAGATCAGTATGCTTGGTGAAAAAGTTTCAGTTTCTATTTTGACGTGGTGTATAACAATTAAGAAATGTGATGATTTTTTCATTGAATCAAATACAGATAATAAAAAATTATAACAACTCACATATTTCTTAATCTTCCCTTGATAAATGGGATGGTCTTAATAAGGCAATGATCATTGACCAATTAACTTTATTTCTTTTTTACAGTAATTCCCCAACGTCTCGTTATAACTTATAAACGCTATTGTTTATTGGAGAACAAAAATAATGCTATTGTTATTATTCTGTTTGTTTTTTTTTTTTTTTGTCCTTAATCGGTATTCTCGTAGATTTATAATATATTCGTAAATGATTAAATCTGGGAAAATAATTATACTTATTTTTTTAAATTTTCTCTGGATTGATAAGAATAAAACCATTTTTTTCTTCAAAATGTGAAGAACTAAATATGCTTTTAGTTATGAGATTAATTTTTTAGATGGAAGGTAACGATTAAATTTATCTAAATTCAAACTCCTACTGTTATAAGTAAACATTATAGTTTTTGACTCTGTACCCCCCCCCCAAAAAAAAAAAGATGGCAATTGACTAACGTTGATGATAGAGAAGTTGTAAAGTTGGCAGTAGGATATTTGCAGTGGCTCTCAAGCCCTCAGAGGCTCAGACAGTGCCACTAATGCGCAACTTAATTCTGTTGCAGTCTGTGTGCACGTGTTTGTGTGCGTGGGATTGTAGAGATTTTATTTTTTGAGGTGAGGGATTGTAGACATAAAATTATGAAATGAATAATTACCAAAAATAAAATTTATACAATGAATATGTGTCGGTGGTTCCCAACTTACTTTTATAGCCCATTTATTTTGTGCCAATTTCAAATTTTATAATAGGGTGTGTTTGTCTTTGTCAATCCCAAACTCTATAGGCTTGTGTCTGTGTGGATCCCAAATTCTATATCCCGCTGTGTGTGTAAATTTTACAAATTTGAACTTGGGTTTTTCTCTAAAGGCTTAATGTATTTTTTAAGTCTATCTTATCTATAATCAGACTCTGTCATTTTCTTTTGTTCAGAATGATTGTCCCAGAACTCATTCAGCTATCCCCTTAGCTAATGCCATATCAACTTTCTCAAGACATGGAGGTTCAGAGAGAGTTGTCATGTGGAGAGAAGCTATCTGCTTGGTTGATTCCATGGTTATTGACTTATTGGCTAACCTGGACCAGAGAACTGGGTTTCATGGTTAAAAAAAGATAAGAAATAATACGTACACTAGATGATATGATTATGGTAATGATTAATGATTATTTTATTTATGGTTTATTGTATTGTGGGGAAATATGTTTTTATTTTTGTGAATGGTATAGAATGCATAGGACAGAAATAAGAGTAATAATCTATCCTAGAAATCAAGGGATTTGATCTTCCTATAAATGTAAATTCTAGATATGATAAAGACAGAAATGACATGACAATTAATAATTATGTATATAAAATGCTGAGTTATTCTGCGCTCATCTTTAAACACTCCCCCTCAATCTTAATTTGGATGTTAGATATCCATCATATCTGATGTACAATCGTTGGTAAGGGCTTTTGCTAGAATGTCGGGTGATACTTATAATTTTATGATCTATTTTTTTCTTAATGAAATGTCTATCGATCTTCACATGTTTTGTTCTATCATGATGAATTGAATTCTTCATAATGTTTATAGCAACCTTGTTATCACAAGAATCTATTGTACATTTACGTCCCCTTGATTAGGACACTCTGGTGATGTAACATTCCCTTCCTTTTCCTTGAAGAAAGATCTTGACTGACCTTACCCATTGGGTATAGTTATGACCATTGGGCATAGTCATGGCTAGTGATGAGGTGAGTAAGCCCATTGTGTGAGCTGGTCGGAAATGATTCAATCTCCACCCATAAGATTTTTGGTCTCCCATGGCTTGGCGGCGCTAGGTTTAGGGATGGTTCAGATTGTGCTATGATACATACGACAGGACACAAATAAGAGTAATAGTCTATCCTAGAGATCAGAGTATTTGATAGTATTTGATCTCCCTATTAACAGTAATGAATGGATGTGATTTGTTTATCTAATCTAACAATTGTATCAAAGAATTGTTAAAGAAAAATCTCTCACTCAACATAAATTAAAGATGGGAACATAATATAATTAATAAAAGGCAAAATTTAACTAGATTTGACATCCTTTGTCTATATTTACGAAAATTCTAACAAAATATTCACTATCTCTTATTGGATTACAAGTTTTCTAGTCATAATAGAACCAACTCTTCACAAGTAGTAGTATATTATCTTACAACTCCAAGATTTTCGATCACAAGTCACAAGTAATAATGATAACACTTTCACCTATAAAAGATCTTCTTGCATATCTTTACTTCACTTCTCTCCTATTTAAAAGTCTCTTCCCTTTACATTAGCGCTTTTCAATTTGGGAGTGATGACACTTCTCTTCAAAATAACCTCTTTTATAGTGATAAGGTGTAACTATTACCTCAAAATTTCAACACCTTTAAAAATTTCATCCTCCTTCATTCAAAGATAAAATGTTGACTTTCTATGAGTCAAATAATAATATACTCTCTGCCATAATTTTTGATTTTAGTATTCAATTATGAATATTAACACTGTTTGTACTTGTAGCCATTGTTAACTACTAACAAAATACATTATTTTGACTTTCACATTTTCAAGAAGACATCTCATATAAGGATATCTTTACATTGATGTACCATCAACTTCATTGTGCTCTTATACTTATCTAATTAGTTCACGTAATGGCATCATTACCTCTAATATCATTATGTGGGAAAACTCAATCCTTACACTCAACACAAATCAAAGATATGAAGACACACAAAAAGCACAACACAAATAGAAAGACTTAATATTAATATCATTTTTGGTCCATTAAATTTTATAATTGTTTCATTTTAATACATTAAATCTTAAAATTGTAACATTTAAATTTTAAAAAAAATTAATTTGACATAATGTAAATTAAAAATAATCACTATCTTTATTTTATTTTAAAAAGCCTTAAATATATTTTTTATCATATGTAATTTGATTCATGATAATTTAATATAATAAAAATTAAAAATAATCACTATCCGTTAAATATTTGATAACATAATATGTGATAATTCCAAAATCATACTTCATTTTCACGTGGGTAGTTCATTAGATTATCGATTTACGTTGAGTCCTAAGATTCGGTGCAACGTAATTCTAAGAGACATAAACTAATTTATCTTTTTGTTTGGTATGTACAGTATAATTACTTAA